>NC_090923.1:1345890639-1346204250 GCF_040938575.1 Ambystoma mexicanum
CCGCTGTACACCAGTGTTAGGCAGAAACCTGTGCAGTTCCCTCTGGGACCACTGAAAAAGATTTAAGACTAAAGGTGTTTGGCAGTAAACCCACTTGGTAGCAGTCTGTACCACACAGATTCACTTGGTAGCTGTGGCTGAGCAGTCAGACTTCCCTCAAGAAGAGTTAGGCAGTATAAAGAGTATTCACAATAGGTCAAAGAATATAGTAGAACAAGTAAACACTGACCAGAGCTTGGTGTAAAAGAGATATAATTATTTATTTAAAACCACATCTAGAAAAACACACAGGCACTAATAGTAAGCAATTCAAAAACACAGTCACTGAAAGATATACACTCCCTTAGAAGAATATTAGACAAGTCTTAAGTAAAGCCCCATTTATTTTCAGACAGCGGTGAGCGCTTAACGCAGATGGCACTCTAATAATCTGTTGTAAAAGGGAGAGAAAAACAGAGTATAATGTGAAACAGATCCCAACACTTTCATAAGAACAAAACAAGAGAGGAAGGCAAGTAAAACCGTGAAGTTAGTGTTCAGAAGGCCGGATGCACTTTAAGAGGTTCAGAACGAAATGTGTCCAAGGTCACACGGTTGAAGTGCACAAGAGTCTTGCAAAGGTTCAAAAAGAGTTGGACCAAAAGAAAGGGACCATTTAGAAGGTCAAGGCGGCCAGCTCAGTCCAGAAGGTTAAGGGATTATTATTACCTTGTAGCAATCTTTAGAAAGGGAGGCCTGGCGGACACGGTACCTTAAAGTGGTAAGAATACTCCAGCGGGGGCAGTTGTTCCTGGCAGCGGATGCAAGTCGGTGCTTTGTCCAGGGGAAGAGAGGATCTTGTCGGGGAGGAAGACAGGAGTCCGTTGCACTGCCAGGGAAGAAACCAGCCACGGAGTTCTCAGGTAAAAGGTGCGGTCCTTTTATTCGCGGTCCAGTGGTAAGTGGCTATCTGGTTGCCGGGGTGCTTGGCACGGGCAATTCGGCCACAAGACGACCTCGGATGCGAAAAAAAGAAGGTAAACTCGTTGTGCCCACCAGTCAGGGGAAGAAGCCTCTCCAGTCGGGAGATCTTCTCTGTCGTCGGGAAGTGGTGAGTCGGTTCCGCAGGGCTCCACCGGTGGTGTCGTCGTGGTAGGTCGGCTCAGCTTCTCCCTCGTCGGACTCTCAGGTCCTGTGGCGACTTCTGAAGTTCCAGTCCCCAAAGCCCTGCTTTTATGCAGCACACCCCCATTCACTCAGCCTAGCTGTCAATCAAACATGGTAAGTGGTGAGCCGGCCGGCTCACCACTTGGGCCAATCACACAAGAGTGCGACTTGAGTTACCAAGGTAACTCAGTCCAGGGTGCCTAAACTCCCTCCCACGCCCCCTGTGGTACCCAGACAGAGTGGCACCACTTTTGGAGGCTTCTGTGGAGAAGCCCGCCAAAAAAGTGGAACAAAGGGCTCGACTTGGGTTGGAGTCACAGAAGAGAACACAAACGCCATTTTAGAATCGAGTCCTGGCAAAAAATACCAACCGGCGAATTAATATTAAATAAATAAACCGGCGGTATGTTCGAGGCTATGAGAATTAAATAATTAAAGTTGGTAGCCTCGAACAATGGGAAAATCCCATAGGGATATATTCGCGGTCGAATATAAAAAGTAGTATCCACTGCCACCAGCCAAAACTCGATCAGGGGGGACGGAGACATGCCCCCTTGACTAACAGACCCCGGGGCAATCAAATTGCCCCGACCAGTACATCCACAATATGATGGTTTGTACTGGTTTCTGTTCATAATTTGGGACTAGTAAAGCCAATGGTGACTTTACATGCCCTGGGAGACAGTAGTCAGTCCCAGGGTATGGAGTCTATGGTGGGGTGTCACTATGACACCCCTGTGCTACTGCACGGAGGGTGCTGTGTAACACACATAGTAAAAACACATGAGACCCTATGGAGTAAAGGACCCCATAGCCCATAAAACACATTAACAGTCAAAGGAACACCATAAATCATGTCCAAGAGTGGGAGAAAAAGAGTCTCACTCTTTGCAGGAGAAAAAAACAAACTCCAGAAATCCACCAAAGCTGCTGGGGGACTCACTAGGTTAGGAAATTCAGCCTAAAGAGAGAATTCTCCCTAACAGAGGGAAAGGACAAGTTATACAGGAATATATTCTTAGGCACCCTAGCAACACTTCCCAATAAATTTGTGAACAAGTTTAGGCAAGGCAGTACTTTAGCATAGATAATACTTAAATGAAAACCGAGCAAAATGGCACTTCACAAGTTTTAAAAGTGGGAAGGAAGAGGTGGTTATAGGAATTAGGTGCACCAACACAGTTCTAGTTGAGAAGCAATCTAGAGAAGGCAGTTCTAACAAATTCCGCCAGAGTCAATAGGCCTGTAACAGAGTCAGTGGTACAGGGCAAAGAGCCCAGGAGCAAAATGTTCTTGTAGCTGCAGTCAAGTCTTTGGTTAGCGATTCGAAAAGGTGGATGCAGAGGGTGAAAGACAATGTTAGACGATAGGGGCGGCCCACCCAGCAGGTAGCTAAAGGATTTAAAACACCTTTAGCACTACCGCACAAAAAGGGAGGCGTGGCGGAACAAAGTACCTTAAAATGAAGAAGAGGCTCCTGCAGTGGCGGTTGTTCCTGGTAGTTCCTGCAGGTCGGGGGATCCAGCAGAGGAAGAGAGGCTCTTGTCGTCGAGGAAGGTTCGAGTTACTGCACTACCCAGGGAAGAAACCAGCCGCGGTGCTGCCAAACGAAATAAAAGGTACGCTCCTTTAAATCGCGGTCCGGGTGGATGGCTGCCTGGCTATCCAGCCTCCAAGTGCAGGGCGCTGGCGATTTGACCAAGGCAGGTCCGGGAAGGCGATTGGCAAACTGGTTGGCCCCACCAGCTCAAGGGAAGGAGGCTCTTTCAGATGAAGATCTCTTCTCGTCGTGCGGAGAAAAGTGGTGAGACGCTGCAGCAGGGCTTCACCGGTGGTTCAGTCGTTGCAGATGTCTTTGGCTTCTCTCCTCTTCGGTTCCTCAGTTCCAGTGGCGACGTCTTGTGCTTCCAGTCCTCAGGACCCTGCTTTTATGTAAAAAGATCCCCATTCATACAGCCTAGCTGTCACTCACACAGTGGAGTGGTCATCTTGGGGGGAGACCCTCCTCCCTATCAGGGCAGAGTGCGACATGAGTTGCTGAGGCAACCCTGTCCAGGGGTCCTACTTCCCCTCCCACACAATGGACCCACCCCAGACTCAGTGGTGCCGAAAGGAGGGCTTCTTGGCTGAAGCCCGCCAAAAGGACAAACAAAGGATCCCTGACCTGGGTTAGGAGTTTAGAGAAAGACACGAGAAAGAATTTATATAAAAGTTCTGGCAAATAAAACCTACCGGAGTAAAGTTAATATAAGAATAAACCGGCGGTATGTTAGAGGCTGTCAGAAAATGTGGTAGCCTCGAACAATGGGAAAATCCCATAGGGAAATATTTGCAGTCGAATATTTTTGGTAGTAACCATTGCCACCAGCCAGAAACTTTTGAGGGAGGGAATGTACGGTACCCTCTCGAAAATGAACACCAGGGAAAAACTATTAACCCTTCCCAGTACCTCCATAGTAAGATGGGTTGTACTGGTTTAGCTCATAAAAATGGACTAGTAAAGTTAATGGGGACTTTACATGCCCTGGTAGACAGTAGTCAGTCCCAGGGTATGGAATCTATGCTTGGGGTCGCTATGACACCCCTGTGTCACTGCACTGAGGGTGCTGTGTAACACATGTGTATAAAGATGGTTCCTATGAGGGTGAGATAAACCCCATAGGCATTAAACACAAAAAATAGCCTAGGACACACATAGCAAATATGCCTAAGAGTGGGAAAAAGGGCCACACTCTTAGCAGGAGAAAAAAACAAACCCTTCAAATCCAGCAAAGCTGCTGGGGGACTCTATAGGTAAGGGAAATTAGCCATAGAATGAGAATTCTCCCTAAAACGAGGCAATTGATTGTATCAGTTACTCTTTTTTATATGTACATCTATCTGACATCACACCCAATGAATTTGTGATTGAACTGATGACATTAGCCCTAAAAAAAACGATTTTCGGCTTAAGGACGATTACTATCTTAAAGTCAGTAGCACGACCATGGGAGCTGGCTTTGCCCCGATCTGGCAATATTATTCATGGCCGACTTTGAAGAGAAATATATATTTTCCCAACTGAATCCCTTCATAGACAAGGTGGGAATGATTATGATTTGGTAGGGTAACGAATTGGAAATTCACCATTTTGAAGAATTAATCAATCTTTGGAATATACATGTCCAATTCCAATTCACCCAGGATCATAGCTTGTCCCAAATACATTTCTTAGACCTTGTGATACAAGTTGAAGTTGCTAAATTGCAATGCACCATTTATAGAAAACCCACTGATAGAAACACCCTGTAACACTATGAAAGTTATCACGCAAGGAACCGACTGGACAATTTTGCGTACAGAACATTTTTGAGAATACATAGAAATTGTAGTTTTTTGCATGATTTTAGCAACAGGCTCCAATACTAAGTGAACGACTTGTTATAAGTCAGTCATTCTAAGAAACAAGCTAGATGCACCCCTAGAGTGACCCTTCTACACGCTTGGGATAAGAGTAATCAATCTAATACCATGACTTGTGTCTCCACTTTCTGTCTCAACACTCCTTACATTAAACGTATCATAAAGAAACACTGGCCATTGGTGCAACTAAAATGACCAGAAAAAAATCCCCCTTTGTTTCCCCTAAAAAGACTGAAAAACCTTAAGGACCACCTTGTTTACTCAGGAACTAAGAATGTAGAAAAAATGCAGGGTCCATGGCTTCTGGGATGCGTAATGGGCCACTTCCCCTGCGGAGGCTGCTCAGACTGTAAATTCACAAAAAAGGTCACTTCATTCAAAGTGAGCAAAAAAGACTGGAACAGTAATAGAATGACCAACTGTAAAATCACCATAGTAGCGTCCTACATTCAATGCCCTTGTGGTCTCTGCTTCATTGGTCAAATGTCCAGGGCTGCACATGTACGCATAGCAGAAAAAAAGAACAATTATAACACAGCTCTAGAATTAGATGTAAAACAATCACAGCACCAATGGTCCAACATTATATAGAAATGAATCACACAGCTGATGATATACTCTAGTGGATCATGGACACCGTCACAGGGTCAGACAATGCGGAGAGTCGCCTCCTCCTCAAAGAAACACTTTGGACATGCAGAATGAGGACTAACAGACTGGATGGATGTTTCCACAATACCAGTATCAGCCCTTCACAATGGACTTCCCTATAACAGGTAGTTTTTCCGTTTGAGTATACCATACTTGGTAGGATTCTTACTTATATCCAGAGTGTTGCTCTCCTATTGATTGACTCTTAAACTACTCCCATGTTGTAAGCAATCTGCCACTGTGCACATTCTGTAGCTATTATATTGAACTATCATGGTCTCTTTTTAACTGTTTTAAACTTCTGTTGTTTGTACAATGTGATGACGTCATCACATCCATATATATTTACTTACATACACAATGGCACCTAGCATGCATGTTCTAATTGCTGCCACACGTTCCATACATGGGCTAACTAATAACTGTGCAAGTCCTAGCCATATGGCACCTAGCATGCATGTTCTAATTGCTGCCACACGTTCCATACATGGGCTAACTAATAACTGTGCAAGTCCTAACCATTGCTTGCACTGCTTTGCTATTTATACTTTTGACCAATTCCTACCCTGTGAGCCCCTTAAGGACTTACAGACTTTTACTGTGTCCCTATACAATTAGACTAATTAAAGCATTGAGCTGCCACACTGAGCTAGTACAAGCTAACACTGGAAGGTAATCTCTCAGCCTGCACACATATATTGATTACCTAGTTTGTTTTACAAATATTTGGAGCTTATTATATATACTTCTTTATTGTAGGATACATCCTTGCATTCTCAGACATATATTCAGAACGAGGGATACTCCATGCCCTCGCCCGTGGGACCTGCATTTAATGATGAGTGGATTTCTTTTTTCAGGGCCTCCACTTTGCTTTGACTTATTTAGTCATGTTCTGACTCCCTTCACCTGTTATTTATATTGGCAGGGATCCCAGTTTAACTATGTACCGGGTCCTAAGGAATGCGTAGTAATTATTGTACCCCAAAACGTCCACTGACGTTGACATGGTGTCTAAAATCCAGAAAACCACACCAGGGATGTTCTTAAGAATTTCCCAATATAAAGGAGTCACTCTCAAGATTGATGAAATAACCCTGATGTATTGTGGCACCCATAGCCCACTAAGAAATAAGGACTAATTAACTGTCTAAACACAATCCAGGGAACTAAATCGTGGATGTTTCCAGAACCACTTAATGTATGAGAATACATCTATATTGAATACTGATGGAATAACTCTGATATATCTTGATCATGTACCTTATAAAGGAATGAGGACTGTTAGCTGTTGTTTTCAGAGAAAGGAGAATACCTATGTCTTACCTCTGTATTGAAATCATCTTTTATGTTATATTCTTTCACTTTGCACTTTAATTCATGTGACATTCCTTGTGTACCTCAAAGATTTCCATTGAATTCCGCATTTGTCTTTACGTCTGTGTGACTTTAAATGTGTTCTGTTTAAATGTACACTCTTTTTTCTGTGTTGCTTTCTCAAAATTAAAACTTTTGTATATGCTGCTCGCACAGATTTGCTTTAGATGCCTATTAAAAATGATTCAGCCTACAATTGTTTAGAAGGCAGGAAAACTCCTTGTTTTGCACAACGGCTACATTAGAGTGGGCATGGGGGTCAGGTTGTTCAAAATCTACGTCTGAAGAGTTGCCCCGTCGACCAGCACCCTTCAGGATTATTATTAGGGTATTTATTGATTGTGGACCTAGCTTTGAGAAGCAACAAACTGCTTTACAATCATTGGGGCAACAACATGGCAAGGGGAGCAGAGAAATAAGGGAGTGGGGAGCTAACAGCAGGGGAGGGGGAAGGTGAGCAACTTGCCAGCAAGGAATCGACAAGCAACTAGAGGAGGAAACCGTGGGGATCAGATCCCCCAGTCTCAGCTAGTGTGGGGAGCGGAGGGTATGTGGACTGTAAGGGTGCAGAAGAATGACAGGGACACAGGAGTGGCATACTTGTTGGTATACATTTTCAGTAGAAGTGAAATAAGGAAAACCCCACCTGTGCCTATGACTAAGAGGGGGTTCCCTGCCTCAACTAAGGATGTGGTCAAGATGTCTGTCCAAAAAAAATAGCTCACCGTCCTGTGTTGTAAACCTATTACCGACCCGTACACATATATAAGAACTAACTGTCTTCCCCAGGTTAAGTCTCTCTTCCTCAATGTGTAAAGCAAAGTTCCCGAGTGGTTCAAAACAAAGTTCCAATGTGCTCAAACCTAAAGTTCCAATGAATATAAGCAAAGTGCCAACAAACTCTTGATATTCACAAACATAAGGGGGAATGGTTCTCGCCCCCTGTCTCAGATTTCCAGTGTGCCAAGAGGATGCTTTTTTGTTCTTGGCTTTCACCAACACTGTCATTGTATGCCGGGGTGGGAGGGACTCCCTTCCCCTGTTTACCCTTAGAAGGCAGCCATGGTGTACTCTCCTGCCAGGGCCGGCCTTGTCTCACAGTTTCTTCATCTCAGGTTTTCACAGTTCCGCTGGCAGCCGTGGTGTACTCTCCTGCCAGGGACTGCCTTGGGACCCAGACCTATGTAATATTTTCTCCAATATGGGTTCCAAACCACTTTTCTTATTCTACTTAGATATGGTTTCAAGACCCCTTTACTTTGGCTTTTCATATATGGGTCCCAGACCCCTTTTCTCTTGCTTCTTAAATATGGGTCCAAGACCCCTCCACTTAATAATGTGGCATATTTGGCTCAATGTCCTGCCAAGTACTGCGACTATGAAGATGACTGATGATGACTGATGATAAGATCTTCTTCTTGGTTTCTCTCTTGGCCTCTTGGAAAACTCACTCTGTTTCCCTGGGCTTCCTTTCTTCCCTGTTTCGATGGGTCACGGATCCCCACAACTCCCTTCTTCCCCTACCAACCGTTCCGGTCACCCAAGTACCTTTCTGCCTCAATCTCTGGCTTCTACAGTCTTCTCCCCTTCGGTGTGTTTCAGCGGTTCCGCAGCACTTGGTCCCTCGCATCGAGCGCATCTCCTCATAACCGTATAGTCCCCTGACTTCACCGGCCTGGACTGTTGCTTCTCCTTCTATCCAGATGGACCTTCCACGTTGGACCGTTTGGGAGCACCTCTGTAGACTCAGCAAGGCCCTGTTCTGCAGCGACTTTCGTTTGGCAGCAGCTCAAGCATTCGCCATGCCCGTGGCTCCTCCAGGGAGGGCCAGACCCCTGGGTCCACCAGGGGGGTGTGAGGGGTCAGAAATGAGAGGCGGACACAAAGTTGTAATATTTTCATTATCAGACATCTTTATTAAAATAAAAAGTGTTTGTTAAAGGCCTCTCTGCCCCTATCCTAAAGAGTGTTTCCCTACCTAGAAAACTAAAACAAAAGATCAGTCTCTGTCTCATCGTCAAAAGATATAAACTGTCCTTATGTCCAAAACATTCTACTCTGACCCTCACACTAGAAATGAACAACTAAGGGTTTAAGGAAATGTCTCTGACTTAGGTTTGGCAAAACGTGTTCCAAATTAAAGCAAGTAGATAAATCAAACAAAAATAGTATTTTCCAAGGAAAAACCCTTGGATCCAGAGGGTGGTTCCCTTCCCCTGGATTATTTAGGTAGGATGGCACGTGTCTCCCTCAAACAACAGTTTCTTAAAGATGGAAAAAGTGTCTCAAACAGCAGTTTCTTTCTGTGACTTTAGTGGTCTTCCTGGTATACTCCCCTGCCAGGTATCCTTCAGTAAATTATTCAGATCCCCTGGTATACTTCCCTGCCAGGTATCTTGCTACAATGTCTTATTCTTCTGTATATTTCGAATGGATTGTTTGGTATACTCTACTGCCAGGAATCCCCTTCTGGGGTCTTGCAAATCCCCTGGTATGCTTCTCTGCCAGGCATCTTTCCCCCAAATGTTCATTGCCCGATGTACTCCTTTCACCAGGACTTCTTCTCTTAGTTCACTGTCTTTTAGGATAACACAGTTGTATTACTTCACTGTGCTTATACTTCATTGGCCTGATGCACTACTTGTTTCAACTTTCCCCACATTGATATCTCACACATGGAGACTTGTTCAAGTTCTGTCTTTTAACTTCTTCATTAGTATTCATTTGCTTGGGTTAACACTTGCTCCAACTTTCCCCACATTAATATCTCATACATGAAGATTTGTTCAAGTTCTGTCTTTTAACTTCATTAGTATTCATTTGCTTGGGTTAACACTTGCTCCAACTTTCCCCACATTAATATCTCATACATGAAGATTTGTTCAAGTTCTGTCTTTTAACTTCATTAGTATTCATTTGCTTGGGTAACACTTGCTCCAACTTTCTCCACATTGATACTCATGCAAGGGGATTTGTTCAAGTTCTGTCTTTTCACTTGGTCGGTTTTTAAATATTCTTTTCTGCTTTCATGCCTGTCAGTTTGCCCCAGGGTCCCCAATGGCTCTGGGCAGACTCATTGGTGTCAGGCAGCATCCCCAACCCATGGCACATTGCAGCGGTGTAGCTTCCTCTCTGAGACAGCGTTTCTCACACTTCAGGCCTTCTCCCAGCTCTCCTGACAGCTGCGCCTTCACCCGCCAGCAAGACTGCTGCTTCTTGGCACAACAGTGTTCCTTGTAGCTCTGCTGCTGCTGCCGGCTCTCCAAGAGTTCTCCCACAGTGCCTGCTGTGTCTCTCATGGCCTCACACCGTGCTGGTACGTAACCCTTGCGAGCGGCCATCTGGAAGTGCCTGCCTTTTCCAGCATGGTCCGTTCCCGTACTGCTGCCTTCTCCCTCAGTTCTGCTTCATTCTTCTCCGGTTCACTTTCCCTGAATACGGATACCATTTTCAAATGTCCTGCCCACTCAGACTTCATTATAACAACAAGTCTGCATGTTTAGCTTGGTGTTTCCCTCAACCAGCATTAACTCCTTCTTCCTCTTCCTCATCTCAGTATCTCAGTACTTGAGGCTTTATGGGAGTTGGAGTCCATAGGATTTCTGGGACTTCTAAAGTGATATTGTTTAGGATCTTTGTTTAGAAGAAAAACATCAGAGACAGGAGATGTTAGGTGTGTGTTGTGTGTATATGAGGTATATGACGTATGAATGGTATTCTGCTTGGAGTGTTTTAAAGGAAGCGGTTTTGGGGATTTACAACAGGAGGGATTTTTAATGTGACAACAAGTCATCAAGAATGTAGGACTTATGAGGTCTTCTTCTCTGAGTGAAGAATACAGAATCTTTCCTGGTGGGGTTACCACCTTCCCCCGACAGCCGTACCCTCCCACGTGATCCTCCCTCATGGTACCACCCCGAGGGTCAGGATCACGCAGTGGCTGCAGTCCCCTTTCCACGTGGAAGGAGATGCTTGGCGGTGATTCAGTGATGACTCAAGAGGAGTCATCACAGAGGGCTAGATTCTTTGTCAAATCTTTGTCAAATCTTTGTCAAATCCTTTAGAGAGGGATTTTCCTGGGCTTCCCCCAGTCCTTAAATCTTCGCCGGTGAGCAAAGTTTCCCCTCTCTCTGGCAGGGCCTCTGGTCCACAGCCCCTTCTCTAGCATAACTTCCCTGCTTCTTGATTCTCCATGGAGGGCTTGACAACACTTCCTGGTAACCAGCAACCACTAGACCGCTAACTGTTGTTCTCATATGTAATCTTCATGCTTCCGCACTTCTCCCTCGTCACTGTACTGATCCTATGGCTCCCTTGTGGGTCAATGGAGTGCCTCCTTGTCACAGTACTGGGAAAGTGATTTTCACTTAGGAAATCCTATTCTTCCTCGTCCCAGTACTTAATAGGGGCATGTTAGGGTAACAATAACTGATGACACTATTAGGGATGGGGTTGTTGTTAAGGTTGTAGGAAGGGTCCGCTTATTGTCTGGGATACTGTACTTTCCTGATTTGGTTGTCACTTGTCCCACAGGGGGTTTCCCCTCCCAAGAGATCCACCCGCTAAGGACCACCCCCAGGGGGACTTTCGGGTAGTGGCCTAACCTTCCTGGCCTCATGGCAAGGGGATCCACTATGAACGCAGCAACACTACCCTGGGATCCTTTCACAGGATCTAGGTGTTAGGGAGGAGACTGCTGAGTTTTACAATGAGGCAGCTGGGAGACTTCTGCCTGACAGTCTTGTAGATGATAGAGCAGGATTTGAAGATTATATAGGCTTACGGTGGGACCCAGCGCAGTTCAATGAGGATGATATTAAAGCGGCCAACCTGTCTTCTTCATTTTGGAACACCTCAGGTACTCAAGGTGGTTCATTTAGTCAATTAGCTTCTTACTCCGGCACCCAGGCGAGTGCTCCACCAGAGACTTGTGTCCAATCCTAGACCACCAGGGACACAAGAGAGGGACCACACCCCTCCATAGACTATATTTACAGGCCAGAACAACTGCCATGTAAATCCTGACACATACTAGGACACTGAGCTGGTACAATCGAATGGTCGACCCACGGTAGCGCCAACAGAGAAAGTGGGTTAGTCCCATTTTAAAGCTTTTTCCTGCATATAAACAAGCTGGGAGGGAAAATAGGAAAACAGATTGGCCAGGGAAAGATGGCCGACAGCAGGAAGAGGGAAAGTATAAAAGAGGAGAGAGAAAACAGGAAGATGTGGGCTGTACAGGTGAGATCAGAGGAGGTGAAAGTGGTGGACCAAGAGACGAGCAGGAGGAAGGAAGGAGCAGCAGGGCGTGGAGGTGTTTATTGAAAAAAAGGTGAGGAACTGGCTTACTGATTGCAAGGATACTACAGTGTGAGTGTATGTGCATGTTTGTGTGGCAGAGGAACAGATGTAAGTGTAAAAAGTGAATGGGAATTGAATGGTACTGAATGGAAGGAGGGTGATTGCGTAGTGCAGCGGGTGGAGGAGAGGAGTAGTGGTATTGTGAGGAGAATAGTGGTAGAGGTTGGATGAGAGTAGCAGGAGGAGGAGGATGATAGTAGTGGGAAGAGAGTAGTGGTAGTAGTGGGAGGAGTATAGTCATGTGGGAGGGGTAGTAGTTATGAGGGAGGAGGAGTAGTAGTATTGTGGGTGGGGGGAGGAGGAGTAGTCATGTGGGAAGAGGAGTAGTAGTGTGGGATGAGGAGTAGTGGTAGGGTGGGAGTAGCAGTAGTAGTAGGGTAGGAGGAGGAGTAGTAGTAGGGCAGAAGTAGTAGTATTAGAGTGGTAAGGGAGAAGGAATGGTGTTAGTAGAAGGGGAAGAAAAGGAGAACAGTTAACATCAAATGGTAGAGGCAGGAGGAAGGTGGAGTGAAACTTCAGAGGGACAGAAGGTTGGTAGGGAGAAGTCAAGAAAAGGAGGCAGGTAGAGCAGAAGGGCAAGGTAACTATGGACGTTAGAGGAACCAGGTCAATTTGACCAAGTAAATTCAAAGGACAATCCCTAAATTTCAGTATAGAATATTAACATCCGGTGAGAATAAGGAAAATTAAGAAGTCCATAAGGCACTTAGGGAAAACATCATTATTTAAAGTCAGCTATTAGATAGTAGGGGCTACCATTCGGTAGCACTAACCAGGGATTTGGAATCCTGGGTTAGGAAGGAAATCCCAGAGTGAGAGGGACGGGACTAGCACCACTCCCAGAAATCCTTCTCCAGCCAGGGGCTTCATTCAAACTACTGGCCTGTCTCTGTCCTGAACAAGTGAACCATTGCTCAGAAGAACAGTCCTACATACCTTGTACTGTTTTTGTAATAAAACCCTTAACATGCCTTGGAGTCTCAGCAAGTTATTAAGGCCATCTGTGGCAATAACATCTGTTGATAAATCCATACATCATTCCATGAGTAAATAGATTGCTTGTCCTGTGAGTGTGATTGTCAAATTTCCTTGATGTAAGGTAGAATAGAGGTTTAGGACTCACCTATTGTAAATATTCATTGTGCCCATAGCTTTATTAAAAGGTTAGTTATCAGCATTCACAGGGTTATTCCAGCATCCATCATATTACATGATAGCCGAACTGACACCAATATCTTTAAACCACCTAAATTCACATAGCCCTCGAGGCTGGTTAAGGGAGTTATCCATCTCCAAAGGATCCAGCATAAACAAGTCTATGAAGGAAGCCTGATGTTTCTTTGAGGCTGGGGAAAAAGGCTGTGATGTTATCAAGTCCATTGGTATCGGCTCTAAAAGCCTTGTACCTATGATGTTGGCTACAAAGGGGCGAATGCCTTTGTTATTGAGGAGGGCAGCAGCGCAGCACTGAAGTCAATGGCGCTGATCAATTTTCTAACAGTTTTATCAGGGCCAGAGCTCTGAGGCCTGCAGAAGCCACGTGTGCTCTTCCCTGAAATGTCCTTGCTTGGAGATGCTGGGGGTGATTTCCTTACTCCTTCTGGGGCTTGCACAAAATCCTTGACCATTGACCTTGACCTTGACCATTCATGAATATTTCCCATTTCTCTCAGTGGAGGGTGAAGTAGGGCAAGATGGTGCCTTAGCTCTTTCGTGTTGTTAATCAGTCATCAGACCCTGAATTATGTCTCAAGATGAAGAGTACTCACTTTGAAATGATGGTGGTTCTTTTTCTTCTTTTTGTTTCTTTCGGGTATGGTAAAAACGCCTTCATGGGGGCCTTTGAATAAGATTTCTCAGTAGTAGTCAGGGACCCCTCTCAATCTGGGGCAGGAGACCTACCAGGGTAATTGCCAGAGCCAGACCTGCCCCAGTTCCGGGTGTGGGAGTTGGTAGGGCTCCATTCTCTGTCACGTTTACCTATGCCTGGTTAAATGATCAAAGTATCACTTTTACTTGCCCCATATCTGCTCTGCAATTTGCTGGCCAGTGTTCTTTCTCTATTTCCTAGGGCAGGAAGTACCAGGATTCCTAGCAGTAAGAACCTGAGCCTACAGCTCACTAGAGAGAGAGGTGGCGATATGCAGAACAGAAGAGCAATGTTGCGCAGATCAAACCCGCAATCCAGACACTTCACTTAATCTTGATACGATCTGCGAAACTGACTATACCGTTAGTGGGCTGCCATTACCAAATGCCGGCTGACATGTGTATGAAAAGGGGCTGGGGCTTAAAGCCTGTTATATGTTCTCTAAGGCTTCTAACTTGGTCCAGGGGAGAGGCAGCCAGCTGTTGGTCCAGGCAACCAGCTGAGGGTGAGACCAATGGAAAGGAAAGGAGGAGGATAAAAAGAGGCAGATGGATCGAGACAGTGTGGGTTGTTCAGGCGAGGACAATGGAGAAGAAAGCAGGCCAAGAGACCAGGCGGAGGAAGGACAGCTCAACAGAGCATGGAGGAAGATTACAGACAGTGGGCCTCATTACACGTTGTGCGGTAATGGAATACCGGTACCGGTAAAGATTTACCGCTACCGTTAATTCCCTAAGCCAATCACGACCCGAACCCACCGCTATCTGCGCACCCGTTAATTACGGTGCCACTAATAGCGACAAGGCCGCGGGCGCGCGACCCCCAGGCCGGAATTAGCGGCATGGCGCTAATACCAGTCCATCACAAGCCATGCGGACATGGTATTTGCGGCATGTAAAACACCCAAAAACCCCTTACCGACATGGCGCTAATAACGGCATCGAAAAGCACCCGTTAAGAGACCTGAGCAGTGTACCCATCAACTACAGGTGGACACAATCAGCACAGGTGCATGCAATGGAGACAGGCAGCACAAAAGAGCACACCACACCCCTACCCACACCCCTTCCCACACCAAGATGGTGCCAATAGCAGCAGCATGACATGACAGCCTTGACTACATGATAGCAGTGCAGCACCAACAACAACAGCCCACACCAGAGGTGACCCGTAACAGGTACCCATTCCTCACACCATACAGGCAATGCCAGGGATCCACTGAGGAGGTGGCTCCCAACACCTGTACGGAACCCACAGAACCAGCAGGAAGAGGACAACAATATAGTACATCCCTCCAATGACAGTGCTCCGCTGCCTAAGCGGCCTGGGTGTGGCACTCCTGTACGGCCATGTCAAAGTGGCAAAGACAACCATGGCATGTGTAGAGCATCACAAAATGTGCATATGATGGAACGTGCCTATGCCACCTGAAATTGACATGCAACCACCAGAAGAGTATGATGTGGCTGAGGATGAGTGCGGGTGGAATGCCCCGGCAGGACATGAAAGAGGCAGTGCCAAGGAGGCACACGATGTACATCAGCATCTGATTCTGTAATCTCATCATGCACCAAGGTGAAATAGCATGTACGTAGATGGGAATTGTTGCCCTGGTGCATGTTTCGTGGCCCACAAAGGACCCTGTCCACAATGAATGACACATACACAATAATGGAGACCACGCTTGGGTTTCAAACTCTGAACAGTGTATATTGAACATATTGTGGTACGAAAGTGCATTACCCAAACTCCCAAAATACACCCTTACCCCTCTCCCCCCTCAACACACCCATGTGAGTCTCATGACGTGATTGTGTCCATCGCCACATGTGGCACACGAATCCTGGTGGCCCTATTTGCCAGTGCCTGCATCGTCATCTGGTGGTTGTGAAGCCGTGCGCCGCAGGTTCCGTATAGACCGGCGCAGGGGACTAGTCTGGCGTGAAATCCCAGACGAGGAGGGGCCTGGTTCTTCCAGGGCCGTGAGTGGGCACCGACGCTCAATAGCGTCTGCTATGCGGTTCATGGCCTGCCGCAGTTGGGCCATTTCACTGCAGATTCGGCTGGTGCATGCCTCCATGCCCTCCCTTGTCTGATGTGCCAATGTAGCAATGTCCTCCCTCAGGCGGACTGTCTCTGCCACATGTTGACCTACTAGGCCACTCATCTCGTTCTGCCTCTGGTAGATGCTCGAGAGGTCATGTCGCATGGTGGGTGCTGGTGGGATGGCAGATGCACCTGGTCCCATTGCACTTGCATCAGGAGAGGATATCTGGGGGCTCCACATCCCTTCAGGGGTGGGTGAATCTCCATGACTACCCGGACCTGAGGAGTACCTCGGGCTTGCCAGTAAGGGGCTTGTTGGTCTGGGGCTCTGGCTATCGGCATCAATGGCAGGTGTGTCCTCCTCATCTGAAGGTGGGGCCGTGGCTGCTGCTTCACCCGTTGAGCTGGTGGCAGCAGAGTGCATTCCCTCGATGCACACTTCCGTGGGTGCCACGACGGGAACAGCCATGGCCTGTGGATGCGTGCAACTGGTGTTCCGGCTGCTTCTGTCCCTGTGGTCATGGACACTCGTCCTGGCTGCCCTTGTGGATGTGGCGGTGTCCCCTGTGGCATCCCTCCTTGCTTTTTTGCTGGATGTGGGAGCAGGTGTGGAAGTGCGTGCCTCCTCAGTGTCAGTGTGTGATCCTGCAAGGGTGAGAAATGTTGACAACCATCAGTAATGGGTCGACCTGCCTTGAGCAAAATGAATACGTCATGCCGTTCTATGCATTCCGGGCTCTTCAGTGTGGATGCAGGTAATGGGGATGTTGGGTGGGTCATGCATGAATGGGTCTGTGTTGTTTGGGCATGTGGTGATGCATGCATGTCTGTTTGTGGCTGGAGCCACGGCATTGATATGGACACATGATTGGGGGGAACATCACACTTCACTGTGCATTGTTTGATGCATACACTCACCTCCATCGGACGAAAAAGCCACGCCATGCTCCATTTGTCCAACTCCCTCAATGCATTCCACCCCGATGGTTGATGCGCATGTCTCCTCCCACTAGGTGAGCTTGATTGGCGATTCACTGCCTCCTCCTGTGCCCGTAGCCAGGTTGCGGTTCACGGATAGAATGTTCCGCACACGGAGCCGGAGGTCATCCCACCTCTTTCGGCAGTCTTTGACTGTGCGGGTTGTGGTGCCTACCGCGCTGACCTTGTGGGCTACCTCTTCCCAGATGGCCTTCTTCTTCACAATGGTCTCCCGACGCATGTCGTTGTTGAAGACGACATGAGCATTGTCTGCTAGTGTCTGCGTTAGCATCAGGAGCTCCTCCTTGCAAAACTTCTCCTTGCGTTGCCGCTCAGACGATTTTTTAATGGCCTTGGGCATCTTCACGGTGTCCTTGGTGTATTTCCCAACGTGGTTCCTGGTAAGGTGTCCTGGATAAGGGGGATGGCAATGGATTGTGTTTTTAAAGATGGCCGCCGTGCTCTTTCCCGTTCCGGTGCGATGACGCTATTTCCGTTTCCGCAATATAGCGGTGACCGCTATTAGCGGTGACCGCTAATGGCGGTCACCGCTATTTGCGGAAACCGCTATTTGCATGTGGCGGCAGGGCGGAAATGCTAACAGCGCTTTCGAGGATGCCGTTAAGGGACTTTTTGGGGACTTTTGCGGCATGGCGGTAGGCTCATTACCGGCATGGCGGTAGGCTCGTGCCTGCGATCTCGTAATGGCATGCAATTTGCGGCCTCTTGCGAGGGCGGACACGCTATTTACGCCATGCCGGTAATTGCCGGTTTTTACCGCATACCGTGTAATGAGGCCCAGTGTGTGCATAGTGAGGTATTGGTTGGTGAGAGAAAGTGGTACTTGGATGTGTGAGAGCGTATATAAGGTGAGTGAGTGAGACTAAGGGAAAGTGAAGGGGTGTGGGTGATAGTGATTGGGAAAGGTAACTGGGAGAATGAAAGGAGAGTGGCAGTAGGAGCAGAGTGTAGTTGATAGTAAAGGGAGAAGAATATAGTAGAGAAAAGAGTGTAATGAGAGTAGTGGAAGGGGAGTAATGGGAGGAGAGTATAGTGGAAGGAAAGAGAGTAGTGGTGACTAGAGGGGAGAGTAGAGTACAGAGTAGATCAGGGAGAGAGAGAACATCAGAGTCAGAGGAAAGAGCGATAGAGAGAATGGAGACCATGGGAGGAGGAGCAGAGAGGAAAGCATGAGCAAAGAAAGGAAACAGGGGGAATACCAGGAATATGAGGGCATGAGAGGGAATGACAAGTGGAGCCTGGGTAATTGGAAGGCACCTATTCCAGTTAAGAATACTATTGCCACTCTTGTGGGGCCACTGGGTAGGATCCACCTAGGAAATCCCAGAGGGAGATAGCTAGTTAAGGGCTTTGATTTAAGCCATCACCACTAGCCAGCCAGCTGGTAGAAAATAGAGGTTACCAATCATTAGCAACCATTGTTGCTCCCTCGGGGTCAGTCGTTTTTCAAAGAAGCGAGCTGGAAGTAGATCTCTGTCTTCAGCTGGGGCCTCCCTCTGGAACAGCCTCCCTGCTACACTAAAACTTGAGGAGAACCATCTCTGGTTGCGGAAGCACCTCAAGACATTCCTCTTTGCTTCTGCCTCCGCTCCCCCTCTCCCCGGCTGATCTGTTCTCTCTTGGCACCCGTGCACCTGGCCACCCTCTGTCCTCCAGGCCCAGGTACCTGCTCACCCTTCCACCCTTCCGCACTGCCTCCGGGCCACCCCTTGCACTGGGGTCTGTATCTGTACCCATACAGTCCCTCCCTTTTTCTTCCTGCACTTATCAGACCTACCCTGTCTGCTGTCTTAAACCCAGCACTTGCCATTTGCTGGCTGCACTACCACTGTCTGTTGCCTTTATTATTTCTTTATTATTATTTATCTGTTTCTCCTTTTCTCCGCCGCACTTTCCACTTCTCCCCCTTCCATGCACTTTTCCCCTCACCCTCTCCCATGCACTCGCACGTTCTCAATGTCACTGGGCCTAGTAAGATTGTTGTTTTGTTCTCCCCTGTTCCCCTCCCTTGCCTTGTCGTACTCTGAAACACTTGTGTACAAGCGCGATAGAAATAAAATATCAATATCAATATTGTTAACTATTTAGGGATGCCTGTACTAGGGGGGGGAAAGCCCACTGTAGATGAGAGAGAGGGGTGGCTCTTAGTAAGCCCCTTCTCCAGTCTTGCAATAAAACCCCTTAAACTATTTTTGACACCATAAAACGTTTGTCTGCGTGTTCACTATCTGCCTTAGGCATCATCATCTGAGAAGTTCTACACTCATCTTAGTCATGGTCTTTAAAAAGACCAAAGAGGTACAACCAGTGTGGATCTATTACCAACATGGTACAATTACATACCTTACAGGTCTTGACTCTTGATTTCGGAGGAGACATCTCAGAATTTTGAACAAATCTTTGAGTGACCATCGAGACTCGTGTCCTAGGGGAACTAAAAATCCTTCTTCCCTATGAACCAGCCAAGCCATATAATACATAAATCCTGCCCAATCAATAGAGAAACAGGTGAGTAGGATGAAGGTGCCACCAGGTACACAGTTGAGCTGCAAGGGAAAACTCCACAATCAGCACCAACAAGGCATGTACAGTATCCACAGTTATGTTACCTCGCCAACCTGTAAGGTGTGGAGTTGCTGACAGAATTCAGAAGGGGGAAAAGGAAAGGGAATAGGAGGGAAGGAACCTAAGCCTGGGTAGCACAGTTGCGCAACTAGGGGTTAGATGGGAGAGGGTAGGGAACTAAACCAGAGTGGCACGAGGGTGGAACTAGAGATAGGGGTAATTATAAGTTTGCCGGTCTGGGAAAATTGCTGCTCAAATTGCTGGTAATTCTGTGACCAGCGATTTTCCCGGCCCGGCAAACTACAGGTTTGCTAGTGAGGGTCACTGATATACCTCGAGCAAAAAGCTAGAGATAAATCAGCCCCCCTCTGGTAAAAAACAGTTGGTATTTTATGTGCCGGTTTTACCTTTGCTGGAAATACCAGCAATCATCTCCATGGAGTCCTATAGGACTCCCTGGAATGGGGATTTAGCGCCCTTTCTGCCACCTGCAATGTCCTAGTAATACTGCAATATCAGGCGGTTGGAATAGTCTTAATTCCAAATATACAATTCCTGGGCACACACCCAGAGAGAATTCCAAGGCTTAAGTCCAAAATCACCAGGGATCCAAGAAGAATATTCAAGTAACCAAATCCAAGGGGTATCCAAGACAGAGCCCAAGAGAGGAGAAGCCAGGGGTCCAAAAATAATCCAAGGTATCCAAATATCTAGGAAGCTCTACTCTACTCAGGAAACAGCTGAGGAGCTGTGAGGCAGAGAACAGGAGGTGTTTTATATCCGACCATTGCAGCGCTTTCGGATACGGTTTGTGGCATGTTTTTGTGCTGTGTCATGGGACGATGGCTTTCCTCACGTGACCGCTGGAGTGCACGTACCATTTTCCATGAGCTGCCATAGGAGTTGCCAAGGACACCGAGCTGTCACCATGCCTCTACAGGGATGCGCCACCACACAGTAAGTGTGTTGCACCTGACAGGGACTGGGAAGGTTCCTGAGTCTTTCTGTGCAATGGGGCCAGCGACCCCAAATATTTATGCACATGACCTCATTTGGGCTCCAGGTGGCACTGGTGAGTCCAAAGGGATTAATTTGGAGCAGCATTGTGCCACCTGGTGGCTGTAGAAAAAAAGGTTTCTGGAGCTGACTACTTCAGGAAGATATTTCAGAAGATGAGTAATCTGAATGAGGAATGCATCCATTAGAAACAAAATCATCACTATCAGGAGGTCATTTTGTAAAAATTCCAAATTGCATACAGGAGACCACATACATTAGTACTTGCTGTTGGAACACCATCATAAAACTTTCATCTTTTGAAAAACTGAGAAGAAAATGAAGGAGTAAAAATAGGGGAAATGTACTCTTTCATTTTACTATCCATTTTGTAAAAAATGTGCATTCCATCAGCAAATAACGCTTTGCGTCATTCACAATTGATTCCTGTGCAATCTCCCTGCTTTTACCAGGTGCTATAAACAGTTGTATTCCATGGAAATCCATTCCTTTTGCAACTGCATGAAAATGTCACACATTTGTTCAATTCCATTTCTTGATCCTACTCTGACTTCAAATCGCTGCACAAGAATGTCCTGAAGTATAAAGGTAAATCATACATGTTTAACACCTTGCTTTCACGCCTTACTTTTTTACTCCATGGTTCGTAAAATGATCCCCTAGAGAGAATCTCTGGAATTATATTAGACACGGCTTTCAAGAGATTCTATGGTAAATGGATAACAACCTGCTCACTCACGAGCTCACTTAAAAGACCCGTTGTGCCTAATTCTCTCAAGAGAGATTGCAAGATAAGGCATACAAATGCTTCACAATGCCAGCTAATATTTAGAAGTAAGGCAATCATCCAGAACACAGAACTGTTACAAGCTAACACAAACTGATGCAAGGCTTTATGTAATGGCCTATGCCTTTTTAGGTGTTAATAAAATCAATTATATTACCTCAGCCATGAAGGTTGGCATTTGTAGGATGGTTTACTGGTTCATAACTCTGTGTATTGGAGGCTGTGCATAATCGAGGACCAATACCTATTCGACATACCCCTTTGTGACTTTACTACCACCAGTATTCCCCCTTTTGATGGCCCTCAAATGTCGATGCAAATCAATGATTGCTCATTGTTTCTCCCACCATTGTTGGTCAAATTTTGTAAACCTTTTGGCTAGTACAAGTTTAAATGGGCTTTAGAAATATTATAAAACCACATTTTAGTCTCAAGATTTTTAGGATACTTGTCCTTTGCCTGTTTCTGAAGAGGACTTTCAGGCTATAGATTGTGCACCAACAAACACTGCATATAGTTTTCATTAATTCAATTCCCTGATTTTTACTCCCTTCTAAACTGGCCAATTGGAGTCATGGAACCCTTGGTAATAGCATAGTTTACTAAACAACATTATCTTGATATTCTCAGTACCTTTAAAATAATAAAAAAATAAGCACAGTGCCCGATGCAAGTTTTGGGAATTTGCCAATTGTGCCAATTGCCAATAAAAGGAGACAGAATAATTCTGACCAGCAACCTTTCATTTTTTGTTAGTAGTGCTGTGGTACTCATTGGAGCGCATTTTGGTAAAATTAGTAATTTGGAGGAAGGGAGCCATTATGTTTACAGTTTAACATAAACAGGTTCCTGTCACCAAATATTTGTCATTTGCACTTCAGAGTGCAAATGTAAAGGGCAAAAGGCAGCGTACAAGTGTGCATGCTGCCTTTTTCCGTTCATATTTGCACTCTGCAGTGTAAAGTGAATAAACATTGCCTGGTATGCTGGCATCCTGGTTTACAAATACACATTGTCTGACATGCTGGCATGCAAAGCAGTGTTTGCTTTTGATTCTCAGTGCTGCTTGCCCTGCTCACTTTGCAAGAAGTGCACACAATTACAACTAAACGCTGTCTGACATGTTCGCATGAAAACCCATGCTGGCGTAAATGCTCTCCACCATACAAATGTTTGAAAATGGGGGTAACGTTAATGGCAGGCGGAAAAGCAAGGCGTTTACACTTTCCATTAGTGTTACACCCCATTGGCCATGAACCCCATTGAACATTAAATGACAGACGTTGAAACCTTGCACGTGCATTCCCAATTTGCACCATGTGCTCTTTACTTTTGGAGAAACAAAGAAAGGAAGCATACAACTCTGCATTCATTGGAGGCCTGTTCCTACAGCCTAATATCAATTAAATTACATGGGATGAGGTTCAATCACCTAATGCATACCTTGGAACATGTCAGATGCAATCTTGTTCATGCTGTTGTCACTGAATTCAATGAGTGACTCCTGTATTGGGAACTGAAGAAGAAGAGAAACAATGATTATTGACAAAAAAGGTGGAACACAATATAAGTATAACACCACATGTACTTTGCTGAATGCATATGATTTGGTCTATTGCCAAGAGGAAAATGTGCATAAAATCATGTTGACTTTTTTTCCTCTGTTATTTTGCCTGTCATTTTATATTCCTCTTCCACCATCTTCCTCACCAACACTTTGCAGTGGCCTTAGTGTGGTAGACAAGATAGCAT
This sequence comes from Ambystoma mexicanum, assembly GCF_040938575.1. Classification (NCBI taxonomy): domain Eukaryota; kingdom Metazoa; phylum Chordata; class Amphibia; order Caudata; family Ambystomatidae; genus Ambystoma; species Ambystoma mexicanum. The sequence goes on from NC_090923.1 coordinate 1,345,913,613, forward strand.
ATGATGTCATGCTACCTCCTTCACTCTGGTATAACACATTTTCCCTTTCCTTATACTGTCACCCGCCTATCTCTCTTCTTGCTCCTCACACCTTTGAAACTACTTTCAAAGTGGCAAATGCACTTCACAAGCTACCATTATGACATTACATAGCACCAAAGCAAGCACATCCTCTTAGTTCCAAACTGACACATAATCCTAATAGAGTGCCCTCAAAACCCCCACCAGACAGTGGGCCTCATTACACTGTAGGCGGTAAGGGATTACCGGCACCGGTAAGGGCACCGGTGCCGGTAATCCCTTACCGCCCTACTACGAGGTCCCTTAGCGGGTCCCTCCCCTAACGGCTGCTTTTACCAGGCGTTATGGAAGGGACCCGCTAAGGGACTAAAGAGCTAATAATGGTACCGCAAATTGCGGTACCGTTATTAGCTCCTTCCCCATTCCCATTGAGCCCTATGGGGGCTCAAATGGGAATGGGGAATGTTTCCCGGAATGGGGACTTACCGGGTCCTTCCGGGTCGGAATGACCTGGTAAGTCCCTATTCCGGGAACACGGACCCGGAATGCGGTAAGGGGGTAGCCATGGCGCTAATAGCGCCATGGCTACCGCCTACCGCGTAATAAGGCCCAGTGACTCTAATCTCAAGAAAACACAACATTTAAGGAATCTCTCTCCCATACACTGTTAAATCTGCCCATCATCACTTTGAAGTGTGCTCTGATCAGCAAAATTACTGTAGAAATAACCTTAAATATAACATAGCCTCCCACCACAGAGCCAAATGAGACCACCCACATCTACCAAAATACACATTTCTCATAGACAGCGTGATCTTTTAATAACGTTGCCATTGGTCACAATTTAATAGTACAGTAGGCACATATTATACCTCTCCTCTATCCTATACAGTCAAACTCCTATACCCCTTGTCCACCCCAAACATGTAATCTTGACTTCACCACTCTGCCTTCATGCACCTGTGCTGGTCAAATGTGAGAAACCTGAGGGTATTCTCACTTCTACTCCCTTGGGATTTTCTGCACAAGTGGCCAGGGAAAGCCATCGCTTTTGGATCCCGACCCTGGAGCTGGAAAGGCGAGTGAGGATCACCTGGTTGGAGGGTCCTTGGGGATTGGAGGTGAGATATACTCAGGCGAGATGCAGTATTTCTCATTTCCATGCCAAGAGGAACCCCCCTATTCCAAGGGCAGAAATGGCATATTGTTATCCATATCCCATTGATCAAGAAAAGGGTATGAGATACCATAAGTTCAGACTTAACAGAAAGAGGGAAAAAAGCGATAAATATGAGATGGGTGAGACATGGTAACCCCCTTTTCCTATTGATGACAAAACTAACCCTCTCCCAACCTTTAGGGGCTATTATAAGCCAGCTTGCCTCATTTTCCCTCATGTGACATTTGACAGTACTTGGACAAGGAAGAGACGACTAAGAGTTATGAACACCAACATGCAGTAACACCACTTTGGTACTGAGGCAAGGAAGGCTCAGAGGAGTACCATTACAAAGGCCTGGCATGTCTTACTAATAAGCCTGACTATAGTCAGGCAATTAAGAGAAAGGACACTTACCTGCAACTCTTTTACACAACACAGGTGTATAAAAGAAGAGTGGACAGGAAGGTAGAGAGAGAGAGGGAGAGAGAGAGAGAGAGAGAGAGAGAGAGAGCGGGAGAGGGAGAGGTGAGATGCTGATGGGAGTCGTGGTGAGCCATTCTGCAGCCTGATAAGCACACCGAGGACTGAAGCAGCTGAGGGTCCAGGCGAGTGTGGTGTGGGAGCACGAGCCCTGTGGGACAGAGGCAAGGCGAAGGATGGAGACCAGATGAGGGGTCGTCTTTCATCCCATCAAAGGGAGTGCTGGTTCTCCCGTGGCACTGCAAGAGCGCAAGAGTGTCTGAGGGGCGGAAAAAGAACCCCTGGAAGGAAGCTGCCATGTTTGTGGCCAGAGGATAGGGAAAAGGACTTCAAAGTGAGCCGGTGAGTTTCCAAGATTGAGAAACCGGTATTACTTTAACCGTGAGTCTCAAGAAGTGAACCACTATTGTTAAAAGAGCCTAGAGACTTGTATAATGCATCACAGTGGTTGAATGCCTTATTAAAGAAACGGGCACGATTTCGAAAGTGTCTGAACGTTATGAATTTGTCCTTCTTAAGCAAGTAACGTGCTGTTGAAGTCTTCAACTAAGGACTGAAAGTAAATCATGTAAAGCGTGTGGACTGAAATTATTGAATTCCGAATTACAGAGGATCCTAAAACTAATGAAAGCCAATGCATATTGAATACCAAACTAAATGGAAATTTAAAGAATGCCAATAAATAGTGAATACTGAATTAACGGGAAATTAGCATTGAAGCACACAAGTAAACTTTGAACACTGAATACAATTAAGCCACACAAGTCTGCATAAAATTCTGAACTGCAATTGAATAATACTGAATGCATGTTGCACAACAAATAAACTTAAACCTTAAAGCGGACTACCAACCTTCAAGTTGAATACATAAAATGCTGAAGGAAGTCCAAATACCAATTTTTAATAAGTGAATGCAGTGAGGTAAGGCTTCCGTTTTGAAAGGGGTGTGCAACACACAGTGACAGAGCCACGTGGCGACTAAAGGGAAGCCACAGGAGCCAAAGAGCACACCCTAAGCCCAGAGGCCAACAAAAGGAATCAAGTAAAGGTGACCTGGTGCACAAGAGCCAGTACCAAGGAACCTGTATGAGATATTGAAGTCTTGGGGAAGGGAACCCTGACACTTGGCAGCCTATATATGTTGTCTTGAGAATGGAGTCTCAAGACCCCTTTTTGTTTGGATTGTATTATTTGAAACTTGTGGAAGGGAACCCCAGGATTGGTTCTGAACTATATTGCCTTGAACTGGGGAAAGGTGAACTTTAAAACTCTTTTTCATGGAACTTTCTTATGCTTGTGGAAGAGGAGCTGAGAGAAAGCTGTGAGCTGGAAGAAGCTCAGAACCTTGAGTTAAACACAGTTTCTATTGACTTTGACATCCCTACACATTTGTTTGTTCTAGTTGTGAGGGCAAGACAGGTTTTGGACACAGACGGACTATTAAGTTGATATCTTTGACTCAGACGTTCCTTAGTTTTGTTCAGGTAGGGAAATTCCACCTTAGCATAGGGCAAGTTAGGCCTTCAACCATCCTGACATTTAAGTTGATCAATATCTTTTGTTTGAACTTGAAGTCTTTTGTCTATGTCTTACTTCGTGATGCCTTCACAAATAGTGTCTGGAGTGGGATGTGGCTCAACCGATACAAGTTGAAGGACCCTTATGTGCTTAATATTTCAGCAAACCTCAAGGAAGGAGTAAAAGTACAAGGGCACAAGTGTATCCTAGATATAAAGAAATATCTTGCACGACAGTAGCAAATCCCTATTACCCATCAAGATCTGTTTTTTAGGTCGGAACTCCTCTTAGATACCCTCACACTGACCGCATACCATTTAAAACATGAGGACAAAATCCTCCTGATAGAGATGCTCCAAGAACCGGGCAAGAGATCTCGGCCATCTCTCTTCCTTCCCCTCCCACAGAGCTAATAAGAAAGACCTGGAGGTAAAATCAGATACCGAGAATCTCAGATTTTTTCTGGATCCGACTCTGACGAGAGGGTCAAGTGATACCATATCTTCTCTTGATACAATAGCATCTATAAAGGAGATACTAGCCCAACTAGCCGATCACCATATTGAGGCTGGGAAAAGATTACAAACAGGGCTAGAAACTCATAGCAGCTGAGGATAAGCCCAACATTTCCCAGAGTGTACAAAGAGGGAGACGGTCTAGGGAACTTTTTTCTAAATTTTGAAAGACTAGCTTGCCAATTCAACTTGGGAATGATTTGAAAATCTGTTATTTAGGGCTCTTGTTAAAAGGAAAACTACAGACATCATATCAGCTGTTGAATCTCCCGAGTACTGCATCTTTTCCTTACATTAAAGAAGGGCTCCTACAACGCGTGGGTCAAACTCCTAATTTTTACTGCCAAAAATGTAGAAATTTAAAATTGGGTCCCGGAGAAACACCAATTAAGCTCGTAGAGCAGGTTAAAATACCTTGTCATCACTGTGACTAGGAAGAAAGACACTGCCTGAGGTATTAGAAGCTTTAAGCTTAGAACAATGTATTAATTATTTGCCTCCTTAACTCCAACGGGCTGTTCTACAGGTAAACAGATCGACACTCTCACTAGCCATTGAAATTGCCCAAACTTTCTCTGACGCTAACAAATATTTTCACGCCTTACATAAACCTAAGGAGAGAAGAGAAAGTAAAGGCCCTCCTAATACCCCCTTTTGTCCCTAAAGAAAGGGACGAGCTCCCATACTGCTTCCGAGATTCACATAGCGGGGAGAAAGCCAGAATAGAGAAGAGACCCGATTCCCAAACCCCGGGAAGAACTGAGGAGAGAAGAGAGGAGAACAAAACCTAATTTTGACATGCTTCTCTTGTAGAGAACCAGGGCATTTAGCTCAACATTGTCCCCTAAATAGACAAGAGGAACCCATGGAGATCGGGTGTATGGTGGGGGAAGAATAGGACCCAGTAAATAATGAGGAGATAGCAGTCCAAAGTACCCACAGTGGTTAATGGAATCCCAGTACAGGCCCCATTGGACTCAGAAGGGTTAAAGGGAGTTTCCCCACTGAAGATAATATGCAAACATGGAGATCTGGAAATCTACCCTAAAGTAAATGTCCCAATTCAAGTAAAAGGGATAACTACCACCTTTCCTTCTGCCACTATCCCTGCGTTACCGGAGGAAAACATTATTGGAACCGACTTCTCAAATTTTTCATCATTGTTACATGAAGTCGGTCCCTCCAAAGCCTCCTTTTCCACCTCTAAAACTAGTCGAAAGGTTACAATCGAAGCAAATAACTGTGTATGGGACTGGACTGAGATCCAGCAAAGATTATAATATGAACTAACACCTCAGGACCCTACAGCCTCAGATCCTTGTGCGGGAGGCCATTTTCATAGGGAAAAGTATGTGAGAATTCTGAGGGTATTCTCTCTTGTACTCCCTTGGGATTTTCTGCACAGGTGGCCAAGGAAAGGGCATCGCTTTTCGATCCCAGACATTGGAGGTGGAAAGGCGAGGGAGGATCACCTGGGTAGAGGGAGGTTGGGGATTGGAAATGATATATACTCAGCGAGATGCACTATTTCCCATTTCCCTGCCAAGAGGAACCCCCATTCCAAGGGAAGTATTGGGATATTGTTATCCATGTCCCATTGATCAAGAAAGATACCATTAGTTCAGACATACCAGAAAGAGGGAAAAAGGATTTAAATATGAGATGGGTGAGACATGGTACCCCCCCATTTCTTATTGATGACAAACCAAAACATCCCCCACCCTTTAGGGGTCATTATAAGCCAGTTCCCCTCATTTTCCCTCATGTGGCATTTGACAGTACTGGGACAAGGAAGAGACGACTAAGAGTTATGCACATTTGTTTGTTCTAGTTGTGAGGGCAAGACTAAGTTTTGGACACATACAGACTATTAAGTTTAACTCTTTGACTCAGACTTTCCTGAGTTTCGTTCATGTAGGGAAATACCACCTTAGCATAGGGCAAATGAGTCATTCAACCATACTGACATTTAAGTTAATAAATATCTTTTTCTTGAACTTGAAGTATGTTGTCTGTGTCATATTTCATGATGCCTTCACACAAGCCAAAAGTCTGGATTTCTAAATTGCAATGAACGCTGAAAAATCCCTGCACTTGACGACCGCCCCCCACCCAAACTGGACTGAACAACTTCTTTGTCCCGTGTGAACAGATTGCCTCTCTTTCTCAATCTGCATGGGTGGGTAGATTTTCCCACTTCTCTCTAGATCCCCCAATGACCAGAAGATAGGTCAGTGGAATGACAGCAAAGAAGAAAACTTGACACTAAGGAGATTCTCTGACATAAGTGCAATATGGAGCTATGGGAAATGAAGAGGCATAAGGTCGGGGCCTTGTGTCTGAGTATGTAACTGTGTGTATACTGCAGTGAATTCTGTGCATGCGGTTGGGAAGTTCCCAGTGTTGCACTGGAAAGCCAAAAGGCATTAGCCGTGCAATTTCATTGTCTTTCTGCTGTTCTATGTCCACTAGCAGACACTTGCAAGTGCGTCCCAGTGCCCCACAGGACAGGTGTGCCAGGCTTCTTCTTAGCTGGTGCTTTGCTATGTTAGTTCCTTGTTGGGGCATATTCTAGCACACTTCAACCAGGAGTTCAGGCCATGGCCCTGCCACTACTGGACCTCATTTATCAAGCACTGTGTGGCGTATGGTATTTGTTGTCTTACCCATCACAGAATATGGGAAAGACATGGCAAGGTGTACGGCACTGGTACCCTACCTCTGATAGCATTTTTTCATGTTGTGTTATTGGGTTTGATACCTTGCTCTACTGCCATTTGCATGGTATGATGGCACTATGGGACTTGATTAAGAGGGACTGGGTTTGGTTAGTGGGGATGGAAGGTAAATGTAAGATACCTTTCTAGGCACTTTTGTGTCAAGAGCACTTAAATAATCAGTTTACAGAAGGGGAGCTTGTGTGCCTCTAGTGCTAAGGTGTGTTGGCTGGGACTGTGATATGAATGGATGGATTGTTGGTATGTGTGTAATGGGGTGGAAAGTAGCATTATACTCCATAACAAAAGTTAGCATTTCGGCACTGTGCGAAGCACATTCCCTCAAAGACTTAAATGTCACTGCCGTCAGAGACCGCAACTCTTAGGTAAACAAGGGAAATACTGGCAGCCCCCTGACTTCACCAGTCAGAAGCTTGCTCTGCACAGTGCATATTGTACATTCTGTGGAGGGCCAGTGAGATATTGAAAGGAGGGGCGTTGTCTGTAGAGATTCTAGGCAGGAGGGGATAAAAGCATAAAGGTTGGAGAAAAGATGGGAACTGAGTCCGCCTCCATCCCTGGACAGTCTTTCAAATATTTGTTGTTTAAACTGAATGTCCATTCTTCAGTCACAATGTATTTCACGTAAGCCCCATAAAATATGCTGCATGGCTGTATCCATTTATCAACCCTAAAACGTTCTTCCATTATCATACTGCACTTCATCCTGAGGGCTGCACCTATAGACAACTCAGTTCTTAATGGGTGTACAAAAGTAATCAAGATAACATACCATCACATATAGAGGCGCAAATAGTAAAACCTCATGTAACATCTTCCCAGGCGCACCTTCACATACGCTTAACATTCTCGCACCTGTATGCCGTGACGTTTCACATGATCTCGCCACTTCTCCCCAGGGGGGAACCCTTCCCTGTGAGGCTAGGGAGGTGAAGCCGCTACTCAAAAGTCCCCCTAGGGGAGGTGGAAAGCGGGACATTACACAAAGTGACTCCCCTCATGGGGATAAAGACTCCCGTTCCATGAAAGAACTCCGTAATCCTCTTGCCCATGCACCTATAAAAACCCTAAGGTCTGCAGAGAGTGCAACTGAACGTATCATTGTGTGTTATTGTAAAATTCTCTCCATTCCTTCCTTGAGACTTGACACCACTGAGACGAGGAAGAACAAGAATGATGGCACACCTTTTTCTAATAGAACTGGGAAGAGGTGGCCACAAAGAGGCATGAAGAGTACATTGTGGAAACAACCAAAAGACTATGACACTGTGCTGGGGTGTGTGATGAATCAGCAATGATTCCCCCAGAAAACCTGGCCTGGGACCCTTCTCATGTGGCCAGGGAAAGGCATCCCGACCATGGGGGTGGTGTTCTGCGGGAGGATCACATGAAGGGGAAATAGGTCAGAAGGAATGTGAAACCCCCTTGTCTAACTTTCCCTGAAACTCCAATCTTCTAATGGCTTATTGCAAAACCAAAGAAGTCATAGAAACACATTTTGGTACTAGGGACTTCAAGTCCCATAATTCCCTAAGTATTGGGTCGAGCAAGAGGGCTGAAGAGGAACAATGCAGAAGTGGCCAGCTAATTAATGTAAATGACCCACACCTAAGGAAGACTTAACATGCCCCCTCAGGTGCAGGCATTGAGGGAGGAGCAGAGTGAGCAGGAGGAGCAGTGCAGACCATGTATGCAGTCGAGGTTGGGACTGGAGGAGAGAGAAGACGCTGGGACCATTGTGAAGCCAAAGACAGTGGCTGGTCCGGAGAGGGTCTATGCCTCCAGTTGTCCCAACTGCAAAGGCCGTGCAGCGGGAAGCATGCAAAAGGAATGCTTGCCCTGTGAAGATTTATTGTGCACAGGCTGCATAGTAGGAAGCAAAAGCAGAAAGGGAAGTTTTCCCTCTCGAGTGGTCTCCAGTTAGGGCGTCGAACAGAGACTCCCAGGAGCGAAGGAAGCTCCAGTAACGAGTGGTGCTTGTGAAGGCAGACCAGGAGAAGCTGTTCGCTGGGTCGAGAAGAGCAGCAGAAGACCTGCAAAAGCGGAGAGGATCGGAAGCGTGAGACTTATCCGGTGAGTTCACCAGTTGAAAGTTACTCCGGAGCACTCCAAGACTGCTCGCGTGTTCCAGGCAGGCGGTTTCACTTGCAGGTGAGTGGAAGAAGTGTTAGTAGTACTTTTGAATACCCAACTATCTAAAAGCAGCAAAAGTGGTATTTTATGAAACCAAGTGACTGTAAATTTAAGCATGTGAGTTTATGGAAAATCCAACAACCCGGTGGGGCAACATTGTTAAAAGCGAATGCATACAACCATTACCGAAGCCAAGAGAAACCAAAACCTAAGCAATACAAGCCCAACAGATATTCCCAAAGGTGAAAGGGGAGTAACGGAAAACCAGAGGGTCTTGAAATGTGCTATTCATGTTTTGCGAACAATATAACAACAACTGATATAAACACACATTGCCAAAGCCAAGAAAGAAGCAGGATAAGACTTTATCCTTGTCAATATTTGGTTCCTTGTGCAGTGGGGAAACGAAAGTGGCAAAAAGTGTGCCCTTCTGGAAAAGTTATTCAGAAGGGGAGGAGTATAATTTACAGAGGAGTATTAAAGAGCAGCAATGTGAATCTTGTTTCCCTGAATGGTTGCTAAAAGTTCAATGGTGCAAAATTAACGAACATTGTGAAGTTGTTCTAAAGCTGTTCTAAGTTGAAGGTTACCACTGAGGCACGCTCTATTTTGTGAAACGCTGTTCGGGGAAGGGATTATACCCAGTTGGCAAACCTTTGAAGTAGTAGGCCTGACATGGGAGTAAACCCAGTAGCAGTTGATGAAGTGTTGAACTGCGGTCCTAACCAAGACACTGCTGTTTATGGTGCTGAAGGAAGAACTTTATAAACCTGTTGTTGAGGAGTTGCATTTCTTCATAAGTATTCAGTTGTGGCAAACCATCCTGACAAAGACAATTATTGTTGCTTATGTGAAGAACAACATTCTGAGGCTCATTCTTGCTCAAAAAGAAAAAAATAACATTCTATTTTCTTTGGTACATCATTGAAGTGTTGGAACCTTCTGCTGTCAAGTTGAAGTTACCAAGAACTGTGCTGGAACTTTTTTACAAACCAGGATTTCCTTATTTCCCTTTGAACTGTGTAGCAGAATCCTGCTAGAATCTGAGGAAGGGGAATTCACCCAGATCATAAGAAGGGACTGTGGTCATGTTACGACTTTAATTGTTAAATTATATTTTGTTGTTTTGACCATGCATTTCCTTATTGATATATTGTATTTATAAGTGTGACTGACAGATATCCTTTGTTACAGTGTTTCCTTTAGTTTATTTTAGGCAGGGAAATCCTTGTCAGGGAAGGGATAGTGAGGTGTTTATCCAACCTTTGTATTGAATAAAATGGCACATTTTGAAAACTCTGTACATAATTGTCCACCTCACATTTATGACCCCTCACAGGTGGGCCCAGTTAGGAGAGATGCAAACTGAGAAAGAACTGAAGGAAGAGCTGAGAAGCTGGCGAGGAGCCAGCAAAGCCCAGAAGATCGAACCCGGGAACCTGCCAGTTGTGCAGAGAAGCTGGTCCTCAGAAGAGAGGACGTGGAAGAGTGGAAGCCGCAGAAGAATCCTGGGAGCCGGCAGGGAGCCGACTCACTCCAGTGCTGTAGAAGTTGAGGTGGTGGCGTGACCTTTGGGAGGTGAACCGCTCAGTCTAACAACAACGCTGACACCACCAGGCCAAGGCCTTCATGGAGCCACTCTGGGCACGGCCACTCCGACCCCGTGGGCACCAGCGGTGAGGCAAAGGGCGGCTGCACATTGTGAGGCATCAGAGCCGGGATTACTAGTCAAAACAGTGGATCCGTCGTGGAGATCATCGGAAAGGAGCACAGCACCAGTGGTGGGGTGGACCCGAGCAACGGGCCGCCTGATAAGGGTCAGACCTGTGCTCCATTTGCATCTGAGGACAGCAGGGCAGCCAGAGCTGCACACAGGGGCCAGCGCTAAACAGCGACAAGGGAAACCACCAAAGTGGGAAGTTGGCGTGGAGATACTAGCAGTGCGCACAGGTGGACCTACGGGTTTGAGGACTTCATTACTTATGGGCCAAGTTTGGGATTGCCTCGTCGGACACTGACCCGAGGTGCTACAGCGACACCCACTCAGCTCACTCAGGAAGACTCCCACGCAGACATTAAGGCAGGTGAGCCTGCCGGTGCCACATGTACTGGGAATTGTGCGGGGGAGCATAGGCTGAAGGCAAGGCGACAGAACAGCGTTCACGAGGTGCAGGAGGGGTAAACCCCCCCATTCTCCCAGGAAAGACAGATACTGAACGTGGCTCTGGCTGGCCCTGTTGGGGCCCAGACTCAAAGGAGAGACCGGCCACCGGAGACAATTTGTACTGATGTGAAGGCAAGACAACTGGCACACGGGGGGATTGTCCAGACAAGTAGACTCACCCTGAGAGAGGAACTTAGAGGCCCAGCGCTATTGCTGGGCGACACAAACCCACATTGCTGGCGATAGCCGCCCTGGTTGACACACACAGGGGAAGTCATGGTCAAGGATAAGAGCAAGAAATCTGGGTTGCAGAGCAAGATCGACCAATTCACGGTGGAGGCCATCCAACCGCCCACAGTTCTAATGCAAGAAGGGGTGAGTGTGGAGGAGGAAATGGGGGACTCCCACCTTTCCCTCCGTGATGTCATGAAGGCCATAAGAGACTCTGGTGCTGCAATTGGAATCAAAGCGGACGGCCTTGCAGCAGAGCTGTCCTTCTTGCGCCAGGACCTACGGAACCTTGCAACAAGGGTAAGCAAAGCCGAATAGCATATCTCTGGTGCCGGAGAGGCAATTAAACGGCTGGAGAAACAGCTAACGTCGGTCACCCAAAAGCTTTTACAGCTGGAGAACAGAGCGGAAGATAGTGTAGGCAGGGTGCACCGTAATAACTTTCGCATTATTGGTGTGCCCGAGAAAGAGGAGGGCTCCAGCATGGAGCTCTTCCTGGAGGACTGGCTGGCGCACCTGATTACGCCAAAGAAACATTCTAAATTCTTCTATGTAGAGCAGGCGCACATAATCCCAACAGGCAGGCCCATCCTGGGGGTACTTCCCCCCTGCACGATAATAGCAAAGTTATTGAACTATCGAGACAGGAATGCCTTATTGCAAATTGCAAGGGCCAAGAGCCCCATCACTTACAACGGCCATTGGGTGGGTTTTTTCCCAGACTACACTAGGGAAGTTCAGAAGGCACACCAATCACATGACTCAATCAAGAAAAAGCTGAATTCGCTGGACATTAAGTATGCCCTCTTCTTTTCCGGCATAACTCAAGGTGCAGCACAGAGGGTCCATTCATCTCTTTTATACCTCGAAGGAGGCATGGGCTTGGCTAGAGACTCAGGTCTTATCGGGACCAGGAACCCAACTGACAAATGGGAAGCCGCGATGTGAACCAGCCCAAGATACCTCACTGAGCGCAGTCGGCAATCAGACTCTAGAGCAACCGGCACAGAACGAGGATCGGTTTGAAAAAGGGGGCAACGGCTGATGATGCAGCTACGAGAGGATTGGCTAAGGACTGAAGGACAATGCCCAAGGTACCGGGTAAAAGTGCCGTGGTAACTGTTTCAGCGGGCTCCCCGAAGATGTTTTTTACTGTTTTTTGCACCCGTTGGTGTGATTTTGGGTGACAGGTGCTTCGAGTTGGGCAGAAGTACGGGGTGGAATATAGGGGGACTCTCAGGGTGAGTCTGGCAGGTTATCATTCTGTTGTTGGGGGCCATGGGCTTTGTGTAGGGCACGGTTGGGTGGCGGTAAAATGCTGGGTGGCTTGGTTGTTTAGAAAGGGAATGTGGATGAGAGGGCTGGCATGGAACGGGCTGGCAGAAGACCTCCGACTTGGTATGCCCCAGAGTTTTTCTTGCGGGACGATGGCTGAGAGGAAGTCTCCTTGTTGACGTGGAGCGTTAATGGGCTGGGTTCCAGCATCAAAGCACCCTTGGTACTCCAGTATTTTAATAGACACATGCCGGACTTAGTGCTCCTGACTGAGACACACCTAGTGGGGAGTGAGTGCAAAATGTTTAAGAGGACGAACTATACCAAGGCATATCATGCAGGCTTCTCAAGGGGAGCAAGAGGGGTACTGATATTAATTCACAAGCAGATTTCCTTTCACCTTACAGAAGTCAGATCGGATCCCCGGGGTAGATACGCATTAATTAAAGGGCATGACGTCCTTTCATCGCAGGATGTTTTTTCGCACGGTTTTTTTTACCGCAAATTGGGTGTGGGTTTTCGGGGGCACCCCAAATAAAAAAAATCAAAATTCGATGAGTTTTTTCGCAAAAAAAAATCTGCGGTAAAAAACACTGCGAAAAAACACCCCGCAATGAAATGACATGGAACCTAATTAAAGGGGAGCTGTGGAGTGTCACATGGTGGGAGGTGGCCATTTTTACCTTGCCACCACTTACGCTTGATTTGTTGAACAACCTCCAGGCCCTTCTACTCCTATACACAGTAAGTACGTGGGTGAACATTTTTCTTTTTATGAAGTCATGGACTTGAAGGCGGACTGCACGCACCTGGGAAGTAGGAGCCCAACCCTCACCACTAGGCTATGATCATTTACCACAGCACTGGAACTGGTGGATGCGTGGCGACTGCTACACGAGTCGGAGGAGGGATATTCCTTTTTTTTTATGTACATGGTTCCATGTAACGTTTTGGTTACTTCTTTCTCCCCCACTGGGTCACACATAGGCTTATACCAGCTAAATATCTGGCGAGAGGGATCTCAGACCATTCACCACTCCTCATGGTACTGAAGAGTGGCCGGACCAGACCAGCGGCATACCACTTAGGGGTTCCGGAAGTGATGGAGGGGTTGTCCCAGAAAACCACAGAATACTTCAATGAAAATGAGGGGTCCGTAGATAGCCCAGTCGTACTCTGAGAAGGTTTCAAGGCAGTGCTTCGGGGGGGGCGAGATCGTTGATAGCAGCCACACGAAAGAAGCACACCCGGGAAGTAGAGGAGGCAGAAAAACAGGCGCTAAGGGTAGAGGAAGAGTTCTTTGCATCTGGCACACAGGCTTCACGGGAGGCCTTGGTCACGGCACAGGAGACTTTGAAGAATGTGGCTCTCGACAATGCGAGGAAGGCACACTGGGCAATACGGAGCCAAATCCACAAATCTGGGGACAAGGCCGGGAAGATGCTGGCGTGGCTGGAGAGGAGACGAAGAAACAGATATGGGTTGGACAGGACTCTAATGGTGCGGCACTGATAGAAGATAGGAAAATTGCAGGCGCATTTGCATCCTTCTATGAGGAGCTATATAGCTCCCCGGGGGACCAAACTGGGCCAACGGGCCGATGTTTCATCGGCTCAGCGGAACTCCCTTGCCTAACGGCGCAAAAGAGAGCAGGGTTAGATGCCAACATAACAGTAGAGGAGGTAGCGGCAGCGCTCATGCAAATGCAATCAGGTAAGGCGCCGGGACCTAACGGCTTCCAAGCCGAGATCTGGAGTCAGCTCGGAGACAATGTTACGAGACCTCTGCACCGTCTTTTTCAGTGGTGTAGAGTCGATGGGATCTTCCCCTTGGCTGTGTGAAAAGCTTTCATAGAGGGCCTGCCGAAACCCAGTAAAACCCATGAGCAATGTACATCATATATGCCGATATCGATGATAAACGGTGACGCCAAAGAGTTGGTGCATGTTCTGGCCAATCGCCTCTTTGGAGTCATAGGGCCTAATTACAAGTCCGGCGGTAGCAGTGCCGGTAAAACCGGCAAGCTGCTGCCGGACATGCACATTTTTCCGGCACCTGGCTTCCCGGAATTACCAGGGTATTACGACTCCAGCGTTCCATTTAGTCAGGCACTGAAAAAATGGTATTCCCCATTCCCATTTGAGTACCATAGGACTCAATGGGAATGGGGAAGACGGTAGCACCGGCACCGTTAATAACGGTGCCGGTGCTACCGTCAAAGTCTGCGAGCGGGTGTCGTTCCGCCAGGCCAGGTCAGACCTGGCGGGCGGGAGGGCATCCGGCCCGCAAACTAGTACTCTGACGGTCCGATAACAACAGTGCCGCTAAGCCTACCGGCACCATTGTTACCGGACCAGCAGGGTTGTAATGACCCCCATAGACCCCTAAGTACACCCGGACCAGTGTGGGTTTATGCCCACTAAATTCACACAAATAAACATCCGCAGAGTGCAACTAGCAATCGACCAGATGTCACAGCTACGAACACCGGCAGCACTCCTAGCAATTGACTTCGAGAAAGCTTTCGACTTGGTAAAATGGAAGGTGCCCTGGGAAATTATGGGACTCATGGAGCTCGGGGAGGATTTCCTCAGATGTGTCCAGCTGTTATACATATCCCCTGAAACTTCGGTCAAGGTCAACAGGATACTATCGGAGGGGTTCAGCCTTGAGCGAGGAACGAGGCATGTTTGGCCCCTATCCCCCCTGGTGTTCATTTTAGCCATAGAGCCACAGGCAATTAAATTTCGGAACGACTCGGACTGGGTAGGCTTCCGCTGGCCCTAGGGAGGGGAGGACAGGGTTTCATTATACACTAATGACCTTCTGGTATACATGGGCGAACCGGCAACCTCCTGTTAAGACACTGGGGGAGTATCAGGCTTACTGCGGGCTCAGGGTGAACCAGCAGAGTTCAGTATTTTTTGAGCTAGTGGAGGAGGGGACGGTGCAGGGGCAAGGGCAATCACCCCAGCCTGCCCTTTCCCAGCCACGGTCTCAGGATTCAGGTACTTGGGCAAACATCTGGGTCCCAATCCGGAGGAGTATCTCCGGCTCAATCTCCTCTGCTAATGGACCGGTTCTCGTCAGATGTGGCGCTTTGGCAAATGCTCCCGTTGTCACTGATGGGTAAAGCAGTGCTTTTCAAAATGTTAGCGCTCCCCAGATTGCTATATGTGCTACAGAATGCCCCTAGGGCGATTCTTAGATCTACTTTCAGCATGATTGAGAACTCCTTAAGGGGGCTGCTGTGGGGAGGGAAGCAACCACGTATCGCTCTTACTGCGTTCCAGCGCTCGGTGTGGGAGGGAGTTCTGGGGACTCGTTGCCTTCAACGGTACTACTGGGTGACGCAAATTGGCATGGTAAATGACTGGCTGCATAGGGAACCAGGGCTTCCACATGAGGGAAAGGAGAGGGGATGGATGGGGGGAGACCGCCTAAGCAGATACTGTATGGTGACGAGACCACAGATGCGGCCCTCCCCCGGTTAGTAAAGCATACCAGGCAAGCGTGGAGCGAAGTACATCATGACATGGGGTGGGGGAAGAGGCACACCTTGGAACAGCCTTTGTGGAACAACAGGCTTCTCCTGGAGCTCAGGAAAATAGAACACTTCAAAAAGTGGGAAGAACTTCGGGTAAGAAACCTTGCCGAAGTGGTACAGGACGGGGCACTAATCCCCTTCACGAAACTGCACAACATATTTGGAGTGCTGGGGAGGGACTACTATAGATATATGCAGCTAACCCATGCAATGAGGTCTCATTTGCCTGCTGTGGGTGAGATACCCACATGTTCACCCTTAGAGGCAAATGTCTTCCCTGAGCGCATTACCGCAAAGGTCACATGAACCCTATATCAGGTACTAAAGGCCTTTGGATATCCGGAATTGTCCAAACTCAGAGGCAAGTGGGAAGGGGATGTGGGGATGCTAGATCCGGAGGAGTGGGTCGATGCACTTATATTCCAGAGAGAAATTGGGATGGCGGCCAGGTTACACCTGATTCAATACAAAACATTCCATAGGGTATGTTACTTGCGAACAACACTGGTGTGATGGGGTTCGACAGACCAAGATAACTGTTTGAGGTGCGGTAGTGGTGGGGGTACTTTTTTCACACCATGTGGGAATGTGCACAAATACAAGTGTTCTGGTGGAAATGTATTCAGAGATTGTCTGCAACAATTGGGTCGGTGGTCCCCAGTGTTCCTAAACTGGCTATACTTGGAATCTGGGGGAAGCTGGGTTCACGAGACATGAAAAGATGTTTCTGTCCATTGCACCAGGACTATCAAAATAAATCATTGCAACAATGTGGGGATCTGCGTATCGCCCATGAGTCAGCCAATGGACTGCTGAAATGAATAGATGCATGTCTCTCGAACAGCGTATCTATAAAGCCAGAGGCTGCCCACGGAAATTTCAAAAGATTTGGGGCGGATGGGCTGGCGAGGTTGAATGACAGGTGAGAGATGGGAGGCGAGACTCACCCTAGGTTACCAGCCGCGGACAATGCCTGTATTGGTTACTTTTACAATGTTGCATGATTCCCATCTATACGAGAATGATGAACCAAAGCTGACAATGCGATGTGTTTTGTTTGTTGTAATGTTACCTAAAAGTGATAATGCGGTACACACTGTTTATGAACTCATTAGATCTCCAGGTAAACACTAACAACTCATTATGGTCTATCATGTGGGCAAATGTGTTTTAAAATAGCCAAATATTTATATAAATGAAAACAAAATTCTGTGGATGACAGAGTTCGATTATCTTGGAGTGAGATTTACTTCAGGTTTCAATAGCAATGCATATGTTCTAGACAGGCTGGGAAAATACACCAGGCAGTGGGAGGCGTGTTTAGATTCATGAAGCAATGTAAAACTCAATCAATGTTGATGGCCCTAACTGTTTATAAAGAAAAGCTGGTGGCAATAGCAAAAGATAGCTAACTGGGGTTTTTCGAATTTATTGAGTTTACAACTAGTTGAAAACACAATCATAAAAAAAGTTTGTATCTCCCAAGGTCTGCTTTTAATTTCACCACACACAAAACACATAGTTTAAGTCACCTGGGGGATGATCTCACCAGTGAAGCCACCCTTTTTTGGTTGCAGCTATGGAACTACCCTTGAGCTGCTTTAGCTCACTATATTATTCGTGCCTGACTTGACAAGTCTGGTACAAATAACATTCTGTGGTTCCAATACATTCAGTCCTTGCTTTTAAAGATAAATGCAGAATGTAATTTTACAACCTGATTACAATTGTCAACGCAGGCTTTAGATCTTTAAAAGTGTGTCTCTCTAAGTTTCTGGATGTGGGTAGAGAGGAAAGAGAATTGTTAAAGTCCTCTAACCTTAATCATTTTACTCTCACCTCCTCTCACCTCCTGTGAAACACAAGTTTATTTAGCATGGCCTAATTTGTCAAAGGACAGATGTTTAATCACAAGCGCAAGATTCAACTAAGTGCCTTTAAGGGCGGTCGGCACATTCTGGGCTAATTGATATGATATGATATGGCATTTGTAACGCACCTATACACAAGTTTTTCAAGGCGCGACGAGGCGGGGGGAGAACAAGGGGAGACGGACAATGATCCTACTAGGCCAGGTGTCATTCAGATTGCGCAAGTGCAAGGGTAGAGGGGAAGGGAAAAGTGCAAGGGGGAAAGGGAGAGGGGAAAGTGCTTTAGAGGTTTATTAGCATACAGGATAAACAACAAGGCCAGCTGGTGGCAAGTGCGAAGTAAGCGCAGACAAGTGCTGGGAAGGGGGGCTGTAGGGATACAGACACAGTCCCGCAGTGCAGGGGTTGCCCGGGAGGCAGTGCAGGGGAGAGTGGCTGGGCCAATGACCGAGAACCGTGAGTGGCCCAGTTGCAGATTCAGTGCAGATTCAGTAATTTTTTAGCAGGGGAGAGGGGGAGAGAAAGCAGAGGCAAAGAGGAAGGTTTTGAGGTGCTTCCGGAACTGGAGATGGTTCTCCTCAAGTTTCAAGGAGACAGGAGATCTGCCCCCAACTCGTTGTTTGGAGAAGCGGCTGACCCTGAGGGAGTTGGAGGCTGATGAGCAAAGAGCTCAAGAAGGAAGATATTTAGGAAGAGAGAGTTGAAGGTATTTTGGCCCAAGGCCCCAGACAGCCTTGTGGACAATGCAGAGGGTTTTGAACTTGATCCTCGCAGTCACTGGGAGCCAGTGTAGTGTTTTCAGTCCTGGAGAGATACGGTCCATGGGCTTGAGGCCAAGGACAAGTCTTGCAGTCCTGTTCTGGATGAGTTGCAAAGGGCGGAGAGTAGAGGCGGGCAGATTTAGATAGAGGCTGTTACAGTAGTCCAGCTTCGAGAGAACCAGGGCTCTAGAGACAGTGAGCTTCTGGGGGAAGGAGAGGAAAGGAAGGATACCTCTGAGGAGGTGTAGCTGGTAGTGTGACTTCTTAGAGACGTCGGAAATGTGAGGAGAGAAGGAGAGCGTGGAGTCAAAGATGAACCCAAGGTTTTTTGCCTTGCAGGTAGGAGCAGGAAGAGGGCCAAGAGAGACCGGCCAGAGAGCTGCAGGGAAGGAGGGAGTGGGTGTGCCGATGAGTAGAATCTCAGTCTTACTGGCATTAAGGCAGAGGTCGTTGGCGGCACACCATTCCTGGATAGCAGAAAGAAAGTCAGAGATGAGGGAAGGAGAAGAAGAGGCCGAAGGAAGCCTGAAGATGAGCTGGGTATCATCCGCATAGAACTGAAAGTTGGGGCAGAGAGCGGAGATGCAGTGGGCGAGAAGTTCCAGATACTGGTTGAACAGCCAGGGAGAGAGGTTAGATCCCTGGGGGACACCACAGGTAGAGAAAAAGATGTCAGAGAGGAAAGACCCCAGTTGGACCTGGGAGGGTCGATTGGAGAGGAAAGAGGTCAACCACTCCAGAGCCTGACCAGTGATACCCAAGTTATCACGGAGACGGTTGAGCAGGATGGTATGGTTGACAGTATCAAAGGCAGAAGAGAGAGCAAGCAAAATGAGAACACATGGAATGTTAGAGTCAAGGTTTGAGAGCAGGTCCTCACGGATGTTCAGGAGAGCAGTTTTCGTGCTTCTGGCAGCTCTGAACCCAGACTGATGGTCATGAAGACTACCAACAGATTCAGCATGGAGATTAAGCTGGGAGATGGCCAGTTTCTCCAGGAGCTTGCCCAGGAAGGGAGTGATGGAGATTGGGCGATAGTTAGCTGGGCAAGAAGGGTCGGAGGAGGGTTTCTTAAGAAGGGGGTGCACAAGGGAGTGCTTGAGAGGGGATGGGAAGACTCCAGAGGCGATGGAGTGATTGCAGAGGTCAGCAAGGGCAGGAGCCAAGGAGTCGATGTGGTCCTTGATAGTTTTGGAGGAACAGAGGTGGACCTGTTTTGACGAGACTTTCATAGATCGGACTTGTCTTGAAACCTCGTCAGCAGAGAAAAGGGGAAAGGCAGAGAAGGAGAGAGGAGGGGTGGCTGCAGAAGGGACAGAGGAAGGGCAGGGAGAAGAGGGGGGGAGGTGATAGGAGGAGAGTGAGGACAGAATGACATGAGTTTTTGAAATGAAGTGAGAGGCAAGTGCCGTGCAGAGGGCCTGGGAGGTGACAAGAGAGTTAGAGACTGCAGCAGGGTTGGCCAGCTTCTTGCAGATTTTAAAGAGTTCGGCCGAGTTGTTAGATGCCGCAGAGATGAGGGCTTGGATAAGGGCTCTCTTCTTGGTGAAAACGGAGAACCGGTATTGCCTTTGGAGCAGGCGGCAGGCCAGTTTGTCAGAAGATGAACATGAAGCACGCCTTTTCCTCTCTGCCAACCTGCACTTGCGTTTAAGGGTGACGAGAACCGAGTCATACCAGGAGTTACATTTGGCTTTGCGCTTCAGGTGGATTCTCATGACAGGGGCAAGGATATCAAGAGTATCAGATATAGCAGAGTGGAGAGTGGAGAGAGCTGTGTCAGGGTGGGAGTCAACCGAAGGGGGAGGAGGAGACGAGAAGGTGGCAGCGAAAGCCTCGACTGACACACGCTTCATGGGTTGGATGACCGAGTAGGAAGGTGGCAGTGATGAGGGTGGCTTTGCCTGTGGGGTAGGGACGGTGAGGTGGGAGGAGAGGAGAAAGTGATCACTCCAGGAGAGAGGAGTGGAGAGAGGGACAGAGAGGGGAAGGTCAGAAGAGATCAGGGCATCAAGAGTATGCCCTTCAGAATGAGTCGGCCCAGACGGGAGAATAGAGAGTCAGAGAGAGTCGCAGAGGTCGCGCAAGAGTCCAGAGGGGGGACAGGAGGCATCCAGGTGGATGTTGAAATCTCCAAGAAAGAGGAGTTGAGTGGTTGAGGACAGGAGTGAGGAGGAGAGGTCCGCCCACTCGGAGAGGAAGGAGGAAGTTTGACCAGGTGGCCGATAAATAATAGCCACGGTAAGGGAATGGCTAGGAGAGAGAGAGAGTCGGCAGACAAGACATTCAAAAGAGGAGTAGGTCTGCGTGGGAGTGACAGTGGCAGGAATCCACTCAGGGAAGATAAGGCCACACCCCCCCCAGCATGGTTGGGCCTGGGCACGGAGAGGATCTTGTAACCGTCAGGGACGAGTGTGTCAAAGCTGGTGACAGAGCTGGCCGTGAACCATGTCTCAGGGAGACAGAGTACGTCAAGGTTCAGTTCCTCAAGAAGGCGGCAGATATCAGAGGAATGTTTGACAACAGAGCGAGAGTTAAGAGTGGCAATGTGGAGAAGGTTGCCATCTTTGAAGGACTTCCGGGGAGGGGTACAGATCAGAGGTACGCCCTGCGGAGGTGAAGAAGGAGCAGAAGAGGGGGCAGGGAGGGAGGGAAGAGGCAAGGTAGTCGAGGACAGAGGAGGGGGGACATCAGGAGAGGAAAGGAAGTTGATGAGGCGTGGGAAGCGTCTATCAAAGAGGTGAAGGTTGGCCTGAGGGCCTTGGACCAAGACGGTCCAATTCGCGTAGACATTAATGATGGCCTTGGAGGAGTGGAAGGAGGCCAAGAGGAGATCCCAACGGGTGCCACCATTAATGGGAGAAGAGGAGAAAGGAGAGAGCACAGAGACCATATGAAGGGTCCATAGGTCAGGAGAGGGCACGAAAAAGAGGATGTCAGTGAGAGTTTCCTTGGAGGAGGCACTAGTGTAGGTGTGGGCGATAGGGAGGCCTGGGTTGGAGACCAGGATGTCCTTTTTAAACTTTGTCCTACCAGATTTAGTGAGGAGAGCAGGATAGTCAATGGAGAAGCAGTTAGAGAAGATGGATGAGATAGAGAGCACCATAGAATAGGAGGGAGTGGGGGGGAGACAGGACAAGCGCAAGCGGACAGGAAGAGAGCGGCAAGCCCTAGTTTACCACAATTACAGAGCACAGTGAACACAGTAATGCGTATAAGGTACACAGTGGAGAGGCCACCTAAGTTTGAAAATCCTGCAAGGGGAGAAAAAGCCCTAGTTTACCACAATTACAGAGCACAGTGAACACAGTAATGCGTATAAGGTACACAGTGGAGAGGCCACCTAAGTTTGAAAATCCTGCGAGGGGAGAAAAAAGCCCTAGTTTACCACAATTACAGAGCACAGTGAACACAGTAATGCGTATAAGGTACACAGTGGAGAGGCCACCTAATGGTCTAATGGTGGTCCAACCAGCTGTGAACTATATAGTGCTCCTGTGAAAAATCTACTGGATTTTCTTTTATTCTGTCTGGCTTATTCCACAATTAGACGTAGAACTTTGCTTCCAATTTTAGTGATTCTGGTATTCATAATTGCAGAACTGCCTTATTCTATCTTTTAAGAGCTGAGACGCCATGTGTTGGCTGGGCACTATTGGTATTCCTGAGACAGGTCCCATATCCGAGGAAGATAGCTTCTCTGCTCTCTTTCGAGCAGATGCATGAGAAGAGCGCTCTGGTTGCCTTGGTATGACAGATTAATTCCTATGTCTATGAACTTATCGATGATTCGTGTTGTTTGACTGATATGTATTAGATTTTATGTACCAATAAATGTTTTTTTTATTTGAGGTACAGTGATTTATTGTGTGATCAATTACATGTTGAATGCATTTATGATGTATTTTACATTGCTCTAATGACAAGTTTTATTTTGTCAAAATAAAGTTTATACTACTACTAGTAGGGGTCAACTATCAATAGAACCAATAAGCGGTGGAGGGAAGTGTGGCTTATAGTTGGATTGCCCATACCTTTGTTAGAGAGAGAGAGGGACGACCACTAAACCTGTTAGAAAACACAATAAAGACCCTTGACCATTGAGCCTCATTGGAAGTTGGTGTGTTCTTGAGTCCCTCTGCGACACTCATCTGTGTAAACATACCAAATAAACCTGCATCCTTCTGTGTCTGGAGCACATTAATTTGCTTTGGCTTTGTTACACTTGTCAAGGCAGAATTTAAGATCACAGCGAACATCCAGAGAATGGAGTGTTCACTCGGCCTCTAACTGCAAAAAGGATGACGCTCGGAAGAAGCACCTCCGGGTTAGTGTGAAAAAGAGACACCACTTTAGTAAGAAAAGCCAGGTGAATATGGAGGAGCAACTTCTCTCTATTAAAAAACACTGTACAAGGCTCTGACCCAGATGGAGCTTGATTTTAGAGATGGGCTTGGCCGATGTTACTGCTACTAAAAAGGCAGTTTTACAAGCCAACTGTCTTTATCTCCAGGTTAGAAATTGAAAAGATCAAGACAACTGAGTTCCTGTAAGATATCAAATAGGTGCAGCACAAGATTTTCTTGATGCAAGATTTAGCAAGGTTCCAAGTGTAGGAGAGCACAGAATGGTACGCCTGTTTGCCTACATGACACCTATGTGACACGAAACAAACTCCACGAGAACCAAGCAATCAAGCTCTTCAATTGCGGGGTGTGTGGACACCTGAAGGTGTCTCCCTAGCTAGTCCCTGGGGATCTGTCATCCTGGTGGTCAGGACACAGCCACCGCTATTGGATCTGGTTCCTGGGGGTGGACCAGTGAGGGAGGATCACCTAAATGGGGGGTCCTTGGGGAGTGGGACACCGACGGATGAGATGTGGTATCCCCCTTCTTTCAACACCATTTCCCTACCCTACCAAGTAGAATATTCCAAAACACTGCCCCCATCCCCTTTTCTGACACAAACACTTTCGCATAACACGAAAGACAACGAACTAACACCAGAGCCGTTTACCTGACATGTCCCAATACAAGGGTAAGGCAAAGTAAGGCAATTGACAAGAATCACACACACCTGACAGCCCTTTTCCTTCCCCACAGGGATAAAAGGTGGAGCACTAGAGCACAGGACGAGCAAGGCAGACTGCACGTCTTGAGAGCTAATTCAGCACGGCAGTTGAAGAGGAGGCGAAAGACGGCGCATATCGAAAGGGTGACAAGGAGAGAAGTGACCTTGCCCTTTGCGATAAAGGCTTGTGAAACCTATGCAGATGGAAACATAAGACTGCAAACAATAGCCAGTGTGTGTTGCATCAGGTGTCCAAAGAGAAGGAAAGCCAAGCGGTTCATCACAGCCGGTGAGTCAAGGGAAGAGTCGATAAGAAACCGAACTGTGTTCAACGAAAAGTAGCAAACGGCTAATTTGCACTTTGAAAGGTTTAAAGAAACTATTGATGAAAGAGGGGGAAAACCAGAAACAGAGGTGTCCGGCACCACGTGGGTGCTCATGCAGGAAACTCTGGGCGATTACCCGATGGTAGAGACTACCATAACCAGAAGGCCTCCCCAAGGGGCGAAGAGAGGTCAAAGTGGTCCTACAGCGGTCTTGTAAAATCCTCTGTACCGTCGAAAGTCTTTGACTGACAGATGATTGTGAAAGCTAAGGGAAATTAATCTTGCATGGTGAAACTGGTACATAAACAGTGCTTTGTAAAGGTTGGCACGAGTGAACCTGGCGGAGGGATGCTAACTAGGAGGGACGAAGTCTGAAGTCCCATGAACAGTGTGTTGACAGGAATGAACCCGACGGAGGGATGTCCACAGTGAATTGTTTGAAAAGACATTAAGATTTGTGAGTGCAAGAAGGATTGTATGACCAGGGGAAGTGGATTGTCCCCGTTTGCATTAGGATTCAAGCCCGGCAGAGGGACATCCAGGGGGTGGAAAGTCATCACCCCAACGTTCATTTGAAGAGGAACTTTGTGTTTGTTTGTTTTACTGAATATATCAGGCACTCGCACATTCAGTGAATGGTACAGTTTACAGTTCCTGTACACCTCCTCTATGGCATGGGCAGCCACAAGCTCGATGCAGTCCACTGCTCCCAACACATTTGGCATGCCTGCAAGTGCATGGAAGCGGTCCTTGGTGGCGTTGCCCTCTGCCTGTACTGGGACACATGGCGCAGGAGGGCATCCAGGACTTGCACCAGCACTGTTGAAAATGCAGACTGTGAGATGCCATGCAGCTTGCTAACTTCTGAAAAGTGCCTGTGGCAAGGAAGTGCAGCACTGACACCACCTTCAACAAGGGTGGTATGGCTGTCCGGATGCCTATGCTGCTCTGATTGTCGTCCTGGATGAGCTCCACCAGTTCCTGGATGGTCTCCCTGTTCTAGGGTATAGATATGCCTGTCAGTCAGGGCCCAGGGTGTTGCCCTTGTGCGGGGTATTGGTGCAGGCCTCTGGGTCGCCACTTGCATGGCATTATTCATCATCATTCTCATCCTCCACTGCCTGTCCTCCTGTTGCCACAGCTGCACTCCTTCATGCAGCACCTCCAGGTCCATTGCTACTTCTATGAGTGGCAGCATGGTTGTGTTGGCCAGTGTGTGTGAGGTCCTCAGCAGTCGTATTGCTCTTTGTGTGCAGCTTGGTGTATTGGGTGCACCTGTGGCCTATTGTTCCCCAACTGGGATTGGTTAACGCCTGCTCTGCAGTGCCAGTGTTTCCGGCAGTTTTCCCAGTACTACCAGAATTTTTGTCCCAGTGTTTCCAGAAAAACTGCTGTTGTGATGCCACCTTATTACTGTCATGCCAGTGTTTCCAGGATGTCTTGCGGTGGGTCCTGTAGTTTACGTTCACTGTGCTATTGGCGGTGGTAGCACAGTGTACGCTGTTACCACCGTCTTTGTTAACGGCATTGCTTATCATAGTAGTGCGGTCTAGAATAAGTGCCTTTAATTGGAATTACTGGCACCTTGTTTCTAGACCACACCACTTGTAATGACCCCCATAGTGTGAGTACCAGCATCATGAAAGTGGTTTACAGTAGGAATGCTGGCATATTGCAGGCACAGCATCTATGAAAGATTAACAGCGGGATGCTGGCATATATTTTGGGTGTGGTATTATGAAAGGTGTCCATTTGCAAAGCTGGCATATATTATGGTCACAGGCATGAGAATGTTCTAAAATGCAGCTGTGTACTGTTGCTGATCTGGCTACTATTTGCTTATTTCATGTGCTACCCTAATGAACTGATAGTACATTTTATGGTTTATATCCCATTTTTCACAAAGGAACAAATGAGTTACTTTTTGGTAATGTTCTTTCTGACGGCTGTTCCTACCACTGATTCCTGATCTATGATATCCTATTCGCAGCACAATTGAGGTTCAGAAACTTTCCTAACACCAGAGGGTGCAGCACAGCTCTGAGTCAGCTCCACCTGATGTTTCTATGTGCCCAGCACTGGACAAGACGTGGGACCAGTATTCTGTGAGGCGCTGTGCCCTGTGACCTCTGCACCACTGTTTTACGTAGCACTTTGACACTGAGGAACAATGGAATCAAAGGTGTACCAGCTATCCACCAAGTGGGGCAGATAGGCAGAGCGTTGAGGAATCCATGGGAGGAACATTACTCAGGGGTAAGCAATTTGTTCTTCTAATGGATTATTTTCTCACTCCAAGATTCATTATCTATGATCGACTCACATAGCAGAATGTGGATCTGGAGGGAGGAGGAGAGAAAGGCACCACCTATACCAGAAAGCTCTGGAGGACTGCCCTCCCAAAACATACATTGTGCCCTGACTGGGAATCCAGGTAGTAATGTTTGGCAATCGCGTGCAGCAAGGCCCACGTAGATACCTGAAAAATGCAGAGGTGGCAGCCAGTCCTCCATTAAAATGAGGTCTAAGACCTTTAGGCAGATCCTTCCCAGTCAGATCATAGCATAATGAGATGCAAGGAATGATCTTGACAGGGTCTGTTTGGTCACAGCAGTATGTGTCAGTATGTGCACCGGCTGGTCGTTTCTTCTGACGTCCATTGCCCAGCCAATGGAATCATCCCTCTGCATTAGAAGGATGGGATAGAGGAAAATAATCAGGAAGATGGATTTTTTTTAGAGAGATGAAATTCTGAGACCACTTTCGGGAGAAAGGAATGTTTCACTCTCAACATCACCTTCTCTTTGGATAAAACCAAATAAGGAGGTTTAAAAGACAACACCTGGAGCTCTGCCCTGACGAGTGTCCAAGACCACTGTGATGAATCTGTGGGACCAGGACGGCGTAACATGGGGCTTTTTCAAAATTTAGGGAAACGTCCAAACTGTGCCACTGGCTCGTCGCCTGGAAACAAATGTGCCGACGTCTGGTCTGGGGAGTGAGCTCTCTTTCCCAATTCTTTTTCTTCTTCTCTTTGTTTGCAGGAAACCTGTCCTTAAATATGCACTCCATGCCGCGCAACCTCAACCAAGACCGAACGCCATCACCCTACTCCTTGAAGAGTTTATCTACCTTTTCCCAGAGGGTCCTTGGGTGAATGGATTGGCATGACTCGCAATCGCTGATGTTGCACTTCTCTCACAATTAGTCCAAACAGATGCAATGGTGATTACGACACCGACATCTGCCGGCTGCAATGCATGCAAGTTTTCGATCCCAACAAAACGGCGTGTCTGTTGCGTGCTAAGTGCGCAGAAACAAGACACTGAGGTTACGGAACATTGCACCTTGATATATACTGACCCCCGATATCATGTCTGGCATTTAGAAGTGTATGGAGGAGCCGACGCAGAGCCACACTGCACCCCCTGGTGGTCAAGAGGTTTCTGAAGATCAGTTGTTTTGCAGATAGCATATCATAGATGAGGGATGGTGGGAGGAAGGAATCCGTTAGTAATTGTGCTTTAAAAAGGGCAATTTCCACACGTGGTGGACCTGCCCCAAGGCTGAAATATATTGGAAGGAGATACTGGGACACATAAGAGAGATCACGGGGAAAATGCTCCCACACGACCCAAAGGTAATACTCCTGGGGACTGCAGTTGAAGGGGTCTATGCAGAAACAGGCAACAACGCTGCCCTGATTACTCAACTACTAAACGCGGCGAGAATAACTCTGGCCCAGGGATGGAAGAACCCCGAAGGCCCAATAGTCGCGTGCTGGTGGGTCAAAGTATGGCACATTCTAGCGATGGAGAAAATAGGGGCCCTAAAGGATAACAAATATCTGAAATTCAGGGCAGTATGGGATCCATTCATAGACTATGTCACAGACAGGGAAGCTTACTTCCACAGACCCAACCTGCTGAGATCAATCATGAACTAAGGCTCTGGACCAAGAGGAAACATGAGGAGGCCCACACCTCCAGCCAACATACGCGGCCAAGGCCCGGACTGTAACAAAACTGCTTAACGGTTGACGGAAGCGGAACGATCCCAGCTCTATTGTTGTTGAATTTGTTTTTGTGTTTGTTTTTCTTTTAGGGGGAGGGAGGAGCGAAAGGGGAAACACACCAGAATCCGAAGGAAGAGGGAGCAGGGGAGTTATAAAAGTTAAAACTCATGGACGTACTACAAACTTGAAAACGGACGGGGGGGGGGAAGAGGGATGAGAACAATACTGAGATTTAAGTATGCTGTTCCTTACCTGAATGTTTGTAACTAAGACTCCATGAGAAGAAAATAAAGTTGTTAAAAAAAAAGGGCAATTTCAACCCACTATTTAAACCAAATTCTCATGGGAAATCCACACAGTTTCCCCTACATTACTTACGCTCAGCCCATCGGGAAGAATGGTAGAAGGAGCAGTTAAAGATCACTCATCACTTTCCGGAAAATTTAAACTGTGGAAAGAGGGATGATGGGCTGCTGCTGAAAGATATTCACACATCTTGACACATTTCAAGCTTTTGTTAATTAGTGCATGCACCATTCACTCTTATATCCTCACACGCTGTGTCACGCATTCTCAACCTTCTTTCCAGCTTATCAGTAAACAGTGCTGATCTTGCTGTCAGCTTCAGACTGCTGTTCTCACAACTATTCATTCACCCAACTGCAAATTCTGATTGGTTTGTTCATTCTCGCCCTCATTTATTCATCCTAACCTGCTTATTCAATAATCCCTACATCCACATAACACTTATGCTTTATACACCCTGACACCATGCTTGCTCTTTAACGTTCATAAATTCATCTTCAAAGTCTTTCATTCAACCCTCTAGCAGCACATTCATCTATCAACAATTATTATCATTCATTCATCAACCACTCTTGCACCCTCTCTTGCTGTTTTCCACTCTCCATATACCCATCTGACTAAAGCATGTATGCGTAGATGAACTCAAAACATGTTTTCACCAGAAAACAGTCCAAACTATTGGTTTTGTCAATGCGTGTTTCCTTTGTGTGTTTCCTTTTCCTCCTCGCCACTGTTAGGTGAATTATGGCAGCATAATCATTATACAAGCAACTAACATGACATTCGATTGTGTAAATATAATTAACTATTTGCATTTCTAGATTTGTTGTAAAATACAGTGCTGTATCATTTACAGATTAGTCAGCAGGTTGTGCTGTGGGGTCATGAATGGTTCTAGGATTACAATGATGATAAGCAATGAAACCTTTGTCGAACTGTAGGTACATTACGTGCAGTGGTATTAACAACAGGTAAAGGTAATTTCCAGTGGTGCCCCCAGACCTTATATTACAGTTTATTATTATTTTAATTAACCCATTCATTTTTTACATTAGTTGTGCTGCTTTGTAGTATTCTTTCAAGTTTGTCTAATTACTCTTTCATTTTGATGATGCGGCAATCGAGGAAAATATGTTCAGTTTTCGCGAATACCCAATGCCGGCTAATTCGGATCCAGCCATCCAATGGCAGATTCAGATTTTGGTGCCGTGAGGGAGTTTTGAAGGGGCTTCTTACCACTGGTCAATACAATTTCACTACTTTGTGGCTAGCAGGATGGGGCGCATCAGGATTTGAAAAGAGACAAAAATCGGGGGCAACCGACTCTCTAGGCCCACCATAGCTTTGGTACTCCTGTCATCTATTAACCATTCTGTTTCTTTTATGTTAGACAGTTGTACACTGGTGCCATTTGAAACAGTTGTCATTAGCCTTAGTACACATCACGTGTTTCCCGGGCAAAATACTCTGTGCGATTAATCATCATTTGCAGTACAGAAGAGCCTCCATGCCCTTCTGGTGAGTGTGATTTGGGAGAACAGAAAGAAGAGCTCATGCCAGCCTAGGATAGCAGCATGGTGAGAGGGGCAGTGGGTCGCATATATCAAGCCTGCATTTTTGTCTGTTACCTTAGTGAACTTCAGCATCTCTGTTGGATCTTTAGGTTCGCCTCCTCTTCTGGACCTTTGCTTGAAGGAGTCACTACAGGAAATAAATGAAATAACAGATGTCTCACCGCTGGTCAACAAATAAATCATGAGCTTTGGCCATCTGCTGGTTTCTGTGACAACCAGTGCTGATGTATCCCATTCTCTATCTAAGCTATGCCACTATCATCCATTCCCAATGACTTTTGTAAAGTATTTGTTTTAAATGGTGGATGTTTTATACATAGAACAAAAGGGGATCATGCAACAACAATGCCTTTATTAAGCTAACTACATATTTATGCCTGCTAGTGTTCATGTTTAAGGAAGAGACCCATGTTGTCTTGAAAGCTAGCAGACACAACTATGGAGTTAAATAAAGGTGTAATTCCTGCAAGATCCCCTGTTGTTTTATACTTTTATTTTTTTAAACACAACAACCTACCTCTGTTTAAAGAAAGTAGGTGACTGTTAAAAATGCCCAGCCATGAAGCCCTGCCACTGCATCACAGACCAAATCCCACAGTATTGAGTGTCAGTGGACAATATTGTTAATTAAAGTCATACTATTTGAACCGGGAACACTGGTTCACATTGTCCAACTTATTAGCATATTCCTAGATTCTGAAGACAAAGTATGTTGAGCAGGTTATAACTTCACGCATAGTGTTGTTACTCACGTTGTCTTCCTTTGTACATCTCGGAAATATTTCTTGGCAAACTCCAGCATGGTGTACCGACTGTCTTGCAGGATGGTGTTGTCAATTACTCCATCCATGAATTCATCCAAACTCTCTGCGTATTCACTTGGTGCGGGAGATGCCTGAAGAGGAAAGGGAAATATCATACCTTGCAGGAGACATAAGAAAAATGCTCCTGCTAAAAGCTTTGTCTCAGAAGCACCTCATTTAAGCTTTACTTTTAGAGTGGGTTCATTTTCTACTTTTATTGGCTCAATTTCCCAACTAACCTGCAGTCTTTCTTTATTACCAAAAGACCAAATTACTTACCTCTGATAACTGTCTTTCTGATGCCCCGAGAGATTCCTCATCAATGCAAATCCTCCTCAGACACAATCTGCACCGCAAGGTTTTGCAGCTCCCCGACAAGCAGAGACTCGTATAAAGGTATCCAAGGAGTCATGACGGTGCCGGCCACCGGCACCGTCAGGACTCCTTCGAAACCTTTTATGCTGGAAGTGATGTCATCTGTATGCATATACCTGGAGCCACCAGCACCATCTACCTCAGTCCTGCCTTTTGTCCCCCCTTTCTACCTGCAGGGAACGGTATAACTGCCAAATGCAAAGCTGAAAAAACGTTGTAAAAATATCAATGAACATTTTAGTACTTACTTTAGCACAGAAAGAACATTGCCAGAGTTAAGTAATTTTCTCTTGTAATGGACACAGTCTTCTCACAGATTCTTCATCTATGAAAGACTCCAAAAGCTGTGCCAGGATCAAATTGTAGGTGGAAGAAGGGCAAGAATGGCGCTGTTACATCAAGACTCTTTTCAGGATAGACCTACCTACACCTGCACCCTCACTAGCCACTAAGGTCAGAAGGTAATGCCTCTGGAATGTATGGGGTGAGGCTCAAGCTGCTGCGTTATACAAATCCATCATAGGCACACTTCCCTGCGGAGCCAAAGTAGTTTCCTGACCTCTAGTAGAGTGTGCACAAAGAACGTAATGCATCTCTTGACACCTCATGATATGTTTTGATACAGAGAATTATCTTTCTGGAAGTGGGGTGTTTTATAATGACTCTTCCTTGCTTGGGACACGAGAAGCCCACAAATAGTTGGACGGTGCTCTGAAAATTATTTGTTCAAGAAATGTACGATTTTGGTGCCCTATTCGAGGTCCAGATTGCAGAAGGCTGAGGCAGTTGAAAGAACACTGGTATCTAGATTTGTTGTTGCTGTTAATGGAATTCAGATACCACCCTACGCAAGAGTTATGGTTTAGGATGACCTTCCATTGGAAAATTGTAAGAATGGTGGGACTACCGACGGGTGCCAAAAACTCTGAGACCCTTCTGGCTGACGGCGTAAACACCACCAGAAAGTCAACCTTAAATGATAACAACATGTGAGGACATGAGTAAGGAAGGATGCTCAAACAGTGCCACCATAAGGAATGTGAGCATCAAGGTCAAGTGCTATGGAGGAACAGATAAATAAGACCATTGTTGAGGTGTCCTCTTGAAAACTGCCAGGACTGTCAAATAGCCCTTAACTGTTTCGATATTCAAACCCGACTAAGGAAGAGATAACACAATTTCCAGAACTGTGCCAGTGGGGTACACCAACAGGCCATCACCTCCATCTTTGCACCGACTTGAAAACTTCAGCCAGTGACATGCATAAGTAGACTTGGTAGATAGGCGTCTTGCAGAGAGGATCGCACAGGCAATCTCTGTAGTTCAACCTCAAAAGCCATGCATAACGGTTCAGCACTCTGATACTGGAGTGAATAACTCTGCTATAAGCTTGTGTCAGTAGATATCACTTCAACAAATCCTGTGAGGAGGGCAAAGCGGTGTGTCCAGCATCACGGGTCTTCCATGCCCAGTGCAGAGTGATCAAGATCATAGTTGTCCTGTTCTGTTTCATCTTGCTTGGCACCAAAGAAATCAGCATGAATGGGGGGAATGTGTACAGCAGGTACAACTCCTGTGAAGACACCAGTGCAGGACCCCATGAGACCTAGCATCATCAAGAAAACCACAGCCAGGAGCCACCATTTAGTTGGAAGAGGATTACAGTAGTCTGGATACTTGTCACTCGCTCTAGAAGTGTGAAAGCCATGCCTCACACTGTATCCAGAACTCCCCCAATAAACGGCAAGCAGTTTGGAGGGGTAAGAAAGGCCTTCTTTAGGTTGATGGAGAAGCCTAACTGGTAAAGAAGGATGCACATCGCTGTTTGGTCCTTCAGTGCTGACTCTTCTGACTTGGCCCACAAGAGCCATTTGTTGAGGCAGAGAAAGACTTGAACGTTCCTTCTGTGAAAGTGGGTAGCCACCATGAGCTTCTTGAATATATTTAGAGCTGAAATAAGGTTGAATGGGAGCACTGCAAACTAGAAGTGGAAGTGAGTGCTCCCTACTCCAAAACAAAGGTACTTGTTAGAGGGCCCTGCAGGTCTGTATGGATTCATTGGAAAAAGCATCGCCCTCACTATCTAAAATGGAAACCATTTAGTAAAAATGAGATGGCGCCTCCTTAGCTCCATTTCTAAGGAACCTAGAAGCGGGTCTAGTCTTTTTCCCAAGATGGCAGACTCTGCTTCCTCCCGTTCCAATATTAACACTGGGGAGGAACAGGTAGGTGCGTCGCTACTTCGCTCCAATTCTCTGCCATAAGATCTGAGAAACTCTCCTGCTACTTCTTTAGCAGCCTTTCTGCCTTTCTTGCTCCGATTTGCCTACCTCTCCTTTCTACCCTTCGGCTTCTCTGCCAAATTTCTGTCTACTTTAATAATGATTGCTCTTCTGTCTTCCCTTGTTTTTGCCTCGTTTTGTTCCCACTTACTTCGTTCTACCTTTTCTCACTGCTCCTTTAACCCTGCCTCTAGCAGTCCTACCTCTGCCTTCTTGCGGGTTCTTCCCCGCGGTTTCGCTGCTCCTGACGGCTATCGCCGCATCAATCAGTCCCAGTCAGCACCGCCTGCCGCGGTCACTCACTGTATCTGCAGCCTTTCATAACTCTGCCACCGCTAACTGTTCCAACCAGCGCGGTTGGCCGAGACCACTCGCTCCATCTACAGCTCCTCTCAATTCCTCCCGCAGCAATCTGTTCCAGCCAACGCTACTTTCAGCGACCTCTCGCTGTTCATTCATTCCTGCACCATCACCAGCCACTAGGACTGTCTTCATCTTCTCCTCGCAGCTGTTGCAACTTCTGCCATTCCATTGTCTGCCGGGTTTTCTGCCCCGCGAGAGTTTCCCGAGGGTGCTGCCCCCACGGTGCACAGAGCCCAGTTACTGGCCACTGGACACCTAGAGGGAAGCTCTCGCATAACGTCATCTATCGAGGATTTACACCAGCACGAACTGAAAACGACCAATTGTGAGTACAGTCACATTGTTACTAAAGGGTACTGATAGTACTTCTGATGTTTGTGATGGATAGGGATGTGGGAGTAAGCATCCTGCAGACCCAAATAAAAGGACAATCATGCAGCTCCAAGGATTTGAGGATGTGCGCCAGGGTGACCAACTTGAATGGTCCTTTCAGAGTAGGCTTTTCAAGAGCCTCCAATCTGGAATGGCTTTGAGCCCTCCATTCTTCTTGGGTACCATAACTTAACATGAATACCAGCATTGCCTCACTTCTGCAATAGGAACAAGCTCTGTCGCTCTCTTCAGCAACAGCTGAGCAACCCCTTGAAGGAGGAGTGTTAGCAGGGGTTGAGCGAGATTTGACAGGAAGGCCAGGCAGTATCCTAGATCTACAATATGTAGGACCCATCGTTCTGAAGTTATGTTGTGCAAATACTTTTTGACAGGTCGAATCAAAGGAGACTTGTGTTGGCTGGTAAAAGGAACAATTAAAGCAGTGTTGGGCCAGTCAGGCTAGATGATACCTTACCAGTAGTCCTGGACTTTGGAGTGACTCTGTGGTAGGCTATTTATATTTTAATTTCTGCTGCAATTGACGCTGCTAAGAGTATCCACGAATACTGGATGGGTAGCAGTAAGGCCTGCACTTCCCCTTTCCAGAGCAGTAGAATGATGCTAACGAACAAGCTGATAGCCCCAACGATTTTGCTGTTTGGACAGAATCCTTAAACCTTTCCTCCCTCGCATCAGCCTATGCCCAAAACAATGCCTACTCATCAAACAGCAAATCTAGTCACTTCGTTTGGACATCAGCTGCAAAATGTATGGTTTGCATCCAAGAGTAGAGTTGCAACACTGCACCTTTAGCCACAGCGTAGCCCATACATTCTGTACTTTCCAGTCCAGTTTGGAGCAGATGTTTTACCATCTTCTTTCCGTCTTGTACCATCTGTGTATAAGAGCACTGCATCTCACTTTGGGGATGCTTACCTGCTATTTTAGCTGTCTCCCAAAGAGCATGGGAATATCTCACTGGAGTGTGTGAAGCATTTAGGGTGCACAAAGCTAAACTTCTTGATGCAAAAACATTGCAAATCCAGACATCCAATTGTCAAGATTCCCTATCAAAGAAACTGGAGTGGAAGCTGTGGCTTTGGAGCCAGCAGTGGTTCCCTGTACCAACTTACGTGTAATGGAGGTTCTCCATCCGGAGTATCTTCATTACATTTGTAAGCACTGAATATCTCTACCCTGGTGTGAGACCTCAGAACACATTTTTATTATAGAGTGAAACCTCTTTGTAAAGTATTATTTAAACCTGTTTATAACAAGGCAAGTATTTCAAAATTAAGCCTATCTGACTAGTAACTTTCATGTTTCCCCTATTAAAACATATATAGACTGATTTCCTGCATGTATAACTCATGGAAACTAGAACCAAGGAGGAGCAATGGCAAGACAAGCATTCTCAATCATGTATAAGGGGAAATAAGACTGTTCCTATGAGGATGAATAGTTCCTGAATCCCATCAGCTCCTTAGTGGCAGTAACAGACTGTTCATTTTTCTGTCATCTGTGAGTCTAAGGATATCACTGAGTTCTCTTGATTTAGATATTTCCCTCTGATGTCCAAGGTGACATGAGGGAATTTTTTACGAAGTCAGTGAAGATAGCCATGATGGATAACTTTGATTACACATACATTTTCCGTTCTCCCTCATGGGACCTTCATTGATATTCATAAACACTGAACAGAATACCAAGCTCGTCCTCGTGAAGAGTGGAGTGGACATGACAGAACGGGAACCTAGAATCTAGCCGACCACTTAGAAATGGTGAACAAAGTCAGAAGGTTATGTAAACAGATTTTTAGATATGTTTGTCCCAACTATGTATTGTACTTGGCATCAGAGTCTAAGCACTAATGCCTGGTAAAAATATGCACAGATCTCCAGGTTGGTGCCTCACAGATCTGTATTATAGGGGCAGTTGTAGCTGCTTCTCCTTTTGTTAAGTGGGCTTTTGGCCTAACTGGCAAAGGCTTGTTAACCTTTTAGTTCCACAACAAGATACGACTGCTTGGAAGCTGGATAACCCTTGTTGATCGTGCCATATTTTACAAAACGCTGTTCTGGTTGCTCTCAATTTATTTGTCTGGTCTGGGTAATATTGAAGAGCTATTTTCCCATCGAGGGTGTGAAGGGACCTTTCCATCAGAAAAAAAGTATTTGGCTATATGCAACCACCTTAGGGAGGAAAGAAGGGTGTGTCCTAAGCCCCATCTTTTGATGAACCTCTGTTCAAAAGTATGGTTTTTCTGCACACAGGCCTTGGATTTTGCTAACTGTTCTAAGTAAAGTGTTTGCTACCAGAAAGTCTACTTTCCAAGTTAGATGCTGGTGGTCTGATCGGATCATGGGTTCATAGGGAGGGTCATTCATTTTGAAAGGACACGATTCAGCTTTCATGGATAAAAGGATCTCTTAGTTGAAGGGTCTTTCTTACAAGCCCTCTTTGAACTTCTTAACCACAGGCCTTGTGAAAAAGAATCCTGGGAAGGTTTACTTTTATGAGGGAAAACTGCAAGCTTGAATAGCCAAGTACAAAAGATAAGGCAGTACTGTCTCTACTTGGCAGGATACAGGTTCCCTACCACAAACCTGAGATACCTGCAATGTCTACTGAACATAACCTTTCTCCTTTCACTAGATGTGGTTATATCTGGTGTAGAGCCAGTATTCTGAATTATGTTTCTTGAAGAACTTATTTGCGACCCTGAGATCGAGTATGGGTCTCATCTGATCTGTATCTTTTTTCTTTACTAGAAAGTATCGGGAATGTATCTGTTTTCCCTTTGCTTTTTTCAGCACTTCTACATCGTGCTCTTTTGCAAAAGATTTTGGGATTCCAGCACTAGCCAGTGCAGGAGAAGTGTTGGGTCTTCCTTTTTTTATTTTTTTTGTTGCATTATAGTTTATTAAAACTGTTAGCAATCCTCCAAATTTAGAAAAAGTAACAGAGACGAAAAGAAAAAGCAAACGAAAAGAACATTGCAATTCACGAAACACACAAACCCCTGCTTAGCAGTGCTATCTGATATATCCTCAGGTCACCTGCATCAAGTGGCTCACGCGGCCTCTTCCTTTAGACATTCCTTTACAAATGTTACTGTGGCGATCACCCAGGAGGTCTTCTCTTCACTCAGGAGGAGAGACCACCATTCATCCACAGAAATTGATGGAACGTCTTCCAGGAATCGGGCAAACAGTTTTGTCCTTAAGGCCGTTGGGGCAGTGCAAAGCGTAAGGATGTGCTTTAAGTTTTACAGAGAGTCCTCTCTTGATGGAAGGAGGCGAGGGGTGAAAATGTTATAATGGAACCATTCTGTATAATTTCGAGCAGCCAATTATCTTTTGTACGATTAACTTAGGCAAACAAATGATTTAAAGTGATTCCTCCCAACTTGGGGCTCTTAGGTGGGGAATGTCCCAAGGATTCAATGTTTAGGGGGAGGCGCAAGTTTGACTGGTGTTGCTGCCATTTGCTTTCAACCACCTCTTTTACTCTGGAACCTCTGATGGTTCTGAGGTTATCGACTAGGTTTGTAAATGCTGGGCGGAAGACTGTGCCGATTATACGAGCGGCCTCTGTGCTGGAAATATTTTTTATGTAGGAGGGATGAAAGGCCTTTTTCACAACCAGGCCGACCAATTTGAGTGTCTCGTGTTGGTCTTCTTTCTAACAATCTTCTCATCGTCCGGAGTTTCAAACAGAGATGACGTTTAGAAGGGGAGAATCCATTTTTCTGATGCAAATCCACCTTCAGGACAGTTCAAGAGGAGCACCTCAGGGTGAGATTGTGGCAACATATGTTAGTCGACATCTCTGCACCATCTGTTGCTGCCCTTATGACCTGCACAGACAGAGTCGAGCCTTCCTTCACAATCACCATGAGATCCTGTCGCTTGTCTGCCAGTTCATACTCCTATGAACCCTGCTCAGATGCAGCAGGAAGATGAGGGTTGAGTCTCATAGCTAGAGAATAAGGCTTCAGTAAAAAGACGTGAAAAGACCACTGGGTTGAATACTCAGGAGATAAAATAAGGCCCCACGGATTGAGGAAACCATTTCCGAAACCATGCAAACACAAATGTTGTGTAGGTAACTAGACTTTGGGCCTCATCACGAGTTGGGCGGTAACGCCGGCGCTAATAGCGCTGGCGCTATCTGCCCTACCGCCAAACCCACCGGCGACATTAGCGTCGGATCACGGGTTTGGCGGATTTGGAAATCTCCACTCCCCATTGAGCCCATTTGGGAATGCCCCATTCCCCGTTGGGCTCAATGGGGAAATTTTGCGCTCATACTGCCATCCGATTTCCCGCCGGCGGTATGAGCGTGAATTGTCGGTGGATTTCCCCCCAGCTCAGAGCTGGGGAGAAATCCGCCGAAGCCCGGATTTGGGAGAACCTTAAATCCGGCAGTAACAGCGCTACCGCCGGATTTAAGGGTTACCGCCAAACTCGTGATGAGGCCCCTTATCTAGTACAAGAAACGTGGGTGCATCTCACTGCTGTGTGTTGACCTGTGCCTCGGTTCGTGCTTCGGCTGTCAAGAGTTGAGGGACAAACATGTGGAACTGACTGTGTATGTTAAACACAGTCTCTTGCGACTGGCACTATGTGGGTGAAAGAAGTTCTATATGCATCCTATGGGAGTCTAGTCAATATATTGCATAGAATGAGAGACAGCCCTATGGAGGACTGGGGAAGATTATTATAAGCAAATTCACTATACCTAACATCAAAAGCTAAGTGTCTTGGATTTATAAACAGAAACATCTAAAGTCATTCTGAAGTTTTTATTGAGCCTCTCTGTCTGGCCATCTGTCTGCAGGTGGCGCACAGAGAAGGGATGAGCTTTGCGAAGGCATCATGAAATAGACACAGACAAGAGATTTATAGTTTCGGCTATACATTTTAATTAAATTTAAAAACGGTTGGGGAAATAGCCCTTACTTGCCTTATTCTTAGGGGAATGTTCTCTATCTAACAAAATTTAAGGAAAGCCTGCGTCATGATGTCCAAATTAAAAGTTCTGCCTGTGTCCAAACCTAACCTGGCCTCACTTGATACCTGGAAAAATGTGAACTGGTTTATATATCTAAATAATAAGAGGTCAATAACTGTTCAGAGCTTTCCCCAGCTCTGGGCTTGCATCAGGGTTCTCTTTCCCACACTTCAACACAATTCACAAAGCCAAGGGATTCCCTTCACCAAGCTTCAAGACAGTTCGATATCCAAGCTTTCAAGTCTCTCAACTTTGTGAAAACACAGTTCTCAGGGATAAGTTCCTGCTCCTAATATTTGGTTACTTTTCATCGGTTTCACAAAGGTAAATTTCACAGGATTCACAAACCAAAAGTTCCTTGACTTGAAACACAACACTTCCTTTATATTCAACCACAGGTTTCTCTGTCGTAATTGAGTGACTTTTCGATAGGTATGTGGCCTCTTTATAGGTGCAGTTGACGGACTACACAGTCCACCCATTACAGGTCACGTCACCGATACACATTACTTGACATTTCTCATCCGTTCCTTGTATACACAGTACCACTGCTTTGCCACCTTTCATCTGTTACTGCTTTCATGAATTCATATGGTTTTGGCAATGTTCGTTCTCACAACTCATAAAGTTCCTTCATAGATTTTGAAAATGTTGTTTTCTGAAAAGTCCCCTTTCCATTTCTCATGGGGTCTTTAAATGGTTTCAAAAATGCTCTTTATTATCTTCCCTTTAATTCAGTATTCCAAAATGAATTGCTTTTGTACAAATCGGTATTCAAAGGTACTGGCTTTCATTCATATCGGTATTCAAAAACAAATGTCCTCACATTTGAGAGCCTGTCTGCCATGCCTGGTGTCCCCCTTTTCTAGGCTGACTCCACGGTTGTTGCGCACAGCGATAAAGCAAGGCTTCTGACCGACACAACCCCTCTCTTTTGTGTGGCGCCTCATTTTTCCTCCGCAGCAGCTCTCTGTGGCTTCGCGTCTGCCACCGATGCATCTCTTGCAGCTTGGGCCTCACTCTGGAGCTCGCCTGGTCACACCTGCTTCCTCTCTACAGGCGTCCAACTTCCCTCAGCTCGGCTTTCTGCTGCATACGCTCTGCATCTGTCTGGTGGTCTCAAGTGCTTCTTCTGCCATGCGGCCTTCCAGTAAGGGTCTGCGCTCCTCCAGCAGTCTGAGGACCTGCTTTCCTAGCTGACGCCATCTTCTCTGTTCATGTCAGTTTCAAACTGCCTGCCAGGTTGATTAGTCCAAAAAAGACTAGACCGCTGACTACCTGTTTGGAAGTTCTGCATTGTTCTTGCTTGCCTCCTCCTCGTCCCAGTACGTAACTGGTATAGGTGATAGCGCTAGTCAATGGGAAAAAGATGCATTGATCTTGTTTGCCTCGTCCCAATACTTAATTGGTAGATGTTAGTAGGCGACTCACTGAGAAAATTGGGTGGGGAATGACAATAGCCTACAAAGGCTTGGGAAAGGGAAGGTTAATTATGAAAGGGAAAAGGGGGATACCGTGTCTCACCTAAGGGTACCTCACCCCCTTTCCCCAAGTATCCTCTGCCCAGTTAGTCCTCCCTTGCATTTCCAATGGGTCAGGATCCGGTAGCTTCGGCCTTACCCTGGCCACCTGGCTGACGACATTGCCAGGAAAATGGGTGAGGATCCCATCAGATTCAACCTTTCTGGACTTTAGGACTTTTTAATTTTAACCCTGCAGTGAGTGAGACTTTTTCCTCACTTCCTCATGTGTTTTAAACTGTTTTTGGATTCTGTGTTTCCTCTGTTTTTGGAGTCTGACAAACTCCATAGGCATCTACTTTTTGTATGGTGACACAGCACCTCCAGTGCAGTCTCACAGAGAAATCCTTTAGATTTCCCATAAGGTTTAAATACCTTTTCTTGTGGGAACTACCGTAACCAAGAATAGTAAAGTGAAATTGACTTTACTTACCTTTTATCTTTGTAGGTCCAGCACACACCATCTTATGTGGATTGCTGGGGGGTTACCTAGTAGCTCCTTATCCTACATTCTCATGTAAAAAATGTTATGCTACCCTCATTACTTTAAATGGAGTGGTTTAATATTCCTACCATTGTGCTTTCCTACCGCAGGCTGAACCCTCAGCTGCAGTATAGCACCCATGGGTGACCATTTTGTCAAAATGGCCCTGGTCTTCTGTTTTCACCATTTTCCGTTTGTGAGGTCTTTCTTGGGTTTTACTCAGGGGCGTAGGAGACCCATACAATCTGGGGGGGACAGAAGACATCTTGGGGACTTTGCTTCATTTATTTATTTATTGTGTTTTAGTCGACTTTTCACAAAATTAGAATTAAAATAGCAGTACGTATTAAATTAGAAATATCACTGTATAAAACAAGAGAAAAGAAGAAAAGAAAACAGAAGAACATTAAAGGATGCAGCGTCAAAGAACATGTCTTTGTATGTTGCAGTTCTGGATTTTTCATCTGACTATGAGCTCATGGTAAGAGAGAGGAAATAACAATTACTTCCAGTGGGCCACAGCTGGGACGCCAGCTCGTTAAGAGGCAGATCACCTGTAAGTGGACTCCTGCTGCAAGTTGCTACTTTTATTATGTGGGGCAAGGAGATGAGTGTGTCTCTTGGAATGGAAAGATGGGGGTTTCAAAGAAAGAGGAAATCTTGGTTGTACCTCTGAGTAAGCCCTGTTATGGGAGTAGAGGGACCAGGTGTGTGATGTTGCTGCTTTGACTGTCCGCCGGGGGGGGGAGGGGTACAGCAAACGAGGAGGATGAGCGATCACAAGCCCACCCCCTTATAAGCACTTCCCAGGTCCGCGGCCGGATGTGTCGGACCCGGGGGATGCCTAGTGGGTGGGGTGTATGTGGACCCAGGGGGGTGGCCAGAGGGGCAGCCCGCTATGTGGGCTGCCCCTATAGCACCCCTGCGAGGGCCAGGCATGCCTCTCACGATGAGTCTGGTCCCTCTTATTCCACCTCATGCTGGCTTCAGAGCCTAGCCTTTCTTTGCCTTTGTTATTCTGAATGCAGAGCTGGACTTTGTTCCTTTCTCGTTTAACATTTGCTGCAAAGCCTGATCTATTTGATTCTCTCATATGTTACTAGGACGGCAGAGCATGGGTCCTCTGCCCTGTTACATTATTCAAAGAGCCCCTCTGGCCTTTCTTTGCCTCTCCCTTGTCTCACTGCTTGCTTGCTTAATACATACATCCTTGCTTGAACACTCAACATATTCTCCCTAACACAGCAATGGCAGCTGCAGTATGTCTTAACTTCTATTTGTTCTGTGTCTTGAATTGGCCTCTTATTTCTGCATTTCTGTCCGCAGGGGAAAGGCATTTGCCAGTCACTGCCATGATGGTTCTACCTGGCCATAAGAGGGCAACAGCTAGCCAATATTGGAAGAACATGGCATATTATGCCAGAGGCTGGCAACTGCCTTTCTAATGCTCACACAAGAGTAACAACTCTTGCCTTTGTTTCTAACAGTAATTCAGTGGATGAAGAAACGCGAGAACACACATATTGCTTATAAATGAAGGGGGTGATGTCACACTTGGTTAAGACATTTTGATCACGCCAGGAGCTAATTTCCAGCTGCAATTAAGCAATTACCTTTTAGACTTCTGTCTTTAAATAGCGTTAGTATCACATGGAAAGCACAGAGGTTGCTCAACACTCAACAGGGTTCCTGGAGCACGAGGGGTACCTTACTCTTGGGCATGGATGATTGGAGGGAATTCTTGCCCTGGTTTGGAGCCTGGCCCCTACAGCCATGATGGGGGAAGGGCCTATTACTTTTGGTTGTACGTACCCTTTGAGGGTGGGCAGACATTGCCTCCTGCTTTAGCCCATTAACAGCTCTGCTTTGCAACTTTATCACACATACCTGTCAGGTGGCATGTAACTCAATGCTACTAATGTTATGAGCCTCAGACGTCTGGAATCCTTTGCCACATCAACTAGGGTACAGGCTTACCACTTAAGACTTACCCATGTCTGAGTAGGTTTCTGTCACCCTGTGGGGAAGACACACACAGAAAGAGCAGGGAACAGTGCCCTGTCAGTTTTTCACACTTCTTCCTCGGGGCACAATTCACTCTGCAGAGAACGTGGCACATGCTGGGCAACATTCTCCCACTTTGACAATGTCACCCAAAGAGCGAAATTGGCCGTTGGAAATACCTCTGTCGACTTATTATTGTTCAGTCCACATTGATGGGTTTAAGCATCTGCTTAACGCGAGATGGCAATTAAGGGCATTTGCCAACGCACTCAAGAAGCACAGGACACCCTCTTACGAGCGACATGCCATGCTCACTCTTTCTGATCACGAATTGGCCGCCAACAACAGATGT
Organism: Ambystoma mexicanum; assembly: GCF_040938575.1. Classification (NCBI taxonomy): domain Eukaryota; kingdom Metazoa; phylum Chordata; class Amphibia; order Caudata; family Ambystomatidae; genus Ambystoma; species Ambystoma mexicanum. Next base: position 1,345,956,892 of record NC_090923.1, read on the forward strand.
ACTACCTTCCCGTGTTCCCACAGGTGTCCCGACAAAAACGGTACCTCACATGTGTGGATGCACCTACCTCGGCGCAAAGGGAAAAGGCTAACCCACTGATAACCCCAAGCCTTTCGGCAAAGCAGATTTTGCTCATGTGGACAACCTACAGATTTGGGCTTAGGGTGTGAAGCCACCAAGGCAAACAGAGAACCCCATGCATTTCCGAAAACAAGACACCCGTGGGCACCCCCCTTTCCACTAAAAACATCCATGGTGGTTTAGTGACCCCTACACCCACCCAAAACAAATGATAATTTTTTGTATTTTTGTTTTTGTTTTGCCTCTTTCCTAGGGGCAGATTGTGCTAGCAATCTACCCCCAGGGAGGGCTACATGAGATGCCCCCCATCCATTTGGGGTGGGGGGGGGGGCCACCCCCCTTTCCACTAAAACATCCATGGTGGTTCAGTGGCCCCCCCACACCCACCCAAAACAAGTTATAATTTGTTTTATTTTTGTTTTGACCCTTTCCTAGGGGCAGATGGGCACATGTGTGTGGTCATCTTCCCCCCGGGGGGGCAAAACATACTGCCCCAGGCTTGGGGGGTGGCTCTGCCAATATTTGCAGTGGCTTCCCCCCACCCCAAATGGATGGGGGCATCTCATGTACCCCTTCCTAGGGGCAGAAATCTGCCCCCAAGGAAGGCTACATAAGGTGTCCCCATCCACTTAGGGTGGGGGGAGAGGGCCTCCCCCCCTTTCAAAACAAAAAATCCTGGTCTAGTGGGCCCCCCATTCCCACCCAAAACAAGTTATAATATATATCTTTTTGTTTTGCCCTTCCCTAGGGGCAGATGGCACATGTGTGTGACCATCTGCCCCCAGGGGGGTGGCAAAACGTACTGCCCCAGGCTTGGGGGGCGCGGTGGCTTTGCCAATATTTGCAGTGGCCTCTCCCCTCACCCCAAATGGATGGGGGCATCTCATGTACCCCTTCCTAGGGGCAGAAATCTGCCGTGAGGGAGGGCTACACAAGGTGCCCCCTCATCCACTTGGGGGTGAGGGGCACCCCCCTTTCAAACACAAAAAATCCTGGTGGTCTAGTGGGCCCCCTCACCCCCACCCAAAACAAGTTATAATATATATCTTTTTGTTTTGCCCTTCCCTAGGGGCAGATGGGCACATGTGTGTGGCCATCTGTCCACGGAGTGTGGGGGGTTCAAAACGTACTGCCCCAGGCTTGGGAGGGGTGGCTCTGCCAATATTTGCAGTGGCCTCTCTCCCCCACCCCAAATGGATGGAGGGCATCTCATGTACCCCTTCCTAGGGGCAGAAATCTGCCCCCAGGAGGGCTACATAAGGTGCCCCCATCCACTTAGGGTAGGGGGAGAGGGCCACCCCCCTTGCAAAAATCCCTGGTGGCTAGTGGTCTCATCCGCACCCACCCCACCCAAAACTATGTTTTTAAAAAAAAATCTTTTTTTTTGTTTGCCCCCTTCCCTGGGGGCAGATGATCACCCATCTGCCCCCAGGGTATTGCCCCCATGCTTTGGGGGCCAGGGGGGAGAAGGCAGCTTACATAGTAAGCAACCCCTCCCCCCACTTCAAAAACAGATCCCCGCACGACACACCAAACACATATTTCGGGGGGTGATAAATGACATTACACCCCCCCCCACTTAAAATTGTGGGTGGGATTTGTCCCCCCTGTCCTCCCCATGTCCTACGCCCATGGTTTTACTCTGTGTGTCAAGGCAGATTTGAGCCCTTTGTTCATTTTGCCTTTGACGGGCTTCAACCCTGAATCCCGCCTCTGGCTCCAGTGTGTCTGGAAAGGCAGGATGTGAGGGAGGTTCATGAAACGCCCCTGTCCTTTGTCTCTAGGAATGCCTGAATGCACACAGTCCTGATTGGCTGGCTGGCTGTCATTTCAGGACAGCCGCCCTGCTGTGTGATTGCCAGCCTAGGCTGTGCATGAATGGGAGAAACCTGCTTAAAAGGTGAGGGTTTTGGGACTAGAGCCAGAGTCGACCACTAGGAGAAACACCCGACGAAGAAACCGTGAAACAAAGCTTGCTGCATCCTCCTGGACCTTTGAATTACCCGTTGAAGCCCTGCTGTTGTGCTGAGACTCCTTTTTCAATTCGACAGAGAAGTTCCGGAAGGGACGACTTCTTCCCTTAGGTGAGTGGGACCAACTAACCCCGAGACGAACTCCACTGGATGATCGTCCTTAACTGGCTGTACTTCTTCGCTGCTGCAAGAACCGAGTGCCAGGAGTCGAGGAATCCGTAGTCGAGTGCAACGTCTGAAATCCGTCCAGAAGCTCCAGGAGTCTCCTAAGGACCCCCCAGAAGTAGGACGACCAAGGAGTGAAGGAAGCCCAACCAATATCCGAGATCCGCGACAGTGCTGCTTACCATGTGCTGAAACCTCAAAGTGCAGCTGAACCGAAAAGAGCTTGTCGCTGCCGACAACCTCCAAACTGCCGCCACAGGACCCCTCCAGACATCCTCCCTCTTGTCCCCAGGGCTGAGGCTCAGGAACCCAGGGTCTGCATCGCTCCAACAGGACAGAATCCGCTGACCACTCTTCTTCAAACCAGAGGTACTGTTTAGACTTGGAGTACTTACCTCAGTGTCTTGAGCTGTGCTTTTCTCAGTTGAGATTTGCAGTGGCTTACCCTTAGAGTTGATTCCAACTCTGTCTTTCACAGGCAGGATTTTTCTACCAACTCTCTAACTTTGTGCAAGGCGTTTTATATAAGAAGTGCCTCAGCTCCATAGACTGTGCTCCAATTGACGTTGGCTGTCCTGGCTCCCTACAGACTCTTTTAGTCCAGTGACTTTTATATTGTTTGTCCCTCATAGGTGGTAACTTGTTTTAGACTGTTACTGCTGGGAAAGACTTGTCTAGATGTCATTGAAAGATTTAGTTGTCCTCACATATACTGAGAACCTGTTTAACCATTTTCCTTCCTTAAACCTTTCCTTTCTGCAAACTCAGAATCTTCAAAGTGTACCTAGTGATATATAAATGCCATTACTGTCCTTGTGAATGAAGTCACCTCAGGGTGTAGGAAGTGTGTAAGAAGCATATCAAAAGAGTATCCGCTAACTTGTTTGATTCTGAAAAGTATTTTGAAGTATATTTACAGTGTTACATATCTTGCCCTTTTTAAAGAACGCTTATTTAAAAACGTATCACTTTAAATAAAAAAATAACTATTTATAACTGAAACCTTGAGTGTAAGGGTTACTTGGTTACTTGTATTTGCGAATTTCATTGCTACAGCTCTACAGCTCACAAGTACACCCTCTTGAGGTAGGCATGGCTGCTCAGTCACACTATCAACTTGTGTAGTACAGACAAATACCAAAAGGTGGGTTACCTAATACCAAGCAGATAAGTGTTGTGTAGTCTCACACAGTGTTACTTCATCAGTTCTTACCTAACACTGGTGGCAGTCGGTGGGATTGGCGTAGAGTGGTTACATTGACTATTTGCTGTACTTGTGCCCAACTAAACCAGCCACAATATGGTTAACTTTAATGAGGCAGCCCTGATTGTCTTGACAGTAGAACAACTAAAAGATCTGTGTAAAACCAGGTGTCTGAATCTGAAAGGAAAAAAATGTGAATTGATTGTAAGGTTTTTAAATCACCAAAGCTTGGGTAGTAGGCCTGTAACACCTACTCACCCACATAACATAGAAGATAATGATGAGGATGCTAGTTTAGAGTCAAACTCCAACCTGCAAGAGGAGCCAGAGGAGGTAGAGGAATCTCCAGAAGGGAGATCTCTTCTGCCACAGCCTACCCCTGTACCTCAGTCACTTCCCATTGGGACCCCACAAAGTCCAAATCTAAACCCAGATTACATTTCTCTTGAGAGGCTAAAATTAGAGGTGGAGTTCAATAAACTACATGTCCAGGCTGAAACCAAACATCAAGAGGTGAAACTAAGAGAAAGAGAAATGCAGCAGGAAATGGAAATGAAAAAGATGTCCCTTGATTCTGCTTCCTTTTCAGGGTCTTCTAGATCTGCTAGTCCCAAGAGGCCTCGTCTGCCTAAAGAAACAGTGAGTATGTATGAACCTAAACTTGATGCGTTGGATTGGCAGGGTACGTTGGAATACACCGATGGTCTTCAAGGAATAAGTGGGAATGATTTAATTCCATGACTCCTGTCTAGGCTCCCCCTGCTCCCCCTGAATGGCTGTGATGGAGTTGGGTGCCATTGAGAGAAAGGATTATGAATCAATTAAACTGGCATTAATAGCCAGATTTGGGATAACTCTTCCCAGTACCTTAAGAGGTTTAGGACCCTCAAAAAGACTGATGGTACCCCTTAGGCTACCTGGGTATGTGAATGTTTGAAAAACTTAGATGGTTGGGTTAAGGGGTACAGAGTACACACCTTTGAAGGAATAATACATCTTTTTTTGCTAGAATCTATTTTTAATGCCTGCTCTCCTGAGCTGAGACAGCACGTGGCTGACTCAAAGGAAATTGATCCTAAAAAGCTAGCAAAAGCTGCTGACTTATGGGTAGCCAACAGGGCCACTCACAAGGACTCTGGGGCAACTCACAAGAAGGAAGAAGGGAAGCAGACTGTTAGGGAGAATTCTCATTTATGGCTAATTTCCATTACCTAGTGAGTCCCTCAGCAGTTTTGCTGGATTTCTGGGGTTTATGTTTTCCACCTGGTAAGAGTGTGAGCCTTTTTCCCACTCTTACAGTGTATTTTTGTGTGTGTTGTACTTTTTGTGCTCATGGGCTATGGAGTGTCACCAACTCCCTAGGCATCATCTTTTTACTTGTGTGTCACACAGCACCTTTAGTGCAGTGAAACAGGAATGTCTTTTAGACTTCCCTTGTGAACTGCATTTCTGGGGATGACTACTGTCCCCCAGAAACATGTAAAGTCACCATTGGCTTTACTAGACCGTTTAAGAATACAGATCCAGTACAAGTCATCTTACAATGGAGTACTGGAGGGGAATATCTTTCCCCTGTCCTTCTGTAACTCAAGGGGCACTTTGTGTCCCCATTCCCGACTCGACATGGCTGGTGGCAGTGGTAACTATCATTTTTACATGGATTCCCGTGTTAGTGTACTGGCTGTGGTGACAGACGTGAACATAAAACCTGCTACCCCATATCATTTTTATCGTGGGTCCTAGCGTGGTTTTTCGCCATTTCGTGTTGGAAAGGACTTTCTTGTTGTTTGCTTTTCATGCCAAACCAGGTTTGGTTTCCTTGTACGCCGTCCTTTGGCGGGATTCTGCGAAGAAGCCCTCCTTTGGCATCTGGGTGCCTAGGTGGGCTGAATGTGAGGGAGGGGTTTAGTAACCCCCTCCACAGGGTCTCCTTGGAGACCCAAGTCGCCCTTTGTGTCCATTGGCTGGGGTGGTTGTCCGGGCTGGACAGCCCCCTTCAGTGTGATTGACAGCCAGGCTGTGTGAATGGAGGATTTTGGCATAAAAGGCAGGACTCTTGGGCTGGAAGTCAGAGTCGCCACTGGAACTACAAGAACCGAAGAGAAGTGGAGAAGAAGACGGCTGCTGCAACTCCTGGATCCCGGTGAAGCCCTGTTGCAGTCCTGAGCTATCTACCCTTCAACGACAGAGAAGATCCAGTCCGGAGTCTTCTTCCCTTGAGCCTGGTGGGATCAACCAGCTCACCTTCTACAGACAGAGAATCCTCTTCTGGGTCGAAATCGCTGCACTGAGCTGTAGTGGTCCGGATAGCCATCGGAAGAGCCCTCTTCTGTTTTTAAGGAGCGCACTTTTTATTCATCGTTGCTTTGCTGCTGCTGGCTTCATCCCTGGGAAGTGCAGATCGCTCCAGACCTCCTCCTTCTTGTCCCCATGACTGAAGCTTCAGGAACCGTGAGTCTGCAGGAACTACTAGGAACAACTGCCGTAGCACCAGCTTTCTCCAGACGAAAAAGATACTGTGTCCATTTGGTCGTTCTCTCCTTCCGACCTAGAGGAATCGGGGTGAACCCTTTTCCTTCTCGAAGGCTTGTCCTTTCTTTCTTCCGTCATATAACTTTTGCCTCCCTTTGACAATATCCAGTATTCCTGGCAACGTTAATCTTGAACTGTTCTCACCGTGTGATCCTCGACAACAGAGCCCCTGCTCCATTTGACACTGTCGCAGGCCTATTTACTTTTATCTGCCTCTTAGAACACGTCCTTTGATTCTATTGCCTTGACAAAAGTATTGCCTATGATTTTTATCCCCTATTCCATTGTTTTAATTCTATGTGCTAAGTGTGTTTGACTACGGTTACATTTCTTCCTGCGGGTACGCTTTTCTTTCGTAAAACCGAACTGTCATTACTGTCAAAAAGTGAGCGTGTATTAACCCACGGTAACATCTTTGTTTCGAAACACTGGTCTGTCAAATCCTAATGTACTTACCTTGAATTTACCTGAACAAAAGGAATTGGTTGTGTGTAGTATATTTAGAGTGAGGTTTTATATAATAGAAGTGAAGTGTTTTGTGAACAGATGGTTTAAAAATAAATGTACTTATATGTTTTTAACCAGAAACCTTGAGTCAGTGTTTGTTTGAGTCACAGTAATTGTAGTCCTTTGTGTAATCCCTATTACTGCTCATTTGATCTTGAGATAAGTCTAGCTGCTCAGCCATCGCTACCACTTTACTGTGTAGTACAGGCTTGTAGCAAAGGTGAAATTGTACTATCACTTGTAGTCTTAATTGTATGTAGTGGTCCCTAAGGGTACTACATATGATTCTACCTAACACAGACCAAGAAAGAGGATAAAGAGAATTCTATTTCCAACCAATTGAAAGAGGGCCACAAACATAGCAATGGTACATTTCATGGGAAACCTGGTAGGTCTAATGAACCCTCTGGTGCCAAACCAGAGGGATGTCAACAGAAACTCCTATTCCTGAGAACATTTGGGAAATGTTTTGTATGTGGGTCTGTAGATCATGTCAAAGAGGATTGCAGATGTAAGGGTAGACCTTCAGGGGTCCACACTGCCTCCTTGGCCTTCATCCCTGAAGGAGACGCACAAATGGCAAGTGCACACTTTCAACTACTGGCTGGCTAAAGTATCTTTAGTGTCCCTGGGTCTGTGGGAACAGAATGTGGATGTGTATAACTCCATTCCAGACAAGACAAAATAATATTATTAGGACAGTGTTCTTGTAAATGGTCAGGAAACCCCTACCACCAGAGACACTGGTGCAAGCATTACAATGGTAGATGAATGTTTTCTCAAACCCGAGGATGTAGCTAAGGTGCCCAAAGGTCCCACTAAGGCCCTATCCAAATGGTTCCTATTCTGCCAGCTCTCATCCAGTGTTCAGAATTAAGTGCCAGGGAGAGTCCTGTTGGAAAATGACTTAAAAACTTTTGGGAGTTGTGTCTAGTACCCCTAGGCCTCCCCGCAAAAAGAAGCAGATGCGAACAGGATTGGCCCGAGAGGCAACCTTGAGAGACTATCAGTTTGAGGTTGAGGAGATTTCCAATACCTCCAGTCCACAGAAAGGCCGCCCTTTTAGTTCCAAGAAAAAGAAAGAGACAAAGGAGAAATCCAAGCTCCCTGGGAGAAAGGTAGGTCTCAAACCTAAACCTATTCATAGGACAAGGACATCCCCGAGAGGACTGTCCCAGGTCACCCCAGTAACCCCTTCCCCAGCTGAGGCTGAGTGTGAGGACCAACCAAACTCTGTGGAGTCAGCTACTGGTGACACAGAGCTGGAAGAAAACCTTCCCTGCATTGGCGATCTGGATCCTAGAGACCACCCTGAGCTGCAGACTTTACTTGCAGAAGGTGGACCCTCTAGGGCAGACTTCAGCAGAGGACAAAGAGAGTGTGCCTCTCTAGAAGGTCTGCGCCAACAGACAGCTGCCCACCTGGAAGGGCAAGAGACAGGGAGGATGGCCTCCTCTATAGTGAACCTACTGAATCTACCCCAGGGGACTACAGGAGACTGGTAGTGCCCCAGGAGGTGAAACAACAGTTCCTATAGTTAGCACACAATATTCCTTTGGCTGGCCACTGGAGCTTCAAGGCGACCAAAGAAAGGCTATCTCTGTACTTCTACTGGCCCAAGATGGGGCTTGATGTAGATAAATTCTGCAGGAGCTGCCAAACGTGTCAGACTTCTGGCAAGAGTGGGTCCAAGAATGTGGCACCTTTAGTTCCCCTCCCTGTTGTGGGTGTCCCTTTTGAGAGGGTGGGGATTGACATTGTTGGTGCCCTAGACCCTCCAACTTCCTCAGGCAACCGATTTATATTGGTTTTGGTAGACCATGCTACCACTTATCCTGAGGCCATATCTATGAAAACTGTTACTGCTCAGGCAGTGGCTAAGACCCTCCTTGGTGTTTTTTACCACGGTATGTTTTCCTAAGGAAGTCATCTTTGACATGGGATCAAACTTTATGTCCCAATACACGCAGACCATCAACAGCCTATCATCCCCAAACCAATGGGTTGGTGGAGAGATTTAACTGTACCATGAAGAACATGATAGGTGCTTTAGAGAAACCCCTTAGAAGAAAGTGGGACCTTCTATTGCCATGCCTTCTCTTTGCTTATAGAGAAGTCCCTCAAGCAGGGGTTGGGTTCAACCCCTTTGAACTACTTTATGGTCATCCAGTCAGAGGACCTTTGGCCCTGATCAAGGAAGTGTTAGAGAGTGCTCCTTCCGTACAGCCAGTGAGAGTCACTGACTATGTGCTAGGCCTCATGAAGAGGATGGCACTGATGATGACAGAAGCTTCAGACAACCTGAAAGCACGTCAGGCTCTGGTCAAGCATGACCAGAAGGCCAACATGGTGGAGTTTACTCCAGACCAGCTTGTCTTGGTTATTATTCCTACAAGGCAGAGGGCCTTACAGGACAAATGGATTGGACCCTTCAAGATTGTAGGCAAACTTGGAGAGGTCAATTATTTAGTGGACTTGGGCAACCCGAAGGAGGCCCCTAGGGTTTATCACACTAACTGTCTGAAGGCTTATGTTTCCAGAACTAGGAGCTTTACTTCTAGCCTCTGATCACGAGGAGGAGGAGAGTGAGCCTCTCCCTGATCTCCTCAGAGGACAACCTTCAGATGAGACTATTGAAGGAGTGAAACTCTCTTCAGTTTTGACTCTGCAGCAACAGGAGGAGTGCAAGGCTCTGTTGAATCAATTTGCCTCCCTGTTTTCACCGACACCAGGCTTGACCCTTGGCGCCAGCATGATATTCTCGCTGGTGACAGTCTCCCTGTCATGAGCAGGCATTACAGAATGTCAGATCATGTCAGAACTCACATGAAGGAGGAGGTCAATAAGATGCTTGACCTTGGGGTTACTGAGCCATCTACAAGTCCATGGGCTAGTCCAGTTGTACTAGTTCCAAAAGCAGGAACCAAAGAGTTGAGATTTTGTCTGGACTATAGAGGTTTTAATGCAGTCACCATGAATGAGGCCTGTTGAGGGTGACTGGCGCCCGCCGCGCGCTTCGCCGCAAGCCCCGGCCCCAAGAACATAGACCGGCACGTCTGTCTTGGTCCGGGCTTCCCGGTCGCTCTGATGCGGCCGGGAAACGCCCTGTTTATTTAAATTGCACGTGACGGCGTGCAACGTCACGCCGCTGCGTGCGCGCCCATCATCGGGCAGCGCCACACTCCTCCTTTTTCGGGGAGAACCAACAATCATCATTAACTCTTCACTGCAAACTATAAAACATTGCAATGGAAACAAGTCATGATAATAACGGGACAACACAAACAACTCACACAAACTCTGTCCCAGGAGCACCCCTTTATTAGCATCCACCCGGGTCCCCTTAACTATGCTTGCTCACCCCCTGGATCCTCAGCCAATTGTCCCAGCACGTAATCGGTGAGGCAAGCTGGTTTCCCTCGCCCAGCCCTCTGGGGGTACCTCCTGCTCGCCTCCGGCAAGGGTGATCGGTCCGCCTGCGGACCTCGCATCGGGGACTCCGGCATGCAGGGTGGATCTCCCTCTTGCTCCAGGGCTCCTCCCAGGTCCGGATCAGGAGGTGGGTCAGTCCTGGGGTCTCTGATCTTTTTAAAGAAACTCACGTTCCGCGTCACTTCCGATCGTCCATCCGACGCCGTCACCATTAGCCCCGGACGGCCACGACATCCAGCGGCTCAGGCTCATATGGCAAGGAGAGTTTCCCATGCGGGTGTCGATTGCGAATGAGTACCTCATCGCCCGTCTCCAGCTGTTGTGGGCGAAGCCCCCTCCGCACGTTTTCCTGCTCCGTCCTTGCTTGCCGGTCCATCTCGACCCGTTGATCGTCAATGACCGCAGGTTCCCGTTCTCCGACCTCCGGCAATAGCCCTCGCGGGCATCTCCTGAACATTGCCTCTGCCGGGGCCACTCCCGTGGACGCATGTGGCGTGGTGCGGTACACTCTCAAGAACTGGTACAGGGCCCTGTGTAGGGACTGCCCCTGGCCTTGGGCAATTCTAAATGTCTTATTGAGGGTTCTCATCAGGCGTTCTGCCTCCTCATTCGCTCGAGGCCCCAGGGGCATGATCTTCCGGTGCACCACCCCGCAACTCACCATCAGTTCAGCAAATCGCTCACCCAGAAAAGGCGCCCCATTGTCCGAACACAGCGTGTGCGGGAATCCGTGAGCTGCAAACACTTTCTCCACCGCCACCACCACGTGTTCAAACGCCACGGACTCGACGAACTCCACCTCGGGGTAGCGGGAGTACTCGTCTACCAGGACCAGGAAGTGGGTGCCCATGGTGGTGGACCCAAAATCGGCATGAACCACCTCCCACGGATGGGTCCCTCTCGGCATTGCCTCGATGACCGGTTCCCGCTGTAGGGGCGATGCTGCTTGGCACCAGACACAGGCCGCCACAAACTCGTCCACCTTGCGTTCCAGCTCGGGGAACCACACCTTCATCCGGAGGCGGGCCTTGGTCTTGGCAGCCCCTTGGTGGCCCCGGTGTGCCAGCGCGATCACCTCACCCACCTTGGATTGGGGAACTACAATCCGGTCGCCCCGAAGCAGCAGGCCCGACGCCGAGAAGAACAGTTCCTCACGAACCTTCCACAATTGTTCAAGAGCCGTCCGGGCCTCCTGAGTGCGTCCCGCCAGGGCCTCAAGCGCAGACTTCCAGGAGCCCTGCTGCATGGACTGCCTCAATACTCTGAAGCACTCATCCTGTGCCGCCGCAGCCTCCAGCTCCTGGAGAGGCATGGCATTCGGCGTGGCAGCTTCCACCACGACCTGAACATGCTCCTCCGCTTCCTGCTCACAGACGTCACGAATTCCTTCTCCAGGCGGCCCGGGGTGTCTGGACAGATAGTCAGCCGCGTTGTTTACCCCTGGCCGGTAAACCAGGGTCACCCCATACTCTAAAAGAGCCAGCATCCACCTCTCAATGCGTGCCGGCGGTTTGGATGACGACCCCGCTAGGATCGGCAGCAGCGGTTTGTGGTCGGTGACCACCGTCACCGGGCGTCCAAGTACATAGAGCCGGAAATGGCGGCATCCCCACAGCACAGCCAGAGCCTCGCGCTCAATCTGCGAGTAGCGTTGTTCGGCGTCTGACAGCGCCTTGCTGGCATATGCGACTGGCCGGGCGCCGCCATCACGGTCAATCTGAGTCAGCACCGCCCCCAGGCCGAATGGGCTAGCATCGACGATGATTTCCGATGGTAGGGCGGGATCGAAGAATGACATCGTGTCCTCGGCCGTGAGGGCGCCCCTAATGTCATCGAAGGCCGCATGTTCCAGCGGACCCCAATTCCAGACAGTGTCCTTCCTTGTCAGGGCTCGGAGGGGCTCAGACCTGGACGCCAGGTTCTTGATGAACCGGCCACAGTAGGTGACCATGCCCAAAAAGCTTCGCACCTCCGACACAGATTCCAGTGGTTGGGCCTTCTGTATGTCCAGTACCTTCCTGGGGTCAGGCGACACCCCCCCTTCCTTGAACACAAACCCGAAGAACTCCAGGGAGGGGCACAGAAATTCGCACTTCTCCTTATGTAGTGTGAGTCCCAGCGACTGCAGCCTCTCGAAGGTTTTCGCCAGACGCCTCAGGTGGTCCACCTCGGTCCTCACGAAGACCAGAATGTTGTTGCTTATGTTTAGGACGCCCTCGAGGTCGGCCAGGGCACCCCGAATGATATTCTGGAATACTTCCGCGGCCGAGGACACCCCAAAACTCAACCTCTTGTAGCGATACAGTCCCCGGTGCGTGGTGAAGGTGGTAATGTACCTTGAGGGGTGGAGGACGACCTGATGATATCCGGCCCTGAGGTCTAGCTTCGAGAAGAATCGAGCACCCTGCACCTCAGCAATGATGTCATCCAGTGTCGGTGTGGGGTGCCTCTCTCTCCTGATGGCCCTGTTGGGGATTCTCATGTCTACGCAGATTCTGACTGCGCCCGGTTGCTTGAGTTTCCTTGCCACCACTATGGGGGACACCCAGGGAGTCGGTCCCTGCACCTTCTCGTTGATGTCTAGATTGACGAGGCTGTCCAGTTCTTTGTCTACCTGCTCACGGAGGTGGAAAGGTACCCTCCGATGTTTGAGGGCCACCGGCTGTACCGACTCGTCTATGTGCAGCCGTACCGGCTCTCCGACCATCTGCCCAATCCCCTTGAATAGGGCCTGATGCTTCTCTAGCAAGTCATTAATATCCTCCAGGTAGACGGAGTACGCGAAGCTTACGATGCCGAGAGCCTCCGCCGCTGCACAACTTAGCAAGGTGTTCTTACTCACTGGCGTCACGTAGAAGCGGGCTGTGATGTGGGAGCCATCGTGTTCCACTTTTGCCACAAAGGCCCCGTCCAGAGGGATGGGCTCCACGCCACCAAACGCAAAGATGCGGGCCTTTGGCGTGACCAGCCTGGGCGGCCGATCCATGGCGTTGTAATGTTCTCGGGCCATGACGTTCACCGATGCCCCTGTGTCCACGAGTACAGGGACCGGAGACTGGTTCACCTCAACCACGCACCTGGGTTGTCGTCGATTTCTGCCTCTTAGGATCTCCACACTTGATACAAAGAAAATGTTCTCTTCATCTTCCTTCTCTGCTTCTTCCGCCTGAGCTTCCTCCTCGCCCTGGTCTACCTGGGCAACATTGGATGGCCGACCCTGGCGAGTGGCGACTGCTCGGCCCTGACCCCTTGGCACCAGCACAGGCAAAGCCGCCCTACACACTCTTGAGAAGTGGTCTGGCAAGCCGCATCGTCCACATGTCTTTCCAGCTGCAGGGCACTCCGCTGGGTGAGGCAGGTCGTATCCGCATTTTTGGCAAATCTCTCCTGCCCTCCCAGCTCTGTCCCGTGTGCCACCGCCATACCTCCTAGCACCTCTTCCCCCTCGCCACATCGCGCAGATCTCTTCAGTCTTTATGGGGCGTGACCCGGCTTCCATTCTTGCCGCTCTCGCCTCTGACACCTCGTGGCTCCTTCCCAGCTCAAGGATGCGCTGGAGCGTTATTCCCGGCTCCCTCAGCACTTGGCGCCTGAGCTTGCCTGATGAGCACGCCTGGATGAGCATGGTCCTGATCATGTCCTCCGCATCGCCCCAGGCGCAGGCGAGCGACAGACGCCTCAGGCGCCCGTAGAACGTGTCCAGAGTCTCATCATCCTTTTGCTTGGCAGAGAGCATCACGAATCGCTCATAGTCCGCGTTGGCCAGGGGTAAAAAGTATGCCTGGAGGGCGGCCTTTGCATGATCATAGGTTCCATTCCCTTGTGGCAATGATTCGAAAATCTCCTGGACAGAGGGCCCTGCCGAGTACAACATCGTGGCCAGCTTGGTGTCATCATCAACTACTTGCGCAGCCCTGAAATACATGTCCAGGCGGTCCACCCACCTTCTCCATCGGGGCCCCAGGCTGGATGGTGGGCCCGACACATCAAATTCGGGGATGGGCTGCAGGGCAGCATGCGCACGCACCTGCGCCATGGCAGGCGCTGCCAGCTGAGCACCAGGAGCAACAGCAGGTTGAACTGGGCGCTGAGGGGCGGGAACCGCCGCCTGACCGTCTCCTGGAGCTGCTGGTTGCTGCATTGGGGATAGAAGACCCTGCGGGGCCACTGGTGCACGAGGATGAAACTGCTCCGCCACATCGTGTGCTCCGTCCTGGTCTTCGGTGTCACTCATGAGCTTGAGCGCACAGGCACCCCCATGAGGCTGATCGGGGCCGCAACTCAAGTCTTCAGCCCACAGTGACTCTCAGCATGGACCACCCCAGGATGCAGTGAGTCCTGCCACCTCTGCAATGATGAAGAGGATAAAGACAGATGGGTTCACCAAGATGATGATGAAGGGGACGAAAAAGCAGGATGCCTTTCAGTTTTCCAAAAATTGGTAGCAAGATAGTGACTGGATGCAGCAGGCCCAGTCAAGATAGGTCTTCTCCTAGCTTCCACTCGACGTAGTAAACCCAAAATTAAGTTAATGCACCAAACATGCACACCTCTGTGTAGATGTAGCTGTTAGCTACTGAAACGTCCAAATATTAGGCCTGGGGTCGTTTCAGGGCCCAAACCGGAGCTCCTTGAAGTCCCACAGCCGTTACACAAAATGGCCGCCAGCCGCGTGGGCAAACGCACTACCCGCGGCATGAAACGAAGTCTGTCCTTCGACCTCGTTCCGGTGAGAAAAATTGTTCAAATTGTCACCGCCGGGCCCGGGCATCGTTACCCCCACTCGTCGCCACTGTTGAGGGTGACTGGCGCCCCCCGCGCGCTTCGCCGCAAGCCCCGACCCCAAGAACATGGACCGGCACGTCTGTCTTGTTTCGGGCTTCCCGGTCGCTCTGATGCGGCCGGGAAACGCCCAGTTTATTTAAACTGCACGCGACGGCGTGCAACGTCACGCCACCGCATGCGCGCCCGTCCTCGGGCAGCGCCACAAGGCCCATCCTTTGCCCAGAACAGATGAGCTGGTGGAAAAACCTGGTTCAGCCAAGTTCCTCAGTACGTTTGACCTGACCTCAGGCCAGTGGAATAACTTTGCTGAAAATGTTGGGGGTGACATGGCATCTGAAGAAAAGGTGCCTCAGACAAATGAATGGGGACAAAATGGTGTGCCATGAAAGTTGGGGGGGGGGACACCCCTGCCCCCCCCTAAAATTATGCCCATGCCTCAGGCTATTGGCAAATAACTCTGAGAGACCCTGCCAGGGAGAAAACTGCATTTTCCACCCCAGGAGTCTTATACCAGTTTAGGGGTATGCATTTTGGACTAAATAATGCACCTGCTACATTTCAGAGGATGGCGATTCAAATTCTGAATGGGCTAGAGGACTTCTGCATGGAATAATTGGATGTCACTGCAGTGGTCAGCCCCACTTGGGAAGAGCATCTTCACTACCTGGGATATGTTTTGCAGGCGCTCTGGACCAGGCCCATCTGAACATAGAGGCTAGTAAATGTAAAATTGGTCAGAGTAAAGTGGTCTAACTTGGACATGAGGTAGGAGGAGGTGAAATAAGATCATTACCTAGCAAAGTACAAGCTGTACAAGACTGGGCCACCCCTACTACTCAGACTCAAGTGAGCGCCTTCCTAGTTCTCACTGGGTACTACAGGAACTTCATAAAGAACTATGGGACAATAGCTTCTCCCTTAAATGTGATCTCCGCACCCAAATGCCCCAAGAAGGTCAGCTGGAATGAGGAGTGCACTAAGGCTTTTGAAGGACTTAAAAAAGCCCTTTGTCAAGCTCCAGTCTTGAGAGCTCCTGACTACAACCAATCCTTCATTGTACAAAGAGATGCTTCTAACACAGGGATAGGTGCAGTTTTGAGCCAACTGGATGAGGAAAGCAGGGAACACCCCACCTGCTTCATCAGTGAGAAACTTAAGGACTGTGAGACAAGGTGGGCAACTATAGAACTTGAATGTTTTGCCATTTGTGGTCTCTGAAGAAGTTTAGGCCATACTTGTATGGTTCTACTTCCATTATTCAGACAGACCACCAACCCTTGAGATGGTTAATGCAGATGAAGGGGGAAAATCCAAAATTGTTGAGATGGTCAGCCTCCAAGGGTTTGATTTTACCATAGAACACAGGTCAGGGTGTAATCACCAAAATGCGGATGGTCTCTCTAGAAAGTATGACCAACTGGAATAGTAGGTGTATCCAGGAGTGGATTAAATCCTCCTGTGCCTTAGTCTGGGGGCGACGTCTGTTAGGGAGAATGATCATTTCTGTGCTAATTCCCTTCAACCTTAGAGACCCCCAGGTCTTTTGCTGGACTTTGGGACTTTTTAATTTTAACCCTGGAGTGAGTAAGACCTTTTTCTCACTGCCACATGTGTTTTGACCTGTTTCTGGATTATGTGTTTCCGATGTTTTTGGAGTCTGACAAACTCCATAGGCATCTACTTTTTGTATGGTGACACAGGGCACCTTCAGTGCAGTGTCACAGAGAATCCTTTAGATTTCTCATACAGTTTAAATACCTTTTCTTGTGTGAACTAGCGTGTTCCCAAGAATAGTAAAGTGAAATGAACTTTACTTACCCTTACTTTTTCTCTTTGTAGGTCCAGCACACACCATCTCATGTGGAGTGCTAGGGGGTTACCTAGTAGCCCCTTATCCTACATTCTCATGTAACATTTCTTATGTTACCCACACTATTTTAAATGGCTTGTGGCAGTGGTTTAATTTTCCTACCATTGTGCTTTCCTAATGCAGCCTGAACCCTCAGCTGCAGTATAGCACCCATGGGTGACCATTTTGTAAAAATGGCACCAGTCTTCTTTTTTTGCCATTTCCTGTTCGTGAGGTCTTTCTTGGGTTTTACTCTGTGTGTAGAGGCAGATTTGTGCACTTTGTTCATTTTGCCTTTGGCGGCCTTCAGCCCTGAAGCCCGCCTCTGGCTCCAGTGTGTCTGGAAAGGCAGGATGTGAGGGAGATTCTCGAAACTCCCCTGTCCTTTGTCTCTAGGAATGCCTGAATGCACTCAGTCCTGATTGAGTGATTGACAGCCTAGGCTGTGCATGAATGGGAGAAACCTGCTTAAAAGGCGAGGGTTTTGGGACTAGAGTCAGAGTCGACCACTGGGAGCAACACCAGACAAAGAAACCATGACTGAAGCTTGCTGCATCCTCCTGGACCTTTGAATTGCCCCGTGACGCCCTGCTGCTGTGCTGAAACTCCTTTTTCAATTCAACAGAGAAGATCTGGAAGGGACGACTTTTTCCCTTGGGTTAGTGGGACCAACTAACCATGAGAGGAACTCCGCTGGATGATCTTCCCTGATTGGCTGTACTTCTTTGCTGCTGCAAGAACTTAGTGCCAGGGGTTGAGAAATCCATCGTCGAGTGCAACGTCTGAAATACTGCCAGAAGCTCCAGGAGTCTCCTAAGGACCCTCGGAAAGCAGGACGACCAGAGCTTGAGTCCCCTCACCAGAGTGCAGGACGCAAGGAGTGAAGGAAGCCCCATCGGTATTCAAGATCCGCAATGATGCTGTTTACCTGGCGCTGAAATCGTGAAGTGCTGCTGAACCGAAAAGAGCCTGTAGTTGCTGACGACCTACAAACTGCTGCCACATGAGCCCTGCAGACGTCCTCCCTCCTGTTCCCACAACTGGGGCTCAGGAACCCAGGGTCTGCATTGCTGCAACAAGACAGAATCCAGCTGGACCACTCATCTTCTAACCAGAGGTACTGTTTAGACTTGGGGTACTTACTTCAGTGTCTTTGAGTGGGCTTTTCTCAGTTGACATTTTCAGTGGCTTACCCTTAGAGTTGATTCCAACTCTGCTTTTCACAGGCTTAACAGCTTTTGACCCTTCAAGTGATTTGTCTACAAATAATCTAACTTTGTGCAAGACGTTTTATCTAAGAAGTGCCTCAGCTCCATAGACTGGGCTCCAATTGACTTTGGCTGTCCTGGCTCCATGCAGACTCTTCTAGCCCATTGACTTTGATATTGGTTGTCCCTCATAGGTAGTAACCTGTTTTAGACTGTTACTGCTGGGAAAGACATGTCTAGATTTCATTGGAAAACGTAGTTGTTCTCACAGATACTGAAAATCTGTTTAACCTTTTTCCTTCCTTAAACCTTTTCTATAACTAGTGATATATAAATGCCATTACTGTCCTTGTGAATGAAGTCACCTCAGGGTGTAGGAAGTATGTAAGACGCATATCCAAACAGTATCCACTAACGTGTTTGATTCTGGAAAGTTTTTTGAAGTATATTTACAGTGTTACATATCTTGCCCTTTTTAAAGAACGCGTATTTAAAAATTGATGTCAAATAAATAACTATTTATAACTGAAGCCTTGAGTGTAAGTGTTATTTGGTTACTTGTATTTGCGAATGTCATTGCTACAGCTCACATTTACCTCTCCTGAGATAGGCCTGGCTGCTCAGTCACACTACCAACTTTTGTAGTACAGACCTATTCAAAAGGTGGGTTACCTAATACCAAGCAGATATGTGTTGTGTAGTCTTACACAGTGTTACTACATCAATTCTTAAATAACAGGTGATCTGTGACTAAGCATAACTTTCTCCCCAAAAAAATAGTATTTTAGATTTATAATGGCCGACATTATGGCTAGAGCTTCTAATTCAATCACTGAGTAACGTTTTTCAATAGGAAAAAGCTTTCAGCTAATGTATAAGACTGGATGTTCTATTCTGTCATGATTTTGAGATAAAACAGCTCCGAAACCGGAAAGGGATGCACCAGTTTGTAGTATGAACTCTTCTCCAAATTCACAGCCTGCAGGACAGGAATCTGACAAAGAGTTTCTGTTAGGGCAGAGTAACATCTTTGTTTTTTTTTTGCTCCATTTGATCTTTGGAGGTTCAGCATTCTTTAACTTGTTAGTGAGTCGGGCAGGTTTATCAGAAATATTTGGGATAAATCTACAATAGTATCCAATTAATCCCAAGAATGCTCTGAGATCAGGCATGGTATCAAGAGAGACGACACAGACAACAGAACTCAAGTTTCAACACATTTATTAAAATGTCAGGATGGTGTAAGACCTAACTTGTACTATAACTGTCATGAACTACAGAACACCCCCTTTTGGACTTCCTGGTCCTTGTCTCAATGGGGCTTACACTCCCTTGTACTTCCAACATGGCCGCCCACTGTGAAACACCTTCCATGTTCTACACCTTGGACGTAGCATGTTCTATTTATAGACCACGCCTCCCGCGGCTCTGCGCGTCTCAATGCTATTGCGAAGTAGCGATCAGACGTGTTCTCTGTAGCTCGCGGTATTGTTTCCCTTGCTTCTTCCTACCTACCCATTCCTAGTTCCTTTCTTGATTCCTGGACTCGTGTGCTAGTTGCGCACTCTGTTTATTACCCGGATTCCTGGATCCTTGCATCCCGGAACTTTGAACGTACGCTGGAGTCGGAAGAGACTTGTACAGCCTTATTCAAGACTCGATCAGTCCGCAAGAAGGCATCAATCAAGAAATCCAGCAAAGATCGAATTCAGGTGAGAAGGGGGGAATTCCTTGACAGTTTGAGACTCCAACCGACCAAACTTGATACGGACATGGAAGCGGCTATCCAGGACCTGATGCGTGGCATGCAAGAGCTATCAACCGAGGTGCAGAATCTAAAGGCGGAAAATGCCGCTCTCAAACAATTAGTTCTATCCCGTGATTCTGCCATAAAAAAAGTGTATTGCTGGGCGGCATAGTGGACAAATATGATGGCTCAGCAAAAACCCTTCGCGGATTCCTGGATTCATGTTTGGTCCACTTTACTTTTAAGCCTTACTACTTTTCAACTCCCAGGGCTAAAGTGGGGTTCATAATTTCCCACCTTTCAGGAAACGCCTTAACCTGGGCTATGCCCCTCGTTGATTCCAGCGATGCTCTTCTAGATGACTATGATGGCTTCATACAAGCCCTTAAGACCATGTTTGACCGTCCAGAGCAGGTCTATAGTGCCCAGGAACGCCTGCTAGACTTTCAGCAAGGATCCCAGTATATGCTCACCTATGTTACCCGATTCAAGCAATTAGTCAAGGAAGCTGATTGGTCCCCTGAGGCGAGCTTTACCCTTTTCAGGAGAGGACTGAATGAGGAGATTAAGGATGAGTTGGCCAGAGTGGCTCGTCCAAACTAATTCCAGGCACTAATGGACCTTGCCATGCAAATAGATTTCCGTATCCAGGAAAGGAAGGCAGAGAAGAAGAAATCCAGAGGTAATCCTCCGAAGCTGTCCTTTGAGAGTACCACCAAGACGGAGACAAACCCAGGCTCAGTCTCTGAACCAGAACCCATGCAGATAGGAGCATTCCGTGGACCTATATCTCCACAAGAAAGAATGAGAAGGATTCATACGGGGTTGTGCATGTATTGTGCCTCAGACAAACACTTGGTTAGGGAGTGTCCTCTAGCCCCTCCTCGGCGTTCGGGAAACGCCAGCTCCCGATCCTAGATGGAGCAGAGCTTTGGGAGAAAGATGTTTGCTCCACATCAATTCCATCCTTGAACTCTCCTGGACAAAACAATTTGGTGATACTACAGGCCTTCCTGTCGCCCTCCAAGAATAAGACCTATCCCATTCTGGCTTTGGTAGACTGCTGAGCTATGGGAATTTTCATTGATCAAGACTGGGTTGTTAGTCATCATATTCCGTACGAGACACAAAGCACCATGCAGCCGGTGGTAGCAATCAACGGAAGACCCCTCACTTCAGGACCCATAAGCCTGCAGACAAAAGAGATCCAACTTTCCATAAACCATCATCAAGAGCGGATTACGTTCGACATCATTAAGTCAGCTCATTACCCCATGGTATTGGGTATGCCCCGGTTACAGAAGCACAATCCATATATCAATTGGACAGCAGGATCACTATTCCTAGGCTCAGAGTTTTGTATGTCCCACTGTCTATTCCTGGATCCCTCCTCAACACCCCCTAAAGAACCACTAGAGACCAGAAAATACCACTCATGGTTTCCAATATCATACAAGTCCCAGAGGTCTATCAGGGATATGCTGATGTATTTTCAACTGCCATAGTCCAGGCCTTACCCCCTCACAGACCTGAAGACTGTGCCATAGATACAGATCCCTCAGCAGTGATTCCCTTTGGCAGAATGTTCATTCTTTCCAAAACAGAGAAAAAGGCCCTCCGAGAATACCTGGATACCAACCTTGAAAACGGCACCATGACCCTCAAAATCTCCAGCGGGTTCTTCGTTGTTCTTTGTTCCTAAGAAGGACATCAAGGAACTCAGACCTTGCCTCGACTATCGTGGCTTAAATCAATGCACCCTCAAAGATCAGTACCCGCTGCCCCTGATCTCGGATATCCTGGAAGCTGTGAGAGGCGCCGTAATATTCACGAAGTTGGATCTCCGGGGTGCCTATCATTTGATCTGTGTCCGGGAAGGAGACAAATGGAAAACAGCCTTTAGAACGCCCTTTGGTCACTATGAGTATCTAGTCATGCCCTTTGGATTAAGTAATGCCCCCGCAGTTTTTCAACGTTTTATGGATAGGGTGTTTTCTGACATGTTATTCCTCTTCGTCATTGTCCATCTGGATGACATATTGATCTTTTCCAAGGACCCTCTACAACATGAAGAACAAGTAAAGGCAGTATTACAATGACTCCGTGAACACAAACTTTTAGCCAAACCCGAAAAATGATTGTTTCATGTTACTTCTGTTCACTACCTAGGATTCATCCTTAGCCCAGAAGGAATTGGTATGGACCCTTCAAAGGTAAAGGCTATAGTGGCATGGCCCGCTCCCACGTCCGTGAAACAAGTTCAATCCTTCCTGGGGCTTGCCAACTTCTATCGGAAGTTAATTTCTACCTTTTCCGAGATTGTTCAGCCGATCGTTGCCCTCTTGAAGAAAGACATCCCCTTTATCTGGTCTACACCTCCCCTTTATCTGGTCTACACCGCAAGATAAGGCATTCCAACGATTAAAGACAGAGTTCACGCAAGTTCCCATCCTGGCCCAACCCGACATAAATTGCCCATTCCTAGTGGAAACGGATGCCTCTAACTACATCATAGGAGCGGTCTTGAAGCAGGAACTTGAGGATAAACTGGAACACCCCATTGCTTACCTCTCACGAACCCCAACTTCCAGTGAGACACACTATTCTGTCCTGGAAAAGGAACTGTTAGCCATCCGCCAACCCTTCAGGCGACATCTACTTCTGGGTGCTAGATATCCAGTTCAGGTCCGCACGGACCATCAAAATCTTCAAATTCTACAGTCGTTGGAGTGCAGGAACAGTCGTCATGCGCGTTGGGTCTACTTCTTTGCCCAGTACCAAATACCAAATCACTCATGTTCCCGGATCACAAAACATGATTGCTGACGCCTTAACTCGATGTCCTCACTATGTAGCTACTGAAGATAAGGTCTATCCTAAGATGTTTCCCCACACGATCTTTGTAGCTCAAGCAGTCAATCTCCTGGAAGAAATTTGAGTGCAAACCCAATCCTCTGACCTCTGGAAGGATATTTCAAGGAGGAATTCATGGAACTAAAGAGTTAAGGAAGGTTATTTATTATTATTATTATTCAAGGACAATGCACTGGTTATTCCTACACAGAAATGACAACAAAGAATAATAAACCTCTGTCATGATACTCTTCACTCCGGACATCGTGGCATAACCAACACCCTCCGTCTTATACAAAGACAGTTTTGGTGGCCTGGAATGAAGACCAACGTACAGCAATACATCAAAGCTTGTACTGTCTGCAGTCAAAATAAACATGATAACAAGAGACCGGCGGGTCTTCTACTGCAACCTACACTGCCAACAAGGCCATGGGAATTCATTGCTACAGACTTCATTGTGGAATTGCCAACTTCCCGAGGATACACAACCATCATGGTTACCATAGACCTGTTCACTCATATCTTGAAAATGTGGGGAGCCTTTTTTATAGGCTACCTCCTCAATTGGACCTCAGCGCCCTTTTTGATAATAGTTTATTGTTCACCAATTACGGTCGCATGCCTAGGTAACAACGGAGTCTTCCTGGCCCCCTTGCTCCGTTCGAAAATGTATATAAGGGTTGTGTTACTCTTACTAATATCATGCGCCCTTGTCGTATCGTTGTAAGAAAAGATAAATCAATGCTTCTTATACTCCAAGTTAAGTCATTGATTTTTTATTACTCCTTTGGTTCCTTAGAAAAATGCCCTATATGATTACACGTGTTTCGACATTCTATGTCTTTTTCAAATCAGGGCTAATCTGTTTCGTTCAAAATTCATAAGTTGAATGCTTAATTTCAATGGTCATGGGTTAAATGCCTGCAGGCGTGGTCTCTGAGGAGAACCCAGTGGGACACACTCGCGTTACGGGATTTAACCCATGACCATTGAAATTAAGCATTCAACTTATGAATTTTGAACGAAACAGATTAGCCCTGATTTGAAAAAGACATAGAATGTCGAAACACGTGTAATCATATAGGGCATTTTTCTAAGGAACCAAAGGAGTAATAAAAAATCAATGACTTAACTTGGAGTATAAGAAGCATTGATTTATCTTTTCTTACAACGATACGACAAGGGCGCATGATATTAGTAAGAGTAACACAACCCTTATATACTGTTCACTCATATGGCTCATTTTACACCATTGTGTAAGCTGCCATCCTCGTCCGAGCTTGCTGGAATCTTCCTGGAACACATATTCCGTTTACATAGACTTCCTTCCAAGATCATATCTGATCGAGGACCTCAATACGTCTCTCAAGTCTGGAAGCATCTCTGTCGCATTCTGGGAATCCAACGCGCCCTCTCGTCTGGTTATCATCCCCAAACCAATGGGGCCACAGAACGTGCTAATCAGACCCTGGAGCAGTATCTTCGATGTTTCGCCACCAAGGTTCAGGATGACTGGTCGCTCCTGATGTTAGGCAGAAACCTGTGCAGTTCCCTTAGGGACCACTGCAAAAGGCTTAGGACTACAGGTGTTGGCAGTAAACCCAATTGGTAGCAGTCTGCACCACCCAGATTTACCTGGTAGCTGTGGCTGAGCAGTCAGACTTTTCTCAAGAAGAGTTAGACAGTATATAGTGTATTGTCATGAGGCGCCGGTTCCGTTGGACACTGTGGCACCAATGGAGGCATGTTGCTTACGGCCGAATGCCTCCTTCCAACATGGCGCCTCAGAATTCTGACAGCGGTTCAGTCTCGTATGTGTCACCTGACCGTTTGGCTCCACCTCCCGGTCGCTGAACGCTTTTCTACCTGGGAAACACAGAAGACGTTGCGTTGCTACTCCTGTATGGAAACGGTCCGTGAGTTCGAACTGTCCTCTACTACTTTTTCCTGTAAACAGATCTCTGTATACTCTTACACCCCTAACACCTCTCGTCTCGTATTATCCTCTGTAGAACCCTCTTGATAACTCGCAGCTACCAGCTAGACAGTGTGTCATTTCTTCTAAGATCCCACTCCACAGGTATATCACTTAGTTTTTCCCTTTTACTATCCACATGTCTTGACTTCCGCTAACATATTCTTTTCATTATCAGACCTGAATCCCCTTTCAGTGCAGTTACGAGACTAGCGCCGCTCCACCTCAGGTGGTTCCGGAACGGCCCGCCAACATTCTATGAAGCCGAGAGAAAGACGATCCCTTTTAATTTCAGCCCATTGTCTCCGTACTCTAGGTAATATATATTTCTATTCTGGGGGATCATTCGAGCTCATCGTATCCCCTTTACCTGATGTAATCCATAATATTCCTTTACTCTAGAGTGAGACCGTCCGGCTCTCTGGACATACTCCCATTCCACCTTTGTCATCAGTCGACAGTCTAATATCTCTGTCAGGTACTTCCACGGATTCTCCCTGATTTATATAGATTTATATCTCTTTTCCTAGTACTTTACTCACCTTCTCTCATTCACCACCACAGTTAACGGCCTGTGCCCACGACCTTCAAGTTGTTAGAAAAAACTTCTGTCCAGCTGATTCCAATCCGGATTCCACCCCGAAGAACGTCCAGAGGCGAAGGACCAGGGTTTTATCCCCCAGAGGGATTCCCTGGGGAGTCTGGAACACCGCGACTGTTTATCGGTGCGGGGGCTCAGGCTTCTCAGGGCGATTCTTACTATACTGCAGAGTCTGATCCGTGTGTTCGGGAAGGTGTGTTCTCTATTTTCCTCACTTACCTGCCAGGATTGGAGTTATTTCCGCGATTTGATAACAAGTATACACATTAGGTACAGAAATACAGTAGCACAAGCAAACACTGACCAGAGCTTGGGTATAAAAGTATATAATTATTTATTTAAAAATACACTTGTAAAATACACTAACACTAATATGGCAAGCAAGTTCCAAACACAGTCACTAGAAATATATACACCCCCCTGATTACTTATTGAACAAGTCTTAGTTAAAACACCACTTATTTGCAGACAGAGGTGAGTGCTTAACCTAAGATGGCACTCCAATAAGTTAATTAAAAAGGGAGGGAAAAGGCAGAATTAGAAAACACACGAATACCAACACGTTTAAAAGAAACACCAGCAAGGCAAGAAAGGGAGAGTCTACTGTAGAGCAAGAATGTGTCCAAGATCACACAGTTGAATTGTACTTTAAAAGTCTTTGCAGATAGTTCAAAAAGAGTTGGATCCGTTCAGGAAAAGTTAGTTAGCAGGTCCCAGGTCACCCCAGGATAGAGAGTCAAGGATTTACGGGACACCTTGAACAGTCTGTTGCAAGGGAGACCAGGCGGGACACAGTACCTGAAATGGTGAGGAAGCTCCACCGGGGGCAGTTGTTCTTGGCAGCGGGTGCAAGTTGGTGCTTCGTCCAGGGGAAGAGAAGATCTCGACGTGGAGGAAAGATGGAGGTCGTTGCACTGCCATGGAAGAAACCAGCCGTGGAGTTTCTCAATTAAAAGGTGAGATCCTTTTATTCGCGGTAGTGGTGAAGCGTGGCTATCCGGCCGCCGGGGTGCTTGGCACGGGTGATTCGACCACGGGACGATCCAGGAGGCGAAAAAAGAAGGCGAACTGGTTAACCCTACCAGCTCAGAGGACGAAGACTCTCCTGGATGAAGATCTTCTCTGTCGTTGGGAAGTGGTGAGACGGTTCAGCAGGGCTCCACCGGTGGTATTGCAGGTCGGCTCAGCTTCTCCCTCTTCGGATTCTTTAGGTCCTGTGGCGACTTCTGAAGTTCCAGTCCCCAAAGCCCTGCTTTTATGCAGAAAACCCCCATTCACCAGTCCTAGCTGTCAATCAAACATGCTAAGTGGTGAGCCGGGCGGCTCACCACTGGGCCAATCACACAAGAGTGTGACTTGAGTTGCCAAGGCAACTCAGTCCAGGGTGCCTAAACCCCCCTCCCACACATCCTGTATACCCAGACAGAGTGGCACTACTTTTGGAGGCTTCTGTGCAGAAGCCCGCCAAAAGTGGAACAAAGGGCTCGACTTGGGTTAGAGTTACAGAGGCGAACACAAACGCCATTTTAAAACCGAGTCCTGGCAAAAAGACCCAACCGGGGAATAAATATTAAATAAGTAACCCGGCGGTATCTTTAACATTGCACCAAAAAGTGGTGCGTTTAAAATGAATGGGAAAATCCCATAGTAAATATTCTTAAGGAATATTTCGCGTGGTAACCACTGCCACCAGCCAGAAACTCGACAAGGGGGGACTGCACAGTGCCCCCTTGAAAACAGACCCAGGGGTAATCTAATTAACCCCTTCCAGTACTTCCACAATATGATGGTTTGTACTGGTTCTGTTCACAAATGTGGACTAATAAAGCCAATGGTGACTTTACATGCCCTGGGAGACAGTAGTCAGTCCCAGGGTATGGAGTCTATGTTTGGGGGTCACTATGACACCCCTGTGTTACTGCACTGAGGGTGCTGTGTAACACAAATCCCAAAAAAACATGAAGCCCTATGGAGTAAAAGACCCCATAGCCCATAAAACACATTACAAAGTCAAAGGACATTCTCAAATCATGCCTAAGAGTGGGAGAAAAAGTCTCACTCTTAGCAGGAGAAAAAAAATAAACCCCAAAAATCCAGCAAAGCTGCTGGGGGACTCACTAGGTTTGGGAAATTAGCCTTAACAGAGAATTCTCCCTAACACCTGATAACCGTGGCTGAATTCGCCTACAACAATTCTGATCATTCAGCACTTAAGACCAGCCCCTTTTATTGTAGCCAAGGTTTCCATCCATCGGTTCTAACCTCTGTTCTCCCTCATCTTACACCAGTACCTACTGTCGACTCCTGGATAGAAACCCTCATCAACGTACACCAGGAGGCCAAAGAAAACTTAGAGAGGGCCAGAACACAGACTAAGAGATATGCAGATTTAAAAAGAAGACCAGGTCCTCCTTATGCATTCGGTGATCAAGTCTGGTTGTCCTCGAAATTACTACCCCGGCATCTACGGCCAAACAAGTTGGCCCCTCGGTACTATGGTCCATTTCCCATCAAGGAAATTATCAATCCAGTTTCATACCGGAACAGACTACCAGATTCTTGGAAGAAAATTGACCCAGTATTTCACACATCCTTATTAAAACCCTACAACCAATCCTCCCGAAAATCTTGCCGACCTCCTCCTCTACTGGTCGACAACCAATTGGAATATGAAGTATCCCGAATATGTGACTCCAGGTATAAACGGGGTCAGCTTCAATACCTGGTTCAATGGAAAGGTTATCCTCCTAGTGAAAGAACCTGGGAACCACTTTCTAATCTCAAGGCCCCTCGACTACTCAGAAGATATCACCTTATACACCCGAGCAAACCCGGAGGAACGGGCCTTCGGAGGAGGCATGCTGTCATGAACTACAGAACACGCCCCTTTTGGACTTCCTGGTCCTTGTCTCAACGGGGCTTACACTCCCTTGTACTTCCAACATGGCCGTCCACTGTGAAACACCTTTCACGCTCTACACCTTGGACGTAGCGTGTTCTATTTATAGACCACGCCTCCCGCGGCACCGCGCGTCTCAATGCTATTGGGAAGTAGCGACCAGACGTGTGCGCCGTAGCTCGTGGTATTGTTTCCCTTGCTTCTTCCTACCTACCCATTCCTAGTTCCTTTCTTGATTCCTGGACTCGTCTGCTAGTTGCGCACTCTGTTTATTACCTGGATTCCTGGATCATTGCATCCCGGAACTTTGAACGTACGCTGGAGTCGGAAGAGACTCGTACAGCCTTATTCAAGACTCGATCAGTCCGCAAGAAGGCATCAATCAAGAAATCCAGCAAAGATCAAATTCAGGTGAGAAGGGGGGAACTCCTTGACAATAACTAATATGTGGATTTCTATATCCTAAGAAAACTGAGGAAAGTCTGGTCTGTAAATTCAAATCCAAGTTCTATCTGTATCTCAAAACCTATGCTTACCCTCACATCTATAAATAAACAAAGTGAGGGATTTCTCTTAACCAAATTAGTGTTCAAAATTAAAGTCTTAGCTCCTCTCAGCTTAAGTTGGGCCTTATAGTTCAGGCTCAATGCAGTTCGAATAGCTGTTGGTCTAACCAATGTTCTGCCAAATCTTGAGGTTTCCTTCCTCAAATTCAATTTAGCACAGTTCATTAAAAGAGGGTCTTGAGGTTCCCTTCCCCAAGACAGCATTTCTCAGTTCTTTAAGTTCTCAGGATTTCCTTCCCCAAGACTGCACTATAGTACTCAATTAACTTTCCACAAACTTTCAGGCTTCTCAGCATCTAGGTCCCCCTGGTCTCGGCGAAGTTGTGACACAACACGATCCACCGATCACAGGTCACGCAACCAGGAGCCCTGTGCTTCTCCTTGACTTGATTTGCACTGTAGTTGAACTTCACAGTGGGGAACTCCCAGGTCTAGGCGCACTTGTCAGACCACACGGTCCACCCATAACAGGTTGCGCAACCATAAATTCCTCCCCTTTGACCTCAGTTGTTACACTCTTGTAAATCAGTCTTTTGCAAGTCTTCTCCACATTGGTTGGTTAACCTCTTTGCTTTATTTCTGTGTGCAATACTGCTTTTCCTCATTCTGACACTACTTGTCAGTTTATTTACCAATAACCGCTCAATGTTTAATATGGCGTTATTTAATATGCCTTGGTTTTACTTCAAACAATACTTTCTCTTCTGCTTGGTATTTGATATTGCATATTTTCATTCACACTGAGCTTCACATTCAGTTCAGTATTTAAATCTGCAATTGCTTTCCAACAATATTGTATGTTCAGTTTGGTATTCAAGAATAAGGAATTGTATTCTCTGCACACGCCAGCTACCGGAGCGGATGCGGTTTGCAGCCGTTCTGCTTTTTGTTAGACAGACAGCTCCCGCTGTCCTCTTTCACTACAATGGGTTCCTGGTCCTGCACACACCATTTTTGGTCTAAGGCAGGTCCCTCTTCCTGCATCCTGGCCTCTCTCTCTTCCTGCGCCACAGCGGCTCTCTCTCTTTGTACTGACATTGGCTCCACCTTTTATACACCAGAGCCTTGTTAATAGGTCTCAAGTGTATGTTGTCAATTTGTATTGCCTGTTCATAATAAATCCAATTATTAGGACATGCCTGACCTTCAGTAGTAGATGGATGCATACTCCTCTTCTTCGTCTCAGTACTATAGTGGAGTTTCCCACAGGAAGTGTGTATTACTCCTAGTCCCCTCTTCTTCGTCTCAGTACCAGACAGGGGTGAATAAGGAGTTATGGGTTGGGATTGCCTATAACCCATAAAGGGGTCAGATAGGTCAGGGTTAGGAAAGGGGGGATACCATGTCTCGCCTTGAGGTACTCTCTCCCCAATCCCCTAGGCCCCTTCACCAAGGTGATCCTCCCTCGCTTGTCCAAACCCAGGGTCGGGATCCAAAAGCAATGGCCTTTCCATGGGCACCTAAATAGAAGATCCATGGGGAGTAGATAGAGAGTAGTGAGTAAAGAAACCTAGGTATTTTAAGGCAGGTTTGGCCAGCCGACATTTCTGAAGATTAGCTGTGAGGCCTGCCTTTCCTAGGACTTTCATTACTGTATTGAGATGATACATATGGTCCTCCCAAGTTTTACTATAGCTCACAATATCGTGTAAGGCCCACAAAATTCTGAATACGTTTGTAGTAGTCCATCCATCAATCGTTGAAATGTTGCAACCAAAAGGGAGGACTTTATGTGTAGCAAAAGCTGTCTTCTCCTTATCAGGTCCATATAAAGGGATCTGTCAGTAACCCTTGGTGAGATCTAGGGTTGATAGATATGTAGCATTACCTAGTTGTTCTATGAGGCCCTTGATGCGAGGTATAGGGAATGCATCGAATGCAGAAATGGCATTGACTTTTCTGAAGTCAATACAGAAGTCGCCAACCTCCTTCCGGGTTGGTCACCAGCACAATGGGCGAAGACCAGGGACTATTGGAAGGTTATATTATATTTGCCTGGTTCATGAATTTAACTTCCTCTATGACTCTTGCTTTTCTTGCCTCTGGCAATCTATAGGGTTTTAGGTGTACAATTTTCCCTTCAGGTGTTCGTATATGATGGTAGATTCCTCTCACCATTCCAGGTTCCTCTCTGAAGACATCTGAATATTGTTCAAGTAAATCATATATACTTTGTTTCTGGTTGTTACTCAATAAAGGGAATATTAGCTCTTTATTATCAGAGGCATCAAGTATGTTAAGATGGTAGCGGAAGACTTGGTGGAGATTTCTTTCCATTCCTTGAATAGATTTACATGATATATTTGAGTCTTTACTCGTCAATCTGATTGGGAGACTCTATAACAAATGTCCTCACGGGTTTCAGAGCCCATCTGCTGCGCCCGGTGGCCCCCTTTTCTAGGCTGACTCACAGGTTATTGACAGCGATAAAGCGAGGCTTCTGACCACCACGACCCCTCTCTCTTTCGAGCAGCGGCTCTCTGTGGTTTAGCGTCTGCCACCGATGCATCTCTCACAGCTCAGGCTTTGCTCCGTAACTCCGCCTGGTCACGCCTGCTTCCTCTCTACAGTCTGCCACAGCCTTCCAGCTTCCCTCAGCTCTGCTTCCTGCTGCATATGCTCTGCATCTCTCAGTTGGTGCCAGTCTTCTTCTGCCATGCTGCCTTCCAGTTAGTGTCTGTGCTCCTCCAGCAGTCCGTTGACCTGCTTCGCCAATTGAAGACATCTTCTCGGTTCATGTCAGTTTTAAACCTCCCAATAGGATGATATGACCAAAAAAGACTAGACCGCTCACTACTTGTTTGGGAGTTCTGAATTGCTCTTGCTTGCCTCCTCCTCTTCCCAGTCCCTAACTGGTGTAGGTGATTGTGTGAGTCAATGGGAAAAGGATGCATTGATCTTTTTTGCCTCTTGCTTGTCCCAGTACTTAACTGGTGGGTGTTAGTAGGTGAATCACTGAGAAAATGGGGAAGGGAATGACAATAGCCTACAAACGCTTGGGAAAGGGAAGGTTCATTATGACAGAAAAGGTGGATAACGCGTCCCACCTAAGGGTACCTCACCTCCTCTCCCCAAGTTACCCCTCGCCTGGTAGTGGTAGTCCTACCTTGCATATCCACCTCCAGGGTCAGGATCAGGTAGCTTCAGCCTTTCCCTAGCCACTAGATGGAGGCATTGCCAGGGAAAGGGGTGAGGATACCCTCAGGATACCCCCAGATTCCTCACAGCTTCTATGCCAAAAAGGCTCTTCAGAATTCTCCGGATTTGTGAAGTGGATCGAGGCCCCTAATTTTAAATTATCAGAGAAGGGAATAAGTGATACCTGAAAACAGTACCAAAAAGAGATCAGCAAGAACAGGAACCTTGGGGATGTTTTTACAAGGCACAAAACATCCCATCTTAGAAAAGGTTTCATTACTATCCAACTTTGGCAGTTCCACTGTGAGTCCATGGTGAGAACATACCAAGGTATGTGTGGAATGGGTGTTGTTTGTAAGAGCCTCATTCTTCTACCTCTGGAACCTTTAAACTGGGCACAAATTGGGCGATGTAAAACACAGTCAATGAAATTTCTTTTCATATGAGGCCACCAACACCAGTGTTTGAACAAGAGCATGGTTTTCTATTGGCCCGGTCGACCAATCAATTTGCTACCATGTAACTACCGAAGCACCGTCGTAGGTTCCGTGCCATGGTCTCAGATGCTGTACAGACCCAAATGACTTACCCAAGAGGACGGACCGATTCATTATGTTCCATGGGTTTGTCGGTTCCCCCATCGCATGAGATAATGTGTCAAATTTACCACTGAGTGAACTTTGAAGACATGTAATGATGAAGTTGAAATGACAAAAAACACATACCACCTGACTTGTCTAACATTGGTGCATCGAGTGAACCAAGCACTTGCAAGTTACGACAGTCAGTATAGACTGCAACCTTGTGCTTTGTCCCTTGACGATGGCGTCAACATTCTTCAAAAGCTTATTTGAGAGGAAGACGTTCCTTCTCTGTAACAGTTTAATTAAATTCTATGAGTCTCTATTTAATGGAATAGCACAGTATAAAATGCAAGGATCAAGTAGAAGTAGTAGTAGTATTAAAAATAATTTTTAGGGCAACACTTATCACTGCATACACAGTATCAAGGCACAGTGGACATTTACAACAGGACTAACCATACACAAATACAAAACCAACATCATACAGAGATAAACAGAATACAGATACTAAAAACATTTGGTATCAGGGTACACACAGCACAGGACCACTCCTGTTACAGTGGTTGGGCAGCATTGGGATAATGCTCTGCCCATTGCATAGGCTAATGCAATGACCTTGACTATGTATGGTCATCTGGATCCAGATGTTACAGCACTGCATTGGTGGTTAAGGCTGCCTTAAGCTTTTGGAAAGCTTCTTGAGTTTCAGCGGGCCAATGATATGGTTTGGGTGATGTTGTTAAGTGAGCAGCTGTAGCAGAGAACCTGCAAATAAAACAACAATAAAAATGTGCCTAACGCAGGAACCCCTCTACGGCTTTTACTGTAGTGGGGGGGAGGCCACTTCATTATTGTCTGAACCTTTGAAGTGGTTGTTTGTACTACTTCAGATGTGAGTATAAACCCAAGGAATTGTACTTCTTAGGCAAGAACGGAGTAGTTTCTTACCTGTAACTCCATTTCTCCAGCATGGGTATATTTCATGGATTCACATGCTGTGACTATTCCCCGTCGTCATGCTGAGAAACCCTGGTATCTTTGACTTAGTAATTTTCCTATGGAAACAATTGACACCTTAAGTGTCTTATCGACGTTGTTGTGGGTGCTGTTGGTACCCATCAATGGGACGTCGAGTGTATAACTCCTCCCCAGCAGCTTCCCCTCAGATTTTAACCACTCCAGCAGGAGGAAATCCCTCAAAGAGGATGTTTGCCTGAAGGGGTAGGCTGGAGGGCGCATGCGATTCCATGAAAGATACCAATGCTGGAGAAATGGAGTTACAGGTAAAACTATTACCTTCTCCAGCATTAGATCTTTCATGGATTCACATGCTGTGAATAGACTTTGTAGCAGTATAGATATTTGCAGGTGGAAACCAGGCAAACACAGATTAGATGCTGTACAACTTTCTGCATTTATGTGAAAAGAATACATCTTCAAGTAGAGAAAGTAAACAAACCTGGAAGCTGCAGGGCTACCTTACTGGAACAGTGTTGAAGGACTGCCTGTTCCACCTGCACATCCACAGCGTGTTGCTGGTGTAAGCAGTAGTGCCTGGTGAAAGTGTGGGGCACTGCCCATGTTGCTACTTGGCAAATGCCCCTGATGGGTACCCCAGACCAGAGGGCCGCCGAGGCAGCCGTAGCTCTAGTGGAGTGCTCTCTTGGGGCCGATTGTAATGGGCTGTTGGCCTTAGAGTGGTAGAAGGAGATAGTAGATGAAAGCCATCTTGAAATGCCTTGTTTTGATATGGATCTTCCTTTATTGGATAGACCAAAGGCTACAAACAGCTGCTTAGCTGATCTTAAAGATTTTGTGCGAACCAAATAATACTTCAATGCCCTTTTGACATCCAGAGATTGCAGAGCCTTTTCTGCTGGTGAAGTGGCATTTGGAAAGAATGTGGGTAGAGTTATAGTAGCATTTTTATGAAACTCTGAAGGTACTTTAGGAATGGAATGAGGATTAGCAGAGAGGACCACTTTGTTTCTCATGAACCGTAGATATGGAGGGTCTATGACCAAGGCTTGGAGCTACGAAAAACATCTAGAAGACATGATGACCACTAAAAAAGCCACCTTCCAAGTTTGAAATGTAATGTGGTTTGTCGACAAAGGTTTGAATGGAGGCTTCATAAGCCCTGCTAGGACCAGGTTCAGGCTCCATACAGATGGAATCCTTTTCTTTGGCGGGAAGGTACGAAAAAGGCCTTTTAAAAAGTGTTTGATTAGCCTGTCACTGTAGAGAGGAGAAGATCTTCTTTTCCGCAAAAATCTGATTGCTGATAAGTGCACTTTGATGGAAGAGATTGCCAGAACGTCTGTAGCTTACTTTAGCAGATAAGGAAGGATCTGATGAGGTGTTATAGCTATCGGCTGCAAGTAAGGCTGCTGTGCACACCATGCACAGAATCTTTTCCATTTTCGGCTATAGGAAAGTTTGGTAGAAGGAGCTCTAGCTGCTACTAGAATGCGGCGGCAGTCTTGAGGGATATTCAAATGACGGAATTCGGAGTGGTCAGGAGCCATGATGTTAAATTGAGAGAGCCTGGGTTGTGATGAAAGATCATCCCGTTGTTCTGGGATAGAAGATCGGCCTGAGATCCTAGATGAATTGGATTGTCTGCTGCCAACTGAAGGAGAGCGGAGAACCAGGTCTGCCTGGGCCAATATGGGGCTACCAAGATTATCCTGCAACACCCTTTATATATCATCTGTATTGTTTTCCTTATGAGAGGAAAAGGAGGGAACGCGTAGGCAAACACCCCGTTCCAAGGGAACGAAAATGCGTCTCCCTGAGAGTCGGAATGCAGGATCTTGCTGGCAAATCTCTGCCACTGCTTGTTGTCAGGGCTGGTGAAAAGGTCTAGAGGGGGATGACCACTCCTTGAGAAAATGTTGGCTGTCTGGATGCTGTGAAGTTGCCACTAGTGTTTCTGGGACAAAGTGTTTGATCGCGTTCCACCTTGCTTCCGTAGATAAAAAATTGTGGTTCACCCTTTAAGACTTTTCAAAAATGTAAATTTTAGGTTGGTCAATTGGTTGCAAGAAGTGTCTCGGAGTTTCAGAAGGTTTACTCTGATATTCTTCAAAGTACATTCCGGCAGGACAAGTTGACAATGATGACTTTTCCTTGTTGAAGATGATGGTTCTTTTCTTTTCAATTAACCAGAACAGTTTCAGTGTTTTTTCCCAGATCATACACATCAAATGTTAAAAAAAGCTTGAGGGAGGCCACCAGGGGGCGCACAGGCAATGGCTGCCTGATTCCTGAGCTCCTGCTGACGCCGGGTTGTAGCGGGGACTGAGCCCCCCCCCCGAGACCCTCCCACGGTGCACGTCGGAGCCGGCGCAACCAGTGAACCCCTGGGGCCCCCGCTGTGCGAAACAGCGACGTCTGGGGACCCTCAGGAGGCGAAGATCCGGAGCCGCGGCCTTCTGCGGCGGAAAGGCAGAGAGAGACCTGAACGGCCTCAGGGCCGGGGAAGGGGCGGCGGCCCGCCGAATCGAGAGGCCTGCGTGGAGAGGCCCGGCCCCCCGCGCCGCGGCGTCCCGACAACCCCCACGTGAAAAACCTTCTTCAGAACGGGGGCCCAACACGCCCAACTGAGGTGGCGGCCTCCCTGCACTTCCCCCGAGTTGGAGGCGAGAAGCGTCGGAGGCCCGTACCCGGCCGGGAGGTGGGTGCATTCCCCCGGGTAGGGCCCCAGATTGGACGGAGAGGTGGCGCCAGGCCCGGGTGCCCCCCCCACCATCACGCCTGCTGGCCCGGGGAGGTGCCCGACGGCCAGAGTTAATACCGCTGGTCGCCCGCGGGGAGGGGCCCCCTCAACCTTGTTCTTGGCCGTGTCTCGGCCCCGACCCCCGCTAGCAGTGGAGACGCACACTACGGGAGAGAGGGCCGTGCTGGAAAAGGCCCCCACCAACAGTGCATACAGAACGGGCCCGCGGCCATCCTCCCCGAGTCAAGCAACAAACCCCTCCCCCTCCGTGGAGTGACTTGTGGACATCGTGGGTCCTGGGGCTGCCGTCCCGGGTGCGTGGCCGGGCCCCGGAGCAAGAACCCGCTGGACGACGGGGAACCCCGGGGACACCATCCCGGGGGGGCAGCGAGCAGGCAGCCCAGGTGAGAGGCCCCGTCCACGGTAGGCGGGGCGTGTGCCCGCCTGGGGGGCCACCCCACCATTCAGCAGGGCCAAAGCCCACGCCCCGGAGAAACCCACAACAACAGAACCCTGGGCCGGCGCAGCACACCTCCAGAGGCCCACTGGGCCACAATGCACCACGCAGCTCGGGGGCAATAAGCGCTCAGGACCTGAAGGGAGACCCCACGATCACACCGCTCAAGCGACCTGAGACACACCTTTGGCGCCCCTCACATCATCGGGCCCCCGGCCCAACCTGAACACACAGGCGGCGGCCGATCCAGGTGAGAGGCCCCCGTCCTCAGTTGGCGGGGCGAGTGCCCGCCCGGAGAGCTGCCCCACCCCCACAGGGGACAATCCATCGCCTACAAACCCCACTGGTGCGACGCACTACGGACTGGTCCCGGGGTGGCACAGCATTCCCCCCAATGGCCCCCCGGACTGCAGCGAAGCCTGCAGCAGGAGATCAGCAACACCCCATGAGCTGGAAGAAGGCCCTACAAACGATTTCCTTCCAAGAAACAGAGAACACTACCGAGATCCCCACTGTCTCCGGAACCATGGCCCACCCTGAATCCGCAGGCCAACCCGCAATGACGATGGAGAAAGGTTTCGCCTCCATCCTCCAGGAGATTAGAGAAATGAGATCCGACATTGCCCAGAAGTTCGAGAAACTGGACCAAAGGGTAGACAAAATCGAGGATAGAGTCCTACAAGTGGAAAATGATCAATCGTCCTATACATCTCAGGAAGTCAAATTCGACATGCGGCTTATGGCTCTGGAAAAGAGGGATGAAGAGAGAGCCAGGATCATGGACGACTATGAAAATAGGGAGAGGCGGAACAATCTAAGGTTCTTTGGGATCCCGGAGACGGAGGGCGAGACGGAGAGAGAGTTGACCCGAGTGGTGAGAGACATTATCACCCTCCTGTTTGCAGAGGAAATGACTACGGAACCCACGTTCGACCGGGTGCACAGGGCCGGGGGAAGGTCGGGGAGCCCCAGATCGGTTCTGGCCCGTTTCCATTATTACACTGAGAAAGCCAAAGTTCAGGAGG
Source organism: Ambystoma mexicanum (assembly GCF_040938575.1). Taxonomy (NCBI): domain Eukaryota; kingdom Metazoa; phylum Chordata; class Amphibia; order Caudata; family Ambystomatidae; genus Ambystoma; species Ambystoma mexicanum. The sequence continues at coordinate 1,345,994,197 of NC_090923.1, forward strand.
CTGCGAGGAAGGCGGGGGCGATAACTTATAATGGCGCACAAATCTCCATTTTTCAAAATCTCTCGGCTTACACCCTAGCTAAACGAAGGATGTGCCGCCCCCTGACACAACAAGTGAAAGAGAAAGGCGTTCGTTACAGATGGGGATATCCCTTCTCCCTATCCTTTGAATATTCAGGCCAACGCACAACGCTGGTAGCGGAAGAAGACATTAGGGGCGCTATTCAAGACTATGTGGGTGTACCCGCCCCCCGGAGCGGACCAGTGGGTCCGGAGGCGCTCAGCAGGGGTACCCCCGGGCAGTCCAACTCCAGAAGAAGGAAAACCGGCGCAAGGAAGTTCAAGAAATTGAACACACCACCAACACCAATGGAGGAAGACCGTGCCAACTCGGAGGGGTGACACCAGCGCCCCACGCAGATCATCGGGACTAGAAAACAGGAGTACTCTGGGGACGCTTTGCTTGCTGAACCTCCTCAAACTGCAAGTATAAGGGGGCATAGGGGCGATCATAACAGTGGGAACCGAGAGAAGTACCATTCAGGAATGCCCAAACTGAGATGTCCGGGGGGGTGGATGAGATGGGGGGTGGAGCTCACGTTAGCGCGCTTTGTAATCGATGCCTGGCCGGGGGGAACTGGCTGGTGGTCCAGCCAAAAATCCAGAAATGGAAGAACTACATGGCTGGACGCCGGGGAGGGGGGCGGGGGTTTGTTTACAAGTTGGGGGTTTTAGGGCGGGGAATGTGTTGGGGGTAAGTTGGGGAAACGTTTCAAAAAGGTCCAAACAAAAAAACACAGTGAGCAGGGAGGGAGCAACCATGCGACATCGGTGACCAAGGGGGAAGGTGACAGCGACTATGGCTGACGACCGACCGGCCCTAGGGGTGGGAACCCTGAACGTACGGGGCCTGAACACCCCCACGAAAAGATCCCTAATCAGCAGAGAGTTTAGGAGGGCTAAGCTGGACCTACTCTTCGTGCAGGAAACACACTTGGTGAGGGGGAGGGAGCCCAGGTTGCGGGGGGGGGGCGGTATCGAGGAGATATTCTATGCATCCCACAAAGGAAAGAAAAGAGGGGTTGCAATTCTGATCACTAGGGGGTTGGGATTCGAGAAAGACTCCATCCTCAGGGACCCCGAAGGCCGCTACCTCTTCGTACGAGGCTCCCTACAGGGATCGCCCATAACCTTGGCGGTAGTATACGCCCCAAACGAGGGCCAGGCCCAATTCTGGGAGGGAGTGGGAGAAAGGCTGAAAACTTTTGTCCAGGGCCCAGTGGTGGTGGGAGGTGATTTAAATATGGTCCTAGACCCATCCAGAGATAGACAACGGGTGGGTGCATCAAACCCCAGACCCGCTGGAGACGCCACATCACGCTGCTTTCAGAGGATAAATGAGGGCCTGAGCTTGGTGGACACGCTACCCACCGCCCGAGCAGGGACTCCCTCTTTCTCATACTATTCCTCCACCCACAAAGCCTTCTCCAGGATAGACTATATTCTCGTGGACGAGGTACTCCAACCACACATAGCGGGTTACAGGATAGACCCCGTCCCCTGGTCGGACCACGACTTGGTAAGGGTCACCCTGGCAGGGGACTGGTGTAGGGAACGGAGGGGACGCTGGAGATTTAACAAAGCCATTCTGAGGGACGAGGTACATGCCCAGACTGTCCTGGATGCCATTACAGAGTTCTTCGAGTTCAATGACAACGGGAAGGTGGGCACGCACACTTTCTGGGACGCCTTTAAGGCGACCCTAAGAGGAGTGCTCATAAAAATAGGTTCCCGACAGAAGAGGGAAAGGGAGACCCAGGAGAGAATTCTGAGGGAACAAATAGCGCGTCTCCAACCGGGGGGCTCCCCGGTACAGACCCTAGAGCGAGACCGCGTGGCCACCCTGGAGGACTACAGGCTCCAATTGAAGGACCTTCTCCTCCACAAAACGGAGAGGAGACTCCAAATGGTCAAACAGAAATACTACGAGAAGGGGGACAGAGCGGATAGGATCTTGGCCTGGAAATTGAGGGAGGTCCAGAGAAGCAGGATGGTGCGGGAGGTGAGGGACAACAGGGGAACACTAGGTTATGACACCCCCCATATAAGCGAAGCCTTCAGTCAATACTATGAGTCACTATATGCCTCGAATATGACGGTGGCGACGCCCAGATTGAGGAGTTTCTCGACTCCATACAGATACCGTCCCTTCCACGGGAGCTGGCAGAGGGGCTGGAGGTTAGGGTGACCGAGGAAGAGGTGGAGAAGGCGATCAGCGGGATGAAGGTGGGGACCTCCCCGGGGGAAGATGGCTTTTCGGTGTATTTCTATAAGAGGTTTCGGTCCTCCCTGTCTCCCTACCTGGCGAAGGTTTTCAACTCGGTTTTGGAGGGGGGCACTCTCCCCGACACCATGATGGGAGCCATTATAGTGGTCCTTCCCAAGGAAGGTAAAGACCCGAGGGAATGTTCGTCCTCCCGGCCCATATCATTGCTCAACATCGATGTCAATATCTTGGCCATGGTGGTGGGTAGGCGGATGAAGGGGATGATGCAGAAACTAGTCCACGGGGACCAGGTGGGTTTCATTAGGGGCAGACAAGGATCGGATAATATCCGCAAAACGATAGACTTGGTACACTTTGCCCAAAACTCAAATCTCGATGCATGCATCCTGTCCCTGGATTCAGAAAAAGCTTTCGACAGAGTAGAGTGGAGATACATGACCCTCCTCCTCCAACGAATGGGCTTTGGGACACACATCCTGAGCTGGGTTGCCGCCCTCTATAGAGCCCCTACCGCAAGGGTCCAGGTGAACGGACTGCTGTCAGAATCCTTCCCCCTCACCCGAGGGACTAGACAGGGCTGCCCTCTCTCCCCCCTGCTATACGTCCTCACGATGGAGGCTTTGGCCATAGCGGTTAGGTCTCACCCAGATATCAGGGGTATTAGAAGGGGAGAAGTAGAATTCAAGCTCTCCCTGTTTGCCGATGATGTCCTGGCATATCTGGTGGACCCGGGCTCTTCAATCCCTCCACCTCCTGTCCCTGGTCAGCTCTTTCAGGCGTTTCTCAGGCCTGAAAATTAACACCGCTAAGTCTGTCCTCCTACCGATGCGCCTAGTGGACCCGGTACTAGACCCCCTTGTCAGGTTTCACGGGATAGCTGTGGGCAAGAGCACCATAAAATACCTGGGTGTCCTCCTCACTAGGGACTTGACAGAGCTGGGGACTTCCAACTATGAGCCCATGCTATCCGAGATCACCTCTGACCTGAGGAGATGGGGAGGTATGATCCTCTCATGGTATGGTCGGATGACGGCAGTCAAAATGAATATACTGCCCCGGCTTTTATACCTCTTTACAGCCCTACCTACCCGGGTACCCGCTCAAACCTTCATAGAATTGCACAAGGGGGTCTGAGACTTCATTTGGCAGGGGAAAACCCCGAGGGTCGGAAGGGCCACCCTGACGCTTCCAAGAGAGGAGGGGGGATTTGGCCTCCCAGACTTCCAATTGTATTATCATGCAGCACAACTGCGGGTCCTCCTAGAACACATGAAGGAAGGCTTGCGGACATATTGGTCATATTTGTAGGACATGGATGTCCAACCCCTTAAAGTCTGCGACCTCCTGTGGGCCCCTCGCAGGTCTATCCCGAAACAAGCACTGTCCCACTCGACCCTGGGTGTTCTCTGGGACATCTGGAGGGATTGCCCCCAAACAGCCCATCTTTCTTCTTGGCCGTCCCCTATGCCCTCCTTGTGGGGGCCCCCCCTGAAACTGGGCAGCAGAAGGTTTAGACAATCCCAGCGTTGGTCTGATGCAGGACTGCAATGGGCGGGCCAGCTGTTCAGGGAGGGAGAATTCTTGAGTTATGAGGACCTCCGGGAGGGACTGGGAGGCGGGACCCTCTCCATTTTCGAATACCCCCGCTTAAGGGCATCCTCAACGACCCTGCATGTGGCCCAAATCTGCGAAGACAACTAACTCCCTTCGAGAAACTCCTTGACTTAGCAACCTCTAGAAAGGGTGCGGTCTCCAGTATGTACACAGTCCTAAACACCCATGACCTCCAGGCTAGGAGAGGTTTCCGTGGGTTTTGGAGTGGTCTGGCGGGGGAGGAGATATCAGAGGACGCCTGGGCTCGTATTTTCAAGATATCGTTTCATGGAAATCTTTTCACCTCGGACATGGAACACAACTTTAAAATCCTGCAGGGGTGGCAGAGGGACCCGGCAAAACTCTTGAAAATGTTCACAGGGGTATCACCAGAATGCCCGAGGGGCTGTGGCCAGGTAAGGACTAGAGGTCACATGTGGTGGCTAAGCCCGAAGGTGGAGACCTACTGGGAATCAGTGAGAGATTGGATAGAGGAGGTAACGGAGGACCCTCTGCCCCTCAACCCGCTGACCAGGCTGCTGGGCCTCCCCCCGGAGGAAGCAGAGTTGCACCGGTACCCCAAAATGTGGAAAACCATGTTGAGAGCAGGCAGAGTGGCCCTGTCCCAGAGGTGGAAGAGCCCGGAAACACCTTCTAAGGAAGATTGGATGAAAAAACTTAAGAACATGTTCTTGATGGACAAATTGACTGCCTTGGTGAACAATGATTCATGCTCATTCCTCGCTGACTGGTATGGGATCCAGCAGACATGGGGATGGGATGTCCATTAGTTTCGGGATCGTGCCCCCAGATGGTCGGGGCGTGATTGTCACTGAGAAGGACGACACCCGATGGGGGGTCCCCACAACCCGGGGCGACGTTGGCCTCAAGCCAGCAACTGTGTTGGTCACATGTCGCGGTGCTTCAAAGACCTAGGAAAAGATGTGAAAGTTTGGTCTCTTTACGGTTGTTAAGTTCGGATTGGACATGGGGGGGGAGGGGGATGGGTTACGAAAGGGGGGGGGATTGGGGTTATTGTAATGTTCTTTTTTCTGTTTCTTGTTTCACTAAATGCTAATAAAAACCAAAGTTAAAAAAAAAAAAAAGCTTGAGGGGCTTATTGTGGGAAATCTTTCATGGTTACCTTAAACAATGAAAAAGCTAAGAAAATAACACAAAAGAGACAACCACAAGATGACAAGTCCAGTGTATCACTTCTTGTGTGGCAGGAGGTTGCGCCTGAAGATCTAAGTGTCAACTTTGCAATAGCCATTGCAGAATCTTCTTCTCTTATTAACATATGACCAATGTTAAAAATAAGGCTGCTATGCCTGGAAGTTTGTTCATGCCCTCACTGCAGTCTAATATGTAAACTTTGATGTGTCATACGAGGTAATGATTGAAAAAGCAATCCTCACGAACATCTTCGTTTGACGGGCATAATTCTGCCCTAAACCCACCAACAATTGAAAAGGGATCACTGGCAACTGGATGTTCTCAGCAGAGACTTGGTATACGGGAGTTGAATTTGGCCCGTTACTTAACCTAATTTGGAGCAAAAATATGCTATGGCCCTCCTGATGTTAGACTGTATTTAGGAAGTTGGTCAAACATGTATTGTAGACTGGTCCTCACATAACTTCTCAAGCAAAGTATAACTTTGCCATTTCTTATTTTACAAATTAATCTTTTAAAATAAAATATGTTTCTAATTCCTCCATATTCCCTTTTTTCCATTGCTTGATGAGAATATTTATGTCACAATCTCGACTCCGAGAAGGCGTGGTTCTGATGCACATTTCACTATCATGGACAAATTCTTCCCATTATAGCTCACAACAATTTACAATTGCTGACCAACGTGATAGTGTGTGCATTGGAAGAACAGCATTATGCTATAAGAGTATTTAGTCTGGTAGATTTGAAATACGGTAGCTAAGCATATTCTATGAAGAGGAATTTAAAAAAGGTATTCAGGCATGTGGCAACTATGACACACATGGCGCCAAGCTTGGAATCAAATCTATTTCTGCAAGAAACTGCCAGTCACTTTGAACCCCAATCCCTTTTATTTCACACCTCTCCTTAGTACATGTGATCTTTTTGCAAATATATTAGCGATGGAAATTCATGTTTCAAAATATTTGGAATTCATATTATTTTGATTCCCCAAATTGCAATCTGTATCATTTCTGAGAAAAGTTGCAAATTATGAAATCAAATTGAAATTCTACCACTCTGGGTATTTCATGCCACTACTCAGTTTGAATGCCTGGGACATTTGTATTACGTCACAAGCCAATAGCCATTCAGGATTTAATATATTAATTTGGTGATCTGATAGGTCTATGGGAATTCTGTATTGATCAACACCATACTGCTATTCGAGCTAGACCTAACAAACACATTTCAGAAGAATGCGTACCCATGGTGATAACAGGTTTGGTATTAAAATGTCCTTCAAAAGCTATAGATAGAGTAACCCAGCCAAAAGAGAAGGGAACCACTCAGTACTTACATCCATCTTCCTGTCAAATTCATGAGCGACCGCTGTAGATGCAACTGCCACAGCTAATGCAGACGAGGCTGCCACCTTGCCTTGCTTGTTCTTTGGCTCCTCTTTCTTGTCCACAGGCAGGTGGACAAAATCTGGCGCTGCAACTGGCTGCACATATTCGGAAGGGAAGAGTCCGGCTCTTCCGTGGATGGCTCCAAACTTCCAACCTGTATATGGCATAAGAACAACTTAAAAGCATTCATCCATAAGGGCTGCCTAGCTTGCATTCAGCCTAATACACACCATTAAAACCCACTGTTATACGAAGGGTAAACCATCCATTACTGCTTTAGAAAAAATGGCTACCTTTTATTCTGGAACATCACATTAGGGTGTTACTGGAAGCCTTGCAACATTAAATGCGGCCCCTATGTGTGGCTACTATCTTTGTAGTGTGCAGTCGTTCTGCTACAGAGTTTAAAACCAAATACTATTTGCAGTCAACTAGCTGACCTTCCAGCATGAGGTAAGGATGACACTGGGTAACCTAAAAGAAGGTTTAAGTTACTTACCTGTAACTCCTGTTCTCCAACATGGGTCCGGCATGGATTCACATGCTCATAAATAAAGATTACACAGCTACGTATACATAACCATGGGAGGTAGCAAAGCTCAACAGAAGTAAAAACACTCTGGAACAGACTCACCTCAAGTGAACAGGTTGCGTAGCACTGCTTGGCTGACATGGGACTGCTCGCTGGGATCGCTGTCGACGCAGTAGAACCTTGTGAGGGTGTGCGTGGACTTCCACGTAGCAGCCCTGCAGATGTCGAGCAGGGGCACCCCAGAGAGAAACGCCATAGTTGCTGCAATGCCTCTGGTGAAATGGGCTCTCAGCGGGCCTGGATGAGGTCTGTTAGCCAGCCGATGACAGTGCATAATGCAGCCTTTGAGCCACCTGAGATGGAAGCCTTCAACAAGGCCTTCCCCTGATTCACAGGTTCAAAATTGATGAACAATTGAGAAGTCTTCCGAAAACCTTTGTGCATGCCATGTAAAACTTCAAGGAACAAGCAACGTCCAGTGAATTCAAAGCCCTCTCAGCTGGCGACGACGGATTCGGCAAGAAGACAGGTAACACCAAACGCTCATTGATGTGGAACGCACAAGTACGGCTGTTTGCAAGACAGGGCCTGGATATCCCCAACTTGTCTGGCCGAAGTGATCGCCACAAGGAAAGCCGCCTTCCAAGAGAGAAACTTTAGTGGGGCCTGATGCATAGTTTCAAAGGGGGCCCCCATGAGCTTAGTCAAGACCACATTGAGTTACAAAGCTGGGGTCGAAGCCTTCACTGGTGGAAAAGTCCTCAAGAGGCCACAGGGAAGGCCTACCCAACGTCCTGATGTAACAGGGTATGGCGGCCAGGTGCACTTTGATAAAGGCGTGAGCTAGCCCCGCCTTGGCCAAGGAAAGCAGGTATGGCAGGTGCTGAGGGGCTGTGACACACAGAGGAGTAATCTTCTGAGTTCGAAACCACATGGTACCACTTATGGCTGTAGCACTATAACGTCAAAGAAGCTCTGGCCCTGGCCAGGATGTCCTTACATTCCAACGGCAAGGAATAATGTCCAAACTCTAGGGCTGCAGGAGCCAGGCCCCGAGGCTCAGTAACGCTGGGTTGTGGTGCAGAATAGCCCCGCCTACCCTGGCGAGAAGATCGGGAAGTAGAGGCAGCCTGATGGATGAGGCCGCCGACATAGCAGATCAGGATGTCGCAGACATGCATGAGCGATGAGTGTTATACTGCAGTGACACTGTCTGAGTGTGTTGATCACTCGTAGTGGGAGTGGGAAAGGAGGAAAGGCGTAGAGGAATAGTCCCTCCCACGGGAACAAGAAAGCATCCCCCATGCTCCTCAGCTGCAGGAACTAGCTGACAAAACTTTGACACTTGGAGTTCGCAGCCGTCCCAAAGAAGTCGATCTGGGGCAGACCTCACACGTGGAACAGAAAACCAACTTGATCCTGGCGAAGCTCCCATTCGTGGCAAGAACGTAGCTCCCTGCTGAGCGAGTCTGCGGTGGTGTTCTTGGTACCTGCCAGGTGAAAAGGGACAAGGAACATGTCCTGAAGAATGGCTCAGCGCCACAGGGCCTGGGGCTCCGGGGAGAGAGCCAGAGACCGCGTCCCGCCCTGCTTCTGGATGTGGAACATGGTGGTGGTGTTTTCTGTGAAGATCCTCACCCCTTTCCCCTTCAGTAATGGCAGGAATGACCTGAGGGCCGAGAATACTGCCCGAAGTTCCAGGATGTTGATGTGGAGGGTCTTTTCTTCTGGTAGCCAGAGGTCTCTTGCATGCAAATGTCCGGTCTGGGCCCCCCCATCCTTCCAGGGAGGCATCTGTGGTGACCATCTCCTGGTACAGAGGGACTTGAAATGGAGCTCCTTGCGTGAGGTGAGGGCGCACGTCCCACCACTGGATTGCCAGCTGGAACTCTTAGTTGAGGGTGATCTTGTCTGTCCAAGAGCCTGAGATCTGCAGCCACCTAGCATCCAGAAACTCATGGAGAGTCCTTGTCTGTAGTCTGCAAAGAGGGATGAGGTTGATGCAGGAGGACATCATGCCTAACAGCGAGTTGCAGGCTTGCACTGTAGCTGACTGCACCGACGACAGAGGTGCTGTACCTTCCCAAGGATTGCCATCACCCTCTCTTCCGAGGGAATGCCAGACAAGCGACCTTGTTGAGTCTGATGGCCAGAAACACAGCATTCTGCGATGGCTCCAAGCAGGACTTTGGATCATTTTTGGAAAATCCCTGATCCGCCATTAGATGCACAGTCCTCGCCGTGTGTTGGCTTTCCAGTGCGTGGGAGTGGGATCAGATAAGCCAATCATCCAGATAAGAGTAGACGTGAATGCCCTCGAGACAAAGATGCGCCACCACCAGAACCAATCACTTCGTAAATACCATTGGGACCGATTTCAGGCTGAAGGGGAGCGCCTTGAACTGATTACCAAGCGCCTGTACCATGAACTGCAGGAACTTCCAGTGTTTCCGGTGGATTGGGACGTGAAAGTAGGCGTCTTCCAGATCCACCAATGCCAGGAAGTCGCCTACCTCCAGAAGGCCGAGCATGTGCTGCAGCGTGCCCATCCTGAACTTCTGAGACTTCCAGTACTTGTAGAGGCGCCTTAAATCCAGGATCGGCCGCAAGCCCCGTGACTTTTTTCAGACCAGAAAGTATCTGTAGTGCACCCCGGAGCCTCAGAGGAGCTGGGGAACGGGATCAATAAGCCCTGCTTCTTTAACATGGTGTGGACCTCCTGTAGCAGCTGCGCCATGTGTTGTTCTTGTCGAGCTACAGGAGGAATACAAGGACACGTGCGTTGGAACTTCAAGGTGTGCCCCTGTTTGAGCATGTCCAGCACCCATCTGTCCGTGGTGATGGTCTTCCTCACACTGACAAACATCGCCTAGGGTGTACAAGTGGGGGCCCGAGTCCATGGTCGGTTCAGGTCTGCTTCGGCACCCTGGCCTGTGGACGGCGTAGACACTGTCCTCCGCTGCCGTAGGCCTGTGAGCGACCTCTGCACGCCTCTTTAGTTGTGGAGCAGGAAGGTTGTCAATAAGGGGTGGTATAACCCTTGGAGGATGTGCCGAACTTCCCTCTCTAGGATCAAAAGGACGACGATCAACACTGCTGTAGGGTCCCCAGCGAACGTGCCGTCTCGGTCTTGATAGTTTGTAGAGACGCATCAACGGTCTTGCCAAAGAAGTTTTCTCCATCAAATGGCATGTCTACCACTTTGGATTGGACGTCCGATCGGAAGTTGGTGACCTTCAGCCATCCTTGCTGACGAAGAGACACTATGTTGCCCATTTGGCAGAACCCTGTGTCTGCGATGTCCAACGCCACTGTGATGGCATGGTCCGAGGCCACCTCCCCCTCCTGAAACAGGGCCAGGGCCTCAACTTTCTTGTCCTCAGTCAGGAAGTCCAGAATAGGGCCCATTTTATACCACAGTTCCCAGTGAATGGCCAGGGCATTAGTGGCCTTAATGTTTAAGGCTGCGGAATAAATTATCATCTTGACCATTGCATCCAACTTCTTCCCCTTCTGGTCAGGGGCACCATGAACCAAGACGATGGGTCCCCTCAGCGCTTCCTGGTGGAGTCGGGAAAGGCTGGGACCTCAAGCACTTGGGGGCCGAATTCTGGACCCTGTACTTCTTCTCTAGCCTATCCCACCTGGGCCTTCATCAGATACAAGCCCTCCTCCCAGACATCATCTAGCAAGAGAACGGACATGATGGTCTTCCGTCTGGACACATGCCCGCTGGAAGAGGAATCCCTCCTTCTTAATCTCTTCAGGCACCAGATGAAAGAGGTCTGAGGCCCTGAACATCATGGCTTGAAAGGAACCAACCTCATCCGGTGGAGAGGACATGGCGGTCTCGTCCATGCCCAACGGTTCCACATCAGCCAGTATGAAGTCATCGGCCTTATCGGTGTCCGTTGCCATAGAAGCCGTATCTGTGCGTGTGTGTGATGCCAGTTCCTCAGCTGGAGTCAAACCATGATGCAGAGGTGGTGATGGTGTCAGCTGACGCTTCGAGCCAGCTGGGTCCTTTTGACTTAAATCTTCGGCTGGGGTGGGATCGCGGCTGGAGGCCTTGTGGGGGTTTGAGATGGTGCAGGTCCTGGTGTGGGGGGCCATATCTGGTGGATCACTGACACTAGTGTGTGCAGTGTCATCAGAATATCCAATGACATGTCCCTTGGCTGAAGAGTGAAAGGAACGAGAGGCGTAGGGTTCGGGCTGATGCGCCTCCTCTGGCGTGGGTGTTAGGCAGAAACCTGTGCAGTTCCCTTAGGGACCACTGCAAAAGGTTTAAGACCACAGGAGTTAGCAGGAAACCCAATTGGTAGCAGTCTGCACCACCCAGATTTACCTGGTAGCTGTGGCTGAGCAGTCAGACTTCTCTCAAGAAGAGTTAGGCAGTATACAGAGCATACACAATAGGGCAGGTAAATACAGTAGAACAAGCAAACACTGACCAAAGCTTTGGTGTAAAAGATATATAATTATTTATTTAAAAACACATCTATGAAAACACACTGGCATTGATATCAAGCAAGTTCAAAAACACAGTCACTCAAGTATATACACTCCCTTAAGAGAATATTAGACAAGTCTTAAATAAAGCACCACTTATTTTCAGACAGCGGTGAGCGCTTAACGCAGATGGCACTCTAATAATTCGGTTAAAAAGGGAGAGGAAGGCAGAGCATAAATTGAAACAGATCCCAACACTTTCAAACAAACACAGCAAGAGAGGAAGGCAGAATAAAACCGTGAAGTTAGAGTTCCAGAAAGCCGGATCCACTTTAAGAGGATCAGAACGAAATGTGTCCAAGGTCACACGGTTGAAAAGTGCACAAGAGTCTAGAAAAGGTTCAGAAAGGAGTTGGACCAAAAGAAAGGGACCAGTTAGATGGTCAAGAGGCCAGCCCAGTCTAGAAGGTTAAGGATTTACTGTCACCTTGTAGCAATCTATAGAAAGGGAGGCCAGGTGGACACAGTACCTTGAAATGGTGAGAACACTCCAGCGGGGGCAGTTGTTCCTGGCAGCGGTTGCGAGTCGGTGCTTCGTCCAGCAGAAGAGAAGATCTTGTTGGGGAGGAAAGCAGGAGGTCGTGGTGCTGCCAGGGAAGAAACCAGCCGCAGAGTTTCTCGATTCAAAGGAGTGGTCCTTTTATTCGCGGTTCAGTGGTAAGTGGCTATCCGGTTGCCGGAGTGCTTGGCACAGGCAATTCGACCACTAGACATCCTGGTAGGCGAAAAGTAAAGCGAACTGGTTGTCCCCACCAGCTTAAGGGGAAGAGACTCTCCGGCAAGAAGATCTCCTCTGTCGTCGGGAAATGGTGAGATGGTTCAACAGGGCTCCACCGATGGTGTTGTTGTTGCAGGTTGGCTCAGATTCTCCCTCTTCGGATTTTCAGGTCCTGTGGCGACCTCTGAAGTTCCAGTCCCAAAAGCCCTGCTTTTATGCAACACATCAAGGAAATCTCCGGCCTCTCCATCCCTTGGGACCCAGGAATTGTCCTCCTGGGCGAATCCGGCGATGGAGCATTCCCAATCTCAGGTCACATCTCCCGACTATGTAACCACCTGCTATTAGCCGCAAAGATAGCTATGGCTCGATTATGGAAAGACAAAAATGGCCCCTCGATCGCCCTATGGTGGGCCAAATGCTGGGAGATGGCAGTAGCAGAAAAAATCTCGGCAATCCGCTCGGACTCCCTAAACAGAACCCTGAATATATGGGACCCATTCTTGGACTACGCGGCCAAATACCCAACCCTCACCAGGAGACCTCCACTTACTAGATGGCTCCAATGCAGCCCTCTCTACTAACTCCCGACCACCCACCGAACATACCGGAACAGAGGGATCAGGCTCCCAGAACTCTCCCACTTAAGCGCCACACCCAGAATCTGCCCACCATTTTCTCCGTCCTCCAACCCACATTGGGCTACAAAGACACTAATTGAATGTTTAAAATGTAATATTTTGCATTGTTGCATGTAACACTTTTTCCTGCAAGATCAATAAAATGTTGTTATGAAAAAAAAAAGAAACCCCCATTCATTCAGCCTAGCTGTTAATCAAAATCAAACAGGCTAAGTGGTGAGCCGACCGGCTCACCACTTGGGCCAATCACACAAGAGTGCGACTTGAGTTGCCAAGGCAACTCAGTCCAGGGTGCCTAAACCCCCCCCCCCCCCCACACCCCCTGTGGTACCCAGACAGAGTGGCACCACTTTTGGAGGCTTCTGTGGAGAAGCCCGCCAAAAAGTGGAACAAAGGGCTCGACTTGGGTTGGAGTCACAGAAGAGAACACAAACACCATTTTAGAATCGAGTTCTGGCAAAAAATACCAACCGGTGAATTAATATTAAATAAATAACCCGGCGGTATGTTCGAGGCTATAGGAATTAAATAATTAAAGTTGGTAGCCTCGAACAATGGGAAAATCCCATAGAGATATATTCGCGGTCGAATATAAAAAGTAGTATCCACTGCCACCAGCCAAACCTCGATCAGGGGGACGGAGACGTGCCCCCTCGAATAACAGACCCCGGGGCAATCGGATTGCCCCGACCAGTACGTCCACAATATGATGGATTGTACTGGTTTCTGTTCATAATTTGGGACTAGTAAAAGCCAATGGTGACTTTACATGCTCTGGGAGACAGTAGTCAGTCCCAGGGTATGGAGTCTATGGTGGGGTGTCACTATGACACCCCTGTGTCACTGCACTGAGGGTGCTGTGTAACACACATAGTAAAAAAACATAAGAACCTATGGAGTAAACGACCCCATAGCCCATACAACACATTAACAGTCAAAGGAACCCCTCAAATCAAGCCCAAGAGTGTGAGGAAAAGAGTCTCACTCTTGGCAGGAGAAAAAAAAACAAACTCCAGAAATCCAGTAAGGCTGCTGGGGACTCACTAGGTTAGGAAATTCAGCCTAAACAGAGAATTCTCCCTAATACTCACCCCCCCCACCCCCAGACTAAGGGACAGGAGGATTTAATCCACTCCTGGATGAATCTCATACCTCTAGTCTATGACATGACCTGTGCTCGATGGTGAAATCAAACCCTTGCAGGCAGATTGACCATCTCAATAGTTTTGGGTTTTCCCCTTTCATTTGCATTAACCATCTCAAGGGTTGGTGGTCAGTCTGAATGACAAAAGTAGAACCATACAAGTATGGCCTAAACGTCTTCAGAGCCCACACAATAACAAAACACTCTCGTTCAATGGTTGCCCACCTTGTTTCAGGATCCTTCAGCTTTCTACTGATGAAGCAAATGGCGTGCTCCCTACCTTTCCCATCCAGTTGACTGAGGACTACACCTATTCCTACATTTGACGCATCTGTCTGCACAATGAAAGTTTGGTGGTAGTCAGGAGCTTTGAGTACTGGGGCTTGGCAAAGAGCCTTCTTCATGTTTCCAAAGGCCTGATTGCACTCCTCATTCCACTTTACCTTTTTAGGGAATTTAGGAGAGGAGATGACATTCAGTGGAGAAGCTATGGTCCCATAGTTCTCTATGAAATTCCTGTAGTACCCGGTGAGACCTAAGAAGGCTTGCACCTGGGTCTGAGTAGTAGGTGTTGTCCAATTTTGCACAGCTTCAATCTTACTGAGCGAAGGCCTTATTTCTCCACCTCCTACCTCATGTCCAAGGTAGACCACTTTACTCTGTCCAATCTGGCATTTACTTGCTTTTATGGTCAGATTGGCCTTCCCGAGAGCCTGCAAAACATAGCTCAGGTGGTCCACATTTTCTTCCCAGGTTTGGCTGAAGACTGCAATGTCATCCAAGTATGCCCTGCAGAAGTCCTCCATCCCTGTCAGAACCTGATTTACCATCCTTTGAAATGTAGCAGGTGCATTTTTCAATCCAAAAGGCATAACCTTAAACTGGGGTAGAAAATGCAGTTTTCTCCTTGGCATGGTCTGCCAGCGCTATTTGACAATAGCCTGACGTCAAGTCAAATGTGCTGAGGAACTTGGCTGCACCAAGTCTATCCACCAACTCATCTGTCCTTGGCAAAGGGTGGGCATCAGTCTTAGTGACTGCATTAAGAGCTCTGTAATCCACACAGAATCTAAGTTCCTTAGATCCTGCCTTTGGTACTAACAAAACTGCGCTAGACCATGGACTAGTAGAGGGCTCTATTACCCCGAGATCAAGCATCTTGCTGACCTCACCTTTGATATAGTTTCTTACATTCTCTGACTTTCGATATCCTCTGCTTTTGACTGGCAGACAGTCAGCAGTGAGTATGTCATGCTGTCCCCAAGGGGTCAAGCCTGGTGAAAGTGAGAACTTAGAGGCAAACTGATTCAACATAGATCTGCACTCTTTGTGTTGCTCAGGTGTCAGATTTGAAGAGAGATTTACTCCTTCAATATTTTTGTCCAAAGGTAAGCCTCTGAGGAGATCAGGAAGAGCTTCACTCTCTTCTTCTTCCTCTGATGATGCTAGAAGCAAAGCTCCTACATCAGGTCTGGAGACATACGCTTTTAGTCGGTTGGTGTGGAAGACTGTGGGAGACTCCTTGGGATTGCCCAAGTCCACCAGATAGTTGACCTCTCCAAGTTTACCCACAACTTTGAAGGGACCCATCCATTTGCCTTGCAAGGCCCTCTGCCTTGTTGGAATCATAACTAGAACTAGCTGGTCTTGAGTGAACTCATGTTAGCCTTTTGATCACGCCAGTGCTTGACCAAAGCTTGACCAGCTTTCAGGTTATCACTAGCTTCTGCCATCATGTGTTACATTCTCCTCCGGAGACCTTTCACATACATAGTCAGTCACACTGACTGGCTTGGGGGAAGGAGCACTCTCCAACCCCTCCTTAATCAGGGCCTCTGACTGGATGGCCATAGAGAAGTTCAAAGGGAGAATAACCTACTCCCTCCTGAGGGACTTCTCTATAAGCAAAGAGAAGGCATGGCAGAAGAAGATCCCACTTTCTTTTAAGGGGGTCCTCTAAAGCACCTATCATGCTCTTCATGGTTCTGTTGAACCTTTCAACCAACCCATTTGTCTGAGGGTGGTATGCGGTTGAGAACTTGTAAGTAACTCCGCAGGTTTTCCACATGGCTTTCATGTAGTGGGACATAAAATTTGACCCCCTGTCAAGAGATTACTTCCTTAGGAAACCCAACAGTGGTAAAAATGACAAGGAGGGCCTTAGCCACAGCCGGACCTGTAACAGTCCTCATATGAATTGCCTCAGGAGACCTAGTAGCATGGTCTACTACAACAAGTATAAACCTGTTGCTTGAGGAGGTTGGAGGATCAAGGGGACCAACAATGTCAATCCCTACTCTCTCAAATGGGACTCCCACAACTGGGAGAGGCACTAAGGGTGCCAGATTCTTGGAGCCAACCTTACCAGAAGTCTGGTAGGTGTGGCAGCTCCTGCAGTACTTATCTACTTCAGCCCCCATCTTTGGCCAATAAAAGTAGAGTGAGAGCCTTTCCTTAGTCTTCTTGAAACTCAAGTGACCAGCCAAAGGAATCTCATGGGCTAACTGCAAGAACTGTTGTCTGTTCTCTTGGGGTACTACAAGTCGTTTGTAATCCCCAGGGGCAGACTCTGTTGGTTCACTGTAGAAGAAGCCATCTTCCCAGTGCAACCTATATTTCCCAGGCTCTTGCCCTTCAGCCTGAGCATCTGCCTAGTGGCGAAGGCCTTCCAGAGTTGGACATTCTCTCTGTCCCTTACTGAAGTCCGCCCTGTTGGGTCCACCTTCTGCCAGTAAAGACTGCAGCTCAGGATGGTCAACAGGATCCAGATCTCCAATGAGTTCTTGGCCTTCCACTAGCTCTTCCTCAGAGTCTAGTTCTACGACACAGGGTTGTACCACCCTCTGAGCCTCAGCTGGAGTGTAACTTTGGACAACCTCGGGGAATTCCTTGTTGGCTGCACTGGAGTGCTGACTGCTGGTTTCTTTTTAGAAGTTTTAGGTTTCCCCTTTTCTTCTTGTTGTTTGGATACAGCAGCTGACAGCTCCAGTGGAGTAGGAGTGATCTCTTTCTTCATCATCTCCTTGGGAGTACCCCTCGTGGTTCTCTCCCTTGCAGGTCTGGTGAGCTCCTGTAACCTTTTACTAGGAGGTCTGGGGGTATGTGACACTACTCCAAGAGTTTTCAAGTCATTACCCAACAGAACCCTTCCTGGCACCACACTTTGTATGCTGAAAGGTATCTTCACAGTCATGTCATTACACTGGATGAGAACTGGTAATTGGGGAAGCATCTGCACAGGCCCTCCAGCTAACTTGTTGAGGCGTTTGGGTACCTTAGCAACATCCTCAGCCTGAAAAAACGATTTGTCCACCACAGTTATGCTGGCCCCAGTGTCCCTAATGGCAGGTGTCTCCTGACCATTCACCTGGACACTGTCCTTATAATACTCTTTAGTATTATCTGGGATAGAATTATAGACATCTAAATTATGTTGTTCCCACAAACCCAGAGACGCTAAAGAAACACTGGCTGAGACTCCAATGGGTTCATCAGCCAGTAATAGAAAGTTTACACTTGCCATTTGTACTTCCTCCTCTGGAGCGAAGGCTAAGGAGACAAGCTGGACCCCTGAAGGTTTACCCTTACATCTGGGATCTCCTTTCACATGGTCAGTAGAGCCACAAACAAAGCATTTACCAAATGCTTTTTGGAATGGTGGCTTGTTCTGACCTCCTTCTGGTTTGTCACCAGAAGGTACACTAGCCTGATTCGGTTTCCCTTGTGGTTTACCCTTATGGTTTTGTTTGGGGCCCTCTTTGGGATTGGAATTATTAGAATTCTCTTTAGAGTCCTTTGTAGGCTGTTTTCCCTCATCCTTCTTCTGAGTAGCCCCAGAATCCTTGTGAGTAGCCCTGTTGGCAACCCACAAGTCAGCAGCCTTAGCTAGCTGTAAAGCTCCCCCGATTCCCACGAAGGCGCCGACCTGTTCTCGACTGCTATGACCTCTTCTAAGGTGATGCACAGGACTCGGAAGACAGACTGGACCGGACCCCCAAACCTCGCCTGTCTGGCCCGTAGAAGAATCCTTCTGTAGATGGAAAAGGGGATTAACTGTCTGCTGGATAATGTGTCGGACTCCCCCCCTTCCCCCTCTCACACTCCTCGAACCCCCTCCGCGGTTCCCCGTAGAGTCTCACCTTAGAGTCTGAAAGGACGAGCTCTCCATCCTGCTTCCGATGCAGGGGCGCGTAGATTTCCAGTTACTTCACTGGATCTCGGGTTTGGTGAGTATTCAACTCCGCTTGACTTTTCCGATATGAGGCCGTAAGTATTCAGTTGCAAAAGTTCAAGCCTTAATTGTCCGTTGTCCTTTTCTCTATTTCAGATGCAGGATGAAGAATCCGCGTTGAGGAATGGATTCGCTGAAGGTAAACTCTGGTGAGTCTTTTTGATGGATGGTTCCCTTAGTGATCTTGCTTTCACCCACTAATGCGTGTGTCTTTTTCCCCTTAGGGGCCGGGGTACGGAAGTGCCAAAGAAGCGGCGCCGACCCGAGGTGATGAAAGATTGTCCCAACAATAATCAGGTAAGTCTTAAGGTGGAAGAATCAGGCCTTCCTTAATCTGTTCCTTCGCTCACCTTTGTTTTGTCTCTTTTTCTCCTTAGGCGCTGAAAGGCGACGGATGGTGCCAATGGTCGCTGAAGAGCCCGAGGGCGCCTCGTGAAGGTGAGTGGAATGCGGCCCTGCAGCGAGCGATGCAATGCGCTTCTAAAAATAATGTCTTTTCTCAGGATCGTCGGAGTGATGGTTACGGACTCCGGATGGAGGTAGGTAAAGTTCAATTATTCACCTTTCTCTCCTTTCCTTCCTTTTCAGGTGTTCCAGGTTGCAGGCGGGCGTGGCTGGAGCCAGGATGCAGGAGCAGACACGGTGAGCGTCCAGCTGCTAGATGCAGAACAATGCGAAGCGTGTGCTGCTGTCTGGGCGTGGTTTAAATAGCCCCCAAAGTAGTTCCAGGTAAGTATTCTTCCTCAGCCACGCCCGAATGGTAAAATAGTCCCATAGGTAAAACAGTCCCTTTCAGACCTCAAGGAGGTCTGGATTCGGCAGCATGGTCTGCATCAGGTAAGTCCATCCAAGCACTCCCATAATGAGCCTGGCGCCTATGGTGCCAGGACTGATGCCTTCTATGAGCCTGGCGCCAAAGGCGCCAGGACAAAGTCCAAGGAGCCCCTATAAGGGGTTGCTGGGTCCCTACCTGGGGACATGATGTCTGTTTCAGGGACGCTGGTCCTGAACTGGCTTCCCGGGAGTAGGCATCATGACAGCACTCTCCCCCAAGGCCCCTCCCAAGATTGTTCCCTCTGGGGGTTTTGGTTTGTTTGGGAAGATCCGGTGGAATTTCTTAATTAATCGAGGTGCATGTACATGGTCACTGGGTTCCCACGACCTCTCCTGAGTCCCGTATCCCTTCCAATCGATTAAATAGAAAAGTTTTAACCTTAACATCTTTGAATCTAAAATGTTCTTCACCTCGAATTCAGGTTCTCCATCTATTTGAATGGGTTCTAGAGGCTTGATTAGTCTGGTTCCAGGTTGCACTGGTTTCAAAAGTGACACATGAAAAACAGAGTGAATTTGCATGTTAGCTGGTAAATCAAGTTTAACGGCCGCTGGATTGATTATAGCCGTAATGGAGTAAGGCCCCAGATATTTTGGATTAAAAGTTCGAGGTCCCTTGAGCGATAAGTGCCTGGTAGCCAGCCATACTTGGTCCCCAATCTGGTACTGAGGTGCTTCACTCCGATGCAGGTCAGCATTCTTCTTGTATTTTCTCTTGGCTTGTTGTAAAGGTGTAGTTGCTTCTTTGAAGGCTTGGGTAATTGTAGAATGCAGATGGTCCACTGCGGGCATTCCGAGGCCTTGAGGCGAGTCGAGGTCTGAGGTTCGAGGGTGATGCCCATATAAAGTATAAAAAGGACTTTGCCCAGTTCCAGAGTGTACCGAATGATTATATGCATATTCGGCTATCCAAAGAATGTATTTCCAGTTACTTTCAGATTGCTGCAACATACACCGTAAGTATTGCTCAAGGGTCTGATTCATCCTCTCTGTTTGACCATCGGTCTGAGGGTGGTGACTAGTCGATAATCTTACATCGATTTGTGCCAATTGACAACATCTACGCCAAAAGTGGGAAATGAATTGGCTTCCCCGGTCTGAGATTAGTAAAGACGGGAAGCCATGTAAACGAACAATATTTTCAAGGAATTCTTTGGCTAGAACTGAAGCTGAAGGTAAACCTTTCAATGGAATGAAGTGGGCCATTTTGGAAAATAAATCCACAATAACAAGAATAGTGTTACATCCTGAACAAGGAGGTAAATCCATAATAAAATCCAATGACAGGGTGTGCCAAGGTGCTGGCAGAATGTCTAAAGGTTGAAGGAGACCGGCTGGTCTTTTCTTTTGGCCTTTATTTTGGGCGCAAACACCACAGGACATCACAAATGATTTAACATCTTTTCGCCAAGAAGGCCACCAGAATTGTCGTTTCACCTTTTCTTCCGTCTTGGCAATACCGGGGTGCCCTTCTATTAGTGTATCATGATAACGAGAAATAACGAGCTCTTGTAATTCCTTGTGTGGCAGAAATAAGCGCCCTTGGAAATAAGGTAAATCATTATTTATAGTAAAGTCAGATCCCTTTTGTACCCAATCCTGTAAGTCTGTAGGGTCCAGGAGTTGTTTAACTCTAACTTGAATGTCTTCAAGCGTTTGTAAAGAAGTCATGCCCAAAATTCTCTGTTCGGGAATTATCGGTACAGGTTCTGAGTTAGTATCAGTTTCTCCCATTCCTATTCGGGATAGAGCGTCCGCTTTGCCATTCTTACAGCCAGGACGGTAGGTGATTACAAAATCGAATTCCGCAAAAAACAAAGCCCAACGGAGCTGTCGAGATGATTGAGCCTTGGCGGTCTTTAAATACTGTAAGTTCCGGTGGTCGGTGATCACCGTGATGGTATGTCTAGCGCCAAGTAGATAATGCCGCCAGGCTTTAAAGGCGGATTTAATGGCTAACAGTTCTTTGTCAGTGATTGCGTAGTTAACCTCGGGTGCCGAACATTTCTGGACCAAAATGCAACGGGATGCAGTTGGTTAGTTTCGGGATCTCTTTGAGACAGGACAGCTCCCATGGCTAGGCTGGATGCATCAGTTTCGACGACATAAGGGAGATCTGGGCGCGGGTGCTTCAATACTGGTGCAGAGGTAAATTTAGCTTTTAGTTCCTGAAAGGCCTGCTCGGCTTCTTCAGACCATTCGAAACGTTTATTTTTCCTTAAAAGTGCAGTGATGGGTTGAACCACACGAGAAAATTCCAGGATAAACCTGCGATAAAAATTGGCAAAGCCAAGCATGCTTTGAACACCTTTCACGGAGCTAGGCGATGGCCATTTGAGGATAGCATCCACTTTTTGTGAGTCCATGCGGACTCCTTTAGGTGTCAGGATGAAACCAAGAAACTCGACTTCTGTGACATGGAAAACACATTTTTCAAGTTTAGCAAATAGTTTGTGTTGGCGCAATTTCTCGAGAACTGCCCTGACATGTTTTCTATGATCAGATTCCGAAGAGGAGTACACAAGAATGTCATCGATATATACGACAACACAAACGTCGATGAGTTCCCGAAAGACATTGTTCATGAAGTATTGGAAGGCAGCCGGTGCACTGCACAATCCGAAAGGCATCACCTGGTACTCGAATAGCCCATATTTTGTGCGGAAGGCAGTTTTCCATTCATCGCCTTCCCTTATTCGCACCAGATGGTAGGCCCCCCGGAGATCTAACTTGGTGTATATGCAGGCATCCTTCACCTGGTCAAGGAGTTCAGGGATCAGAGGCAAAGGGTATCGGTTTTTAACAGTTATCTGGTTCAATGCGCGGTAGTCAATACAAGTTCTGAGGTCACCTTCTTTTTTAGGCACGAAGAATAAAGCCGAGGATGCAGGAGACTTAGACGGGCGAATAAAACCATTGGCTAGGTACTGATCTAGATATTGTAGTAAATGAAGATTCTCGGGTTCGGTAAGGGCATAGATCCTGCTGCAAGGGGGTTGTGCACCGGGCAATAGATCGATCTGGCAATCGTACGACCTGTGAGGCGGTAGAGTGTTGGCCTGTTCCTTTTGGAAGACGTCTTGAAATTCTTGGTATTCTGGCGGTATTTGCAAAATGACAGGGGTTACTGTAGCTTGGCCAATATTTGGATTTCTTGGATAACAGGTTTGTGCACAATCTGGAAAGGTTATCCTCTTTGCTCGCCAGTCAATTCAAGGATTATGTGTTTCCAACCAAGGGATTCCTAGAATTACTTGAAATTGCGGGGCCTTGATTACATCAAACACAATTTCCTCCCGATGTCCGTATTGACCCAACAATGTCACTTCAATAGTGGAATGTGTTACCGGCCAAGAGGCGATTTCGGTTCCATCCACTGTGGTGATGACATCCTTACTGGTTTTAGGGCAAAGAGGGAGGTTGATCCTGGAAGCCAATTCACGATCCACATAGTTTCCTATAGCCCCACTAGCGATGTATGCCTTAATGGCATGTAACCGCCCAGGCTGCTTCGGATTTACGAGGACCATTGACATAATGAAATGCGAGGTCAGAGAGTTAGTTTTTAAGCTCGGCAAGCGGACCCCTACGCTTGTCGGGCGTGGTCGTTTCCCGAATCAGATTCCATCAGGTTCTTATCAGCGACTCCTACCGCCTTCTTAGACGGTTTTATAGGGCAATCTCGTAAAAAGTGTCCAGAAGCCCCACAATAAAGGCATAATTGCATTTGCCGTCTCTGTTCACGCTCTTTTTGAGTTAAAGGTCCTTTAACCCTCCAATTTGCATAGGTTCAGTAACATCGGCACCCTTGGGGTTAACATGGGTTTTGACCAAAACCCGGGTCTCAAACTTGGACCGATCTGCCTTTCTGTTTTGAAGTCTGTGATCTAATTGGACCACCAAGTCTATATATTCAGAGCAGTCTTGGGGTGGATTTACGACCTGGGACAGGACATCCTTAAGTTCTCCACGTAGACCTCGATGGAATAAAGTGATTCTTTTATCCTCCGGCCATCCAGTTTCCACAATTAACCTATTGAAGGTCGCGATATAGGCTAAGAGGTCCAGGTTACCCTGTCGTAGGGATAGAAGCTTGTTGTCCAGGGCCTGTCCCTGAGAATGCCGCGCAAAAAGTCTTTCCATGCTTGTCTGGAAGGCTTGAAAGTTCTGAAGAATTGGGTCATCTTGAGTAACCAGTGGAACTGACCAATCCGCAGCACTGCCGCTGAGATATGATAGTACAAAAGCGACCTTGGTTTGGTCGTTAGGGAAGGCCCCAGGTCTGCAGAGGAAGTGCAATCGGCATTGAGTCATGAATACGGCGAACCTTTTGGGGTCCCCGTCAAAACGTTCCGGTGGGGCCAGTGGCATATTTCCAGGTAGATTAATTTGCACGAGGTTATTTGAAACCACTGGGGCGGAATTACCCCCAGAACCTGCTAAAGGAGTTTGACCAGCCTGACCTTGTAATAGCTGTCTGGCAAGATCATCAATTCGTTCTTTAGATATAATTAACTCTCTCCTGATGGCATTCGTCTCCTGGCGAGCGGAATGAACTTTAGCCCGTAATTCCCCTAATAGCTGGGCCAGCTGGTCTGTCTCGGAAGTCTCCATAGCGCCCGGGTGGGGAATTGTAGGTAGGCTTTGCGTTCTGTAACGCTCGCCTGATTCCCACGGAGGCGCCGACCTGTTCTGGACTGCTATGACCTCTTCTAAGGTGATGCGCAGGACTCGGGAAGACGGACTGGACCGGACCCCCAAACCTCGCCTGTCTGGCCCGTAGAAGAATTCTTCTGTAGATGGAAAAGGGGATTAACTGTCTGCTGGATAATGTGTCGGATTCCCCCCCTTCCCCTTCTCACACTCCTCGAACCCCCTCTGCGATTCCCCGTAGAGTCTCACCTTAGAGTCTGAAAGGACGAGCTCTCCATCCTGCTTCCGATGCAGGGGCGCGTAGATTTCCAGTTACTTCACTGGATTTTGGGGTTGGTGAGTATTCAACTCAGCTTGACTTTTCCGATATGAGGCCGTAAGTATTCAGTTGCAAAAGTTCAAGCCTTAGTTGCCCGTTGTCCTTTTCTCTATTTCAGATGCAGGATGAAGAATCCGCGTTGAGGAATGGATTCGCCGAAGGTAAACTCTGGTGAGTCTTTTTGATGGATGGTTCCCTTAGTGATCTTGCTTTCACCCACTAATGCGTGTGTCTTTTTCCCCTTAGGGGCCGGGGTACGGAAGTGCCAAAGAAGCGGCGCCGACCCGAGGTGAGCAAAGATTGTCCCAACAATAATCAGGTAAGTCTTAAGGTGGAAGAATCAGGCCTTCCTCAATCTGTTCCTTCGCTCACCTTTGTTTTGTCTCTTTTTCTCCTTAGGCGCTGAAAGGCAACGGATGGTGCCAATGGTCGCTGAAGAGCCCGAGAGCGCCTTGTGAAGGTGAGCAGCTGCTGTCTGGGCGTGGTTTAAATAGCCCCCAAAGTAGTTCCAGGTAAGTATTCTTCCTCAGCCACGCCCGAGTGGTAAAATAGTCCCATAGGTAAAATAGTCCCTTTCAGACCTCAAGGAGGTCTGGATCCGGCAGCATGGTCTGCATCAGGTAAGTCCATCCAAGCACTCCCATAATGAGCCTGGCGCCTATGGTGCCAGGACTGATGCCTTCTATGAGCCTGGCGCCAAAGGCGCCAGGACAATGTCCAAAGAGCCCCTGTAAGGGGTTGCTGGGTCCCTCCCTGGGGACATGATGTCTGCTTTCGGGGAAGCTGGTCCTGAACTGGCTTCCCGGGAGTATGCATCATGACACTAGCTTCCTGGAATCCGATTCCTTTGAATCAGCCAAGTGCTGTCTGAGCTCAGGAGAACAGGCATCATAAATTGACTCCAACGTTACAAGATTCTTCATTCCTTCATAAGTGTTAACCCTGTAACCCTTAATCCATCCCTCTATGTTTTTCAAACTCTCACTCACCCAGGTAGCCCAAGGGGTACCATCATGCTTTTTGAGGGTCCTAAACCTCTTAAGGTACTGGGAAGGGGTCTTCACAAATCTAGCTATTAAAGCTAGCTTCACACACTCATAATCCTTCTTATCCACCTCCCCCAACTCCATTACCACATCAGTTGCAACAGGTTGGAGCCTAGAGAACAACCAAGGAAGTAGCTCATTCCCTGTGATGTCCTGGAGCCCATGATTATATTCAAACATTTTCAACCAATCCAACACATCCAACTTAGGTTCATACATACCCACTAATTCCTTAGGCATCCGGGGTCTTTTGGGACTGGACCTCATAGAGGAACCAGAAGACAGAGAAGCAGTTTCCACAGACAACTTTTTAATTTCTAGTTCATGATTAAGCTCTATTTCTCTGAGCTTCAACTCAGCTTGCTTCTGCTCAGCTTGGGCATTGACTCTCCTGAACTCTAACTCTTGGTTTCGTTCAGATTGAGCAATAAAACACTTGTATTCTAAATCAAGCTTCATTTTTTCAAGTTCAAAATATTCAGGATTACATGTGGGACCTGGTATAGGTCCAGTAGGTACAGTTGGTAAGGCAGACAGAGGTTCAGGGTGGCAAACTGCACACTAAGCTGTATACTCAATACAAATCCGACCGCTGTATACCAGTGTTAGGGAATAAACCTGTGCAGTTCCCTTAGGAACCACTGCAAAAAGTTTAAGACCACAGGAGTTTATAGTAAACCCAATTGGTAGCAGTCTGCACCACCCAGATTTACCTGGTAGCTGTGGCTGAGCAGTCAGACTTCTCTCAAGAAGAGTTAGGCAGTATACAGAGCATACACAATAGGGCAGGAAAATACAGTAGAACAAGCAAACACTGACCAGAGCTTTGGTGTAAAAGATATAGGGCCTCATTACAACCCAGGCGTTAAGGGGTTAACAGCGCCGTAAAAGATGTCGGCGCCGTTAAACCCTTAACGCCTGATTACGAGGTCCCTTTGCGGGTGGCACTTTAACGCCTGCTATTAGCAGGCGTTAAAAAACCAACCCGCAAAGGGACCTAGGAGCTAGCGCCTTCCCTAGTCCCATTGAGCCCTAAGGGGCAAAAATGGGAATGGGGAAGGGCCATGCCGGCATGGGGAATTACTGCCCCGCCAACCTTGGAATGGGACGGTATTTCCCCATTCCACCATGGCGGACTCGTTACAAAACCGGCACCAACCATGGTGCTAATAGCGCCATGGTTTAGCGCTGGGGTTGTAATGAGGGCCATATAATTATTTATTTAAAAACACATCTATAAAAACACACTGGCACTAATATCAAGCAAGTTCAAAAACACAGTCACTCAAGTTTATACACTCCCTTAAGAGAATATTAGACAAGTCTTAAGTTAAGCACTACTTATTTTGAGACAGCAGTGAGCGCTTAACGCAGATGGCACTCTAATAATTCGGTTAAAAAGGGAGAGGAAGGCAGAGCATAAATTGAGACAGATCCCAACACTTTCAAAAGAACACAGCAAGAGAGGAAGGCAGAATAAAACCGTGAAGTTAGAGTTCCAGAAAGCCGGATCCACTTTAAGAGGATCAGAACGAAATGTGTCCAAGGTCACACGGTTGAAAAGTGCACAAGAGTCTCGAAAAGGTTCAGAAAGGAGTTGGACCAAAAGAAAGGGACCAGTTAGATGGTCAAGAGACCAGCCCAGTCTAGAAGGTTAAGGATTTATTGTCACCTTGTAGCAATCTATAGAAAAGGAGGCCAGGCGGACACAGTACCTTGAAATGGTGAGAACACTCCAGCGGGGGCAGTTGTTCCTGGCAGCGGTTGCGAGTCGGTGCTTCGTCCGGCAGAAGAGAAGATCTTGTCGGGGAGGAAAACAGGAGGTCGTGGTGCTGCCGGGGAAGAAACCAGCCGCGGAGTTTCTCGATTCAAAGGAGCGGTCCTTTTATTCGCGGTTCAGTGGTAAGTGGCTATCCGGTTGCCGGAGTGCTTGGCACGGGCAATTCGACCACTAGACGTCCTGGTAGGCGAAAAGGAAAGCAAACTGGTTGTCCCCACCAGCTCAAGGGGAAGAGACTCTCCGGCAAGAAGATCTCCTCTGTCGTCGGGAAGTGGTGAGACGGTTCAGCAGGGCTCCACCGGTGGTGTCATTGTTGCAGGTTGGCTCATCTTCTCCCTCTCGGATTTTCAGTTCCTGTGGCGACTTCTGAAGTTCCAGTCCCAAAAGCCCTGCTTTTATGCAAGAAACCCCCATTCATTCAGCCTAGCTGTCAAACTTGGGCCAATCACACAAGAGTGCGACTTGAGTTACCAAGGCAACTCAGTCCAGGGTGCCTAAACCCCCTCCCACACCCCCTGTGGTACCCAGACAGAGTGACACCACTTTTGGAGGCTTCAGTGGAGAAGCCTGCCAAAAAGTGGAACAAAGGGCTAGACTTGGGTTGGAGTCACAGAAGAGAACACAAACATCATTTTAGAATCGAGTTCTGACAAAAAATACCAACCGGTGAATTAATATTAAATAAATAACCCGGCGGTATGTTTGAGGCTATAGGAATTAAATAATTAAAGTTGGTAGCCTCGAAGAATGGGAAAATCCCATAGAGATATATTCGCGGTCGAATATAAAAAGTAGTATCCACTGCCACCAGCCAAAACTCGATCAGGGGTGACGGAGACGTGCTCCCTCGAATAACAGATCCTGGGGCAATCGAATTGCCCCGACCAGTACGTCCACAATATGATGAATTGTACTGGTTTCTGTTCATAATTTGGGACTAGTAAAAGCCAATGGTGACTTTACATGCCCTGGGAGACAGTAGTCAGTCCCAGGGTATGGAGTCTATGGTGGGGTGTCACTATGACACCCCTGTGTCACTGCACTGAGGGTGCTGTGTAACACACATAGTAAAAACACATGAGACCCTATGGAGTAAACAACCCCATATCCCATAAAACACATTAAAAGTCAAAGGAACCCCTCAAATCATGTCCAAGAGTGTAAGGAAAAGAGTCTCACTCTTGGCAGGAGAAAAAAAACAAACTCCAGAAATCCAGCAAAGCTGCTGGGGGACTCACTAGGTTAGGAAATTCAGCCTAAACAGAGAATTCTCCCAAACAGTGGGGTAGAACTCGGCTCATCTCATGGGGACCACCGCAAAGACACGGTTCCACAACCTCCTTCACGGTCCAAATAATAGTCCTTGGGCAGATTATCATCACCCTGGTCGGAGCTTCTATACATCTTTCATCGGTTTCTCTGGGGCACCCTTCTTAGCGTCAGAAGGCAGGATCGCACCTTTCTCCTCAGTTATCCCCATCCCATGGGTTCCGGCTGGCTTAGTCGGCGCCGTTGTAGCCGCTTCACGCCATGGTGGCAAGGATATTCGAGGAGATGCCACTGCCGTGATAGTGGACACCACCTACGTGGCCAGGCACCCCCTTCCCCAGGGACTTCCTTTTAGAGGGGGCACCCCTCACAGGTAGGCTTATCGTGGAAGTAGTTGGTGACAGCAACCGTGTCCTCTCAGAGCTAGGACCTGCAGCCGTGGCAAACCTAGGGGGATTATTGTTGTGGAGCCTGGCCTTGTTTTGGACCCCTGAGGGTGGAGCATCCTCAAAGGACCTCAACCTCTTTTCTGAGGGAGTTTGCTTGTGGGACCGGCCGGTCCTGGGTGAAGCATGACCGTGCCCGGAAGCAGAGTCAGAGGCCTTCCCCGACTTGAGTCACACTGCCAGCCTGCTGTAGTGATCCTTCTTCGTTTTCTTCAAAAACCCACGGCGGACCTTGCATCCCTCCTCATCATGGACCGTATGCATGCAATATAAACATTTATGGTGTCGATCCTCAACATACACATTCCTCAATCCACATTTTGCGCAGAGTTTGAAGAGGCACCTCTTCTCCTCGGACATGCTGGAAAGGCGTGAAGTAGGCCCAAGCCCGGGCCTTCTTGAAACTTCGATGGAAGAATCCGCGATGTAAGATGATCTTTGCCGACAGCGGGTCCCCGCTGCTGGTAATCGACCTCCGGTTAAACGATGAAGCATAAATCGTCAATAAATTGTCAAAATTTGCCAAAAGAACTCGAAAGGCAAAAAACTGCTCAGTGAGCAAGAAGACGACTCCCAACACTGAATCGTGCGATAAAAATCTAAAGATGGCCACCAGTGGTGGAGTTTAGGGTGAGGACTGTCATTGGATGGGGGCAGTATGACCCAGAGTACAGTGATTGGTTTAGAGGAGAAATGTAGTTTTCAAGCTAAAGTGAAACTGTTTTTCTTTTTATCAAGGATTCCCAGCCTGACGACGGGGAATATTCATGAGCATGTGAATCGATGCCAGACCCCATGCTGTAGAAACTGAAATACCATTAGCCACTTGGATGCTTGAGTTGAACAAATTACTTACCCTTCGATGATATTCTTTCTGACAGACGTTCCTCCCATGGAGTCCTCATCTAAGATTTCCATCTCCCAGCCCCAGCTGCTCTTCGGAAACTTTTCCGCCACCAGAGGGTGCAGCTCGGCTACGTGGCGGTTCCGCCTGAAGTCTCTACGAGCTCTGCGCCAGGCATGACGAGGTCAGTATATACATATAGAGATGCTGCACCCTGTGACCTCAGTTCCATCCCTTTTCCCCAGCAGTCGGACGCTGACGGACTTCAAAACGTAGGTGTACTAGCTATCCAAAGAGGGGCAGGAAAGGAGGGCAATGAGGAATCCGTGGGAGGAATGCCCATCAGGAAGAACATTACCGTGGGGTAAGTCATTAGTTCATCTAATAAACTTCTTCCTCCCAAGGATTCCTCCTCTATGACAGACTCCCAAAGCAGTGCAAAGACCTGGAGGAGGAAGAGTACCAAGGACACCACCTAACCCAGAAAACTCTGGAGGACAGACCAGCAAAACAAGTGTCCTGACCAGACATAGAATTCAAGCAGTAATGCGTAGCAAACGTGTGCAAGAAAAACCAAGTGGCTGCTTTCAAATATCTAGAACAACTACTCTGCGTTGGTGTGGCCAACCCTCTGGTGGAGTGAGCCCTGAGGCCCTTAGGGAACTCCTTGCCTGCCACATCATGTCAGGACTCCTACCCGGATCACTGGGTGATCTTTGTCGGGCGTTGACTCTATCCAAGTGGTCCGTGTTTTCTATTATCTTGACGCATAGTTACGAGTGCCCAGTTGAGTGCTGCCGGGCTGTGAGAAAGGTTGTTCATTTCATTTCTGCTAAAAATTGGTGGAAATTGTTTGGTACCCAGGCCATGCCCTTCATCCTTTGAAGGAAGCTACAAATTGGCCCTGCACGTGCAGAATGACGCATGCCCAGTTGAGTGCTGTCGGGCTGTGAGAAAGGTTGTTCGTTTTGTTTCTGCTGCAAATTGTTTGGGACCCAGGCCACGCCCTTCAGCCTTGTTAGGAAGCTACAAGCTGGACCTGAACGTGCACAGAGCGCGCACTTTGACGAGGGCCCAGTTGATTGCTGTTGGGCTGTGAGAAAGGTGTTTGTTTTGTTTCTGCTGCAAATTGGTGGAAATTATTTGGGACAGAGGCCACGCCCTTCATCCTTGGGAGGAAGCTACAAGTTGAGTCTGCACGTGTACAGTGCGTGCGCACAGTGACAAGTGCCCAGTTGAGTGCTATCAGGCTGTCAGGTTGCATGTCGCAGGACACAGGCAAGAAACGCAATATACCATTGTGTGGGTCTGACTAATACTACCCTCGTCTATGGTACTTGATTTATACTTCTTGCTTATTGCTTAATTATGCAAAATACAACCAAAAACAAAGGCCCAGCACCAAGATATAATTTAAGAAAAGGAAAATGTAATCCTCAGCACCCTAGCCTCACGAGGTTGGAACATCTCCTAAAAATCCAAAGACAGTTCCAGTTAAGCAGTGGTAATTCCGGGGCCCAGTAGTACAGTGTTGACGTCACCGGGGGGATGTTCAACGAGGGTTATGGCAGCAGCAAATAATACAAACAGGCCTAACCTCACAGACATTTTGGATTTGGAGGGAGTAGATAATAACTCCCTCCATGAGATATGTTTATCACTACAACAGAGTATTGCATTGGCTGGAGAAAATGTGGACTCAAAGTCTGATCTGCTGCAACCAGGATCTTCGGTTTATTCTGAAGGAAGGGAGGAGGCGGTAGTATCTGATGTCGGCCTCCCCAAATCTAGCCATACACTGCGAGTCAGTGCAGTCCTTTAATTCTGACAATGTGGAAAACAAGAGTATGGTGTCAAACGGAGATCTGCAATTGTTCATGATTACAACACAATTTGCTTTTCAAAGTCCTACTGAAGTTAAGTGGGAAAATACACGATGCCCTGTTCTTTCCGCCAGTGATCCCACAGAGAATTGAGTATGGAAAATATCCTAGCGAGGTACGGCAAGTAGCCGGTAGTACAATGTCACCACAGAACCAACAAGTGGTGTTTGAAGAAAATACAGTAACCGACAGTGGAAACTTTATTATGGAGGAGGATTACAACCCACTGCAATCTAGAAGGGAAAGAAGAAATTAGGCCTGGTTGCTAGCGCGAAAACAAGTTACGGCAAAGTTGCCAGTAAAGTAAGTGGTCAAGGTTAAACCGTCTAAGCGCGCAATGAAGAAAGTGGCCCGAGCAAGGAAACGTTTATCTGCTCAGGCAGGGACACTAACAAGTTGGTTAATTAATGAAGAAAGTGTGCAAACAATGCCAGACCTCGCTCCTCACGAGGGGGCTCTGGTACTGGAAGTAAGTCGCAGTATTCCAGAGGCCCAAACCATAAATAACAGATCCTCAATGCCAGAAAGGAAGGGACCGGACATGACGATATGCCTGGGTAATGGAAAGCAGTGCTCGTTGCAGGGCAAGAAAACGATAAACGTTCCCACTTCTAATATCACAACGTATAAAAACCTTCATCAGAATCAGAGGAAAACATGGGCAAATCGGGAAGTATTTTTGAAAGTGCTAAATCAAATTCTGCAGCTACGAGTTCTGGTCACTGAATACTTTGAATTTGTAGAACCTTTAAAATGTACTAATGCGAAAGTTTCAAGACCCCACTGTCGAAATCCTGTATCTGCCCTACCATTGGGATCATATAGCCCTCAGTTACTGGCTAGTGGCATTGAGCTGGATGTTAACCCTGATCAAGAATTGGTCCTCCCAAAAGAAGGGGCAGGTGTTGCGACTGGGAGGCTACCTCTCCCTGCATTAGCACGGGGGGAGGGGGGAGATAATGCCTCCTGGAGTAAAGAAAATGCTACAATGGTTGGTAGAATCTTTGGCTTCACTGCCGGCTGCTCCACGATGAACAGTTTATATTATGACTTGGAATACCTGTGGTTTCTCCCATCTCTTGGGTTGAGTAGATGCTGCAAAGGCTAATAATCATATTTTTTATTTTACAGGAATCTTGGGTAAGAGTTAACCTATTAGTCGAAGTCTATGTTATCTTTGTAAGGAAATGAGGGCTGCACGGTTCTGGCAGCTCTGAAATAAGACGTTGTTGTGTGGAATGGGGAAAGCAGTATTTCTGCTGGACATTTCCCATGATTCTGGTGACCGTTGGGAACAGGTGTGCCAGCTCACGTTGAGCTGCTACTTAAGTTCCTCACCGGCACAAGCTACCTGTTGGTGATTGTTGGCGTGGCAGGCACGGGCCGAGGAGAGCAGGAGCACGGATGCAAGTGAACTGACAGGATCCGGGCCGGGCGGTGAAACAAAAGCGTTCCTGATGCTTCATTCTTTTCAAGGAGCGGAGCAGGCTATGACGGTGGCCCGTCCACGCAGGATTATCTCATGCCTGGGGAGGTGCTGGCGAGCGCCCCAGGCCTCAGTTATGTGACCTGATTGTGTGTGTGCGCGCATGAATATCCGCTGCCATAGTGCGCAGAACATTTCATGTTGTACGCTGTGAAGACTTGAGTGTTGCACGCGTGATAATTGCTGGCATTTTTGCATATCATTCACAGTGCGCAGAAATGTAATGTTGTACGCTGTGGGGACGCTATCAGTATGATTTCCCCTATATAGTGGGGAATCTTGTGAACTTGCTAAAAGACATTCCGTATCAAGCGGAAATCAGACACCGTAATTGCTTGCATCATTCAAGCGGCATTTGCAAATGCAGAGAAGGAAATGCCATGTAGTGTATGCAGCTTGCTCTTGTCATTTACATGTTGTCCAGCAAGTCGTTATGTTTTTCATGAGAAGAGAATCAAGGTTGTAAATGCTGGAATACTTGAGAGTACCTTTCAGGAAGAGATGCATGGGGAAATAATACATGTTGAAGTTTGTGCGTTGTCTTTCCATGTTGTATGCAGGGACAGTGATCCATGGCCATCAATAACTATATGTGCTTATGTTTGTTGCTATGTTTAGGAAGAGAGTTGGATTGGTCAGGAACTATGAAGGTAGCTACATCCTAATCAAGAAGGATGTTCTGAGTTGGAGGTGTCAGGAAGCTGCTGTCTTATTCAGTGTAAACTCATATCTTTGGGAACATAGGTTTTCTTAAACCTATGTTCCGCTATACCCATCAATTTGCAAGGAAACCCTAAACCTTTTCCGGTTTCCGTAAACACCCCCTACCTATCCACAACCTCACCCTAACCCTCTTCCCCCCTTCGGCTACCTCGAGGTACCTGTTATATTCAAGTCAGGGGCTTGTGCCAACCAAGGTGGGAGGGGTCAACTACATTTGGCTTCAGTGGCTAGGAAGGAGTTGTGTGATACTATAGGGGTGTGACATGTTTCAGTCCATGGCAAAAAAAAGGGGATAGAGGAAGACCATATGGCGGTTTGGCTATTGGGGTGAAACAGTCACTAAAAGCACACAAAATTGGTAACCTCGGAAGCCATGATTTTCTGTTGGCAGTAGGGTGGAAGAAATTAATCCCAGGTTAAAGGGTAGAACCCTTTATGTTAACATCTATAATCCACCCGGGGGAACCGCCAGTGACACATTGCAAGAAGCCCTGTTCCATTACTGAGTGAATGGTGTGAGAAACCAGAAGGTGTCTCACCCACTAGTCACCGGGGATCTGTCATCCAGGTGGCCAGGACACAGCCATCACTTTTGGATCCAGTTCCTGGGGGCGGACAAGTGCATGAGGATCACTTGGGAAAGGGGTCTTTGGGGAGTGGGACACCGGATGGTGAGACGCAGTATCCCTTTCCTTGTAACACCTTTACCCCATACTACCAGGTAGCATATTTAGGAGCTCTGCCCCCCCACACTCCTTTACAACAAGAACACTTTCTCACAGACAGCCCGCTATGAGAGAAAATAGACTAACACCCGAGCAGTATATCTGACGTGTCCCAATACAATGGCCAGGCAAGGTCAGACAATTACTGACAATCACACACACATAACTTCCATTACACTTCCCCACATGGATAAAAGGCGTAGCCCGAGAGCACAGTTAGAACGAGGTAAAGCACAAGATGAAACAACAGTTTCGAGATGGCTACTGAGCAAGAGAGGAAAGACAGCAAAACCAAAAGGGATCGCAAGGAGGGAAATTCCCTTGACCTTTTTCGACAAGGAACCGTTACTTTCCAGAGACTGCGAAGACAGAAAGCGTAAGACCAGGAAACCTGGCTGAAGAATCCTGCATTGTGTGTCAGAGATACCCGGGGCACACTCCCATCACTAATCAAGGCAGGGAGAATCACAATCGGCATGGTATCGTCCTTGGCTCCAAGAACAAAACCGTTTCAGTGAAATCAACACAGCTGGTGAGTTGAGGAGACCGATACAAGACTGGTCTGTGTTGAAGTCAAGGTTGCAAGCAGCAAAATTGTATGGCGAGTGCTGGAACGAACATTGTTAAAACACGTGTGAAAAGAGATGCAAGTGAAGTTGAAATGCTGGCGAGTGATTGAACTTTAAAGCAAGCTACAATACCCTTGACAGAGAGGTCCGGCACCACATGGGTGCTCAATCAAAGGTCTCTGTAAGGTATCCACATGAGAAGTGACAAAAGTAGATAAATTTGGTCTGAGTCCGGCGGAGGGAGACCAATTGAAAGAGAACGAATACATGTGAACCGAAGTGCTCCTGTAATGGGTCAGACCATATCCTACGCACAATTGAAAGTTTTTGATTTTGATGAAGTGGAGAAAGTTGGAAAAGCACATGTTTATTTACTATTTATTTATTTGAAATCAGTTCATAATTGAACTTTTACAAAATCAATTAAATATATATATTTACATCTATACAAAAGCACATGAATTTTGTCTGAGCCAGAGGGAGATTGATTCAAGATTTTTTGTTAAAGAGGGTCTGCGCCTGGCGCAGGGTGACCGGGGTGAAATGTAAATGTCATGCATGCTGGACGCTACGCTCGTAGAACAGCTAGACCGTTCTACTCCAAATGGAGGTTATTCGATACGTTACCGGGAAAACGACGTTTGCACTTTTCACGTCGCTAACTTCACGTGACTTTTGCTTTGTCACGTGAACTACGGTATTACGTATTTAAGCAGCGTAGAAACTTCACTCGCTGCTTCTGATCGAATCTATTGGCGTTGTGTAGCTGAACCTCTGATCTGCATCCAGGCATATTTCTACAGCTACTTTTGGGCCTTCAATAGCGTGTGTTCCGCCACACGCTGATTCCTGGAGCTATTCCTTCGCGTGATAATTCACACGCGTTCTCTGTCTTCAAGCGTGGCTGGTCCGGACTGCGGGAATCCTGCCCGCGTGTACATCCACACGTACACTCTGTCTTCATACGCGGCTGGCCCGGACTGCGTAAATCCTGCCCGCGTGTAATCCCACACGCGCACGTTGTCTCTAAACGCGGCTGTTCCGGACTGCGGGAACACCGCCCGCGTGTAATTCCACACGCGCTCTCTGTCTTCAAGCGCGCCTGGCCAAGGCTGCGTAAATCCTGCCCGCGTGTAAAATCCACACGCGCTCTCTGTCTTCAAGTGCGGCTGGCCATGGCTGCGTAAGTCCTGCCCGCGTGTAATATCCACACGCGCACGTTGTCTTCACTCGCGGCTGGCCCAGACTGCGTGAATCCTGCCCGCGTGTAATATCCACACGCGCTCTCTGTCTTCAAGTGCGGCTGGCCAAGACTGCGTAAATCCTGCCCGCGTGTAAAATCCACACGCGCACGTTGTCTTCACACGCGGCTGGCCCAGACTGCGTAAATCCTGCCCGCGTGTAAAATCCACACGCGCACGTTGTCTTCACACGCGGCTGGCCCAGACTGCGTGAATCCTGCCCGCGTGTAAAATCCACACGCGCACGTTGTCTTCAAACGTTATTTTCTTCGCGGCTGTTTATAACCGCGTGTACTTTGTTTTTCCTTAAAAAGTGCGCTATTTCTAACTCCTGCATCTGTGGAATTAACAGAAGGATTGACCCCTATAGTGGGAAGGAAGCTTTTCAAGGATTATTGGAAGGTGACATTGAACTGTACTTTTGGACGCTATCCTGTGGTGAATTCAACCCGTATCTAGCGTGAGCCTCGTTCCATTCGGGATAAGTCTCCCTTACTAATTTCCCCTTCCTTGTCGTTTGTTCTTCATTCAAATCCATCAAGAGACTTCTGGATTATTCTACCCTAAACTAAAGGTCAGTGTGAACATTCCTGTCATTATCTAATTCATCATACTCAGGTTGGAGCAGTTATTCATGATACTTTAATTTGTCCTAGGCTGGCTTTCTATACCTTACCCACGCCCTTTCCAGTGATCCATCGCTCTGCCTGTTTTATCAGCCAGAGGGTTGTATCATTTGGAAGGTCTTCAATTGACTTCACAACTATCAAATCGTGTGAACAGGGATCCGGAAGACCCTACCTCCTGTATCCTTTTGAGTATTGTATCCTTTTCAGTTAATACTTTGGTACATTCTGACAGTAAATCACCCGAGAAGTGGGTTTGTCTTACCAGCACCTGGTCTCCTATCTGGATGTGGCTGTGTTTTGCCTTCCTTCTTAGATCAGCATATTCCTTCATCCTTGTTTTGCTCTCCTTGTCCTTTGTTCTTGCTGTGTCGACATAGGTGTCTGGAAGAGAGGCATTTGGATTGTGTGGCAATGTGGTTCTTATCACTCGTCCAAACATCAGGGTCGAGGGACATGCCCCTGTCAAGCTGTGTGGTGTGTTTCTGTAGTCCCTTAACACAGTACATATGGCCTGCATGAAGGATCCATTTGTAATTGAGCAGAGGTTACCCATAAATCTCTCCACCGTTCCATTGGCCTGTGGTCACAGAGGTGTGATTTTGCGATGTTGAAAACCAAGATCTTCCGCAAACCTGGCGAAATCATGTCTGCTGAAAGGTGGACCATTGTCTGATTACACTATAAACGGAATCGCATAGTCTGCAAATGTCTTGTCTAAGGCCGGTATTACAGCTTGAGCACTGGTGGAGTGAATGAGGTGCACCTCTGGGAATCTGGACATCTCGTCAATGATCACCAACACATACTTGTCGTTAGCCAGTGGACCGACCATGTCAACGGCGACTTCGTCCCATACTTGCATCAGCATTGCTGACATCTTGAGGGGCTGTGGAAAAGTGCATGGGGCACCTGCCTTGCACGCGATGCACTTGCCTAGGAGCTGTTCTGCTTTCTCGTCCATCTGGGGGAACCACACCTTGGTTCTGAGCTGTTGTTTCTTCGATACGATTCCCCTTTGTCCCGAGTGTGCTAGTGCAAGCACTTGCTCTTGCAGACTTGCAGGGATGACGATTCTATTTTCTTTCAGTAAGAGCCCTTCCGGGGACATGGATAGTGTGTGTCTAATGAGTTTGAAGGTGTGGAAGTGTCTATCTTCAGGTGGAGACAAAAGGTTGTCCATGATTGCTTTTGCCGTGCCACTGACCTGATCTCAGGCATTCTTGTATTTTTAGAAGTGGGTGATCCGTCTTCAGGGTTTCAGCTAGTTGAGCACTCGTGATGGATTTGGGGAGTGCATTGTTAATTAGGTAATGTATGTATTGGTTTGCTTTGACTGACTGGTGCTCATCGTGATCTGGAAGCAGGTACCTGGACAAGAAGTCCGCCGGGTTGTTGTCCTTCCCCGGTTGGTGTATGATTTTGAACAAGTATTCTTGCAGCCTGAGTCCGCGCCTTGCGATGCGTGGTGGCATTTTAGCTGTTGGTTTGCCATAGATTGTGGTGAGGGCCTGGTGGTCGGTGATGATGGTGAACGGGCATCCATACAGGAACAGGTGGTAGTGTTCACACACCCACAAAACTGCTGGCTTTCCTTCTCTGGTTGTGAGAACGCGTATTCAGCTGGTGAGAGGCTGCGGCTTGCATATGCTACAATGCGCCTCGGGAGTTGGGTAATGCTCCTGGCTGTGACTGAGCTAATATTGCCCCTAAACCGATAGGGCTAGTGTCAACTGTCAGTTCTGTGTTGGGATCCGGGTCGTAGTATGCCATGCAGGACGCTGATGCAATGCGTTTCTTGATCTCTTGGATAGCTGCTTTGCATTCGTGGGACCAGTAGAATTCCTGATCTTTTCCCATGAGTAGTCGGAGGGGTGTGCTCACTGTCGCAAAATCTTGAATGTATCGCATACAGTAACTCGCCATTCCCAGAAATGATCGTACTGCTGACACTGAGGTGGGTGTGGGAGCCTCCACTAATGCTTGCACCTTTTCAGGGTCCGGTTGTAAACCATTGTTTGAAAATATGTGTCCGAAAAATGTTAGGTCGACTTAATGATCTCACACTTGTCGGGGTTGAGCCTGAGGTGGGCATCTTCAAGGGCCATACACACTCATTAGTGTGTCATCATGTATCTCTTGTGTGGTGCCAAATATTAAAATGTCATCACTATAATTCAAGCAATTTGGGACATGCTTGATGACCTGATGAATTTAATTTTGGAATATTTCGGCCGCTGATGATACGCCAAAGCTGAGCCTTTTGTACCTAAAAAGTCCCAGTTGCGTAGAGAAGGTGGTGATATATCTGGAGGATGGATGTAGCTCAAGCTGCTGATAGCCCTTATTTAAATCCAACTTTGAAAATACTTTTGCACCATGCAGTAGATGCCTCATGTCCGTCATCCTGGGCGCGAGGTGACGTTCCCTTTCTATTGCCACGTGGGGGCCTTCATGTCCACGCAGATGCATATGCTGGCGTTGTCCACCTTTTTGGGCACGGGCACGATGGGGGACACCCACGGGGTGGCCCCTGATGCATGCTCAATTATGTCTTGGTCTAACAGGGACTGGATTTAATTTTCTACGTGTCTCTGAATGTTGAGGGGAATGCCCCTGTAATGTTGAGCGATCGGTGGTGTTTGCATATTTATGTGTAGCTTGATCTGTTTGTCCTTGAGTTTCCCCAGTCCTTTAAATAGCATTAGAAACATTTTCTGTATCATGTCCTTCGGGATGGTAGTGTACGCAGACATGATCTGGAACATTATATGTAGGAGACCCATCTGGATGGCTGACCGGAAGCTCAGTATGCTCTCTCCTGGTACCTCTCATTTTATAACATAAATCTTAACTTTCAAGCTTTTGTCCTTGTATTGACATGTGGCTGTAAACATGCCTCAGCATTTTAGGGGTTTGTTTGACCCATATGGGTAAATTTGCACGTCAGCGTTGCATAATTCTTTCTTTTTTGCTAGAGACATGTATGTGTCCTCACTGATCACATTTACCATGGCTCCGGTATTGATCAGAAATTCACGGCTCTGTCCGTTTAGTTGTAGCAATAATATCGGGCTGTATTCTGCGGCAATGCTGTTTCCTATGGCATGGACGTATCCTCTCTTTCTGTCTCTGCTGGATGAAGAGGAGTGCCAGTCTCGTCGCCATCGTGGGTATTCCTCCAAGTATCTAACTTTCTGTCGCGGG
Organism: Ambystoma mexicanum; assembly: GCF_040938575.1. NCBI lineage: Eukaryota > Metazoa > Chordata > Amphibia > Caudata > Ambystomatidae > Ambystoma > Ambystoma mexicanum. The sequence goes on from NC_090923.1 coordinate 1,346,034,075, forward strand.
GCCCGTCGTTGCGAGTCTTGCCTGTTTCTGTAGCGAGTGGAGTGATCTCTTCTCTCTTCGCGCCATCTATCTCTGCGTGATGACTCACTGGGTTGCTATGGGAGCTGCGCCTCCTAGTGGTGGGGGATCGCCACAGGTTGTGTTGTGGGCATTCCCGCCTTGAGCGATGGTCATCTTGTCTCCTGGAATCCCTGCTAGTTTCCGCTGGTTGAAAGAATTTAATGTTCCTGCAAACTGATTGGAAATTATTCTCACCACCACATTTGTCGCAGTGATGACCTATTGCCGGGCATGGACCAACGTGCGGGAACTTGTATCCGCATCTGTAGCACATTTTCTGTTCTGCTGTGTCACCTGACGTGCGAATGGGGCATACAGTTGTTGATGAGGCAGATTGGGTAATTTTAATGTTGCTGAGTGACTCAGTTTGTAGGGATAGTGCAGAATCTGCTATCGCTAGCTGTAATATTTCTTCCAGCATTCTGCTTTTCTGTAGCAGTTTCTTTCTGAACTCCGGAGACTCACACCCTGCTATAGCTTGTGACTTGAGTGCTTATTCTGTCGAATATCGGTCAAAGTCAGAGTATTTTGCTTGTTTTCTCAATCTCATCACAAAATTATACATGTTTTAACTTTTCTCTTGGGTGGTCGTATGAAAGATATGTCTTTCGTAATCCGCGTTTCTCAGTGGTGCGAAATAATTATTCAGAGAATCAATTATACCTTGGAATGTGTTAGTGTTATTTCTGCCATCTCAAACACTATGGGCCTCATTATGACCCTGCCGGTCTGGAAACAACGGTGGCGGTAAACCCGATGCCACCGTTGTTTCTGGAACGGCACACTACGAGTCCTGCAGGCGGGTGGCCTTACTCCCGCCAGGTCTGACCTGGCGAGAGTAACGCCACTCGCCTGCAGACGGAAATGGAAACACTGGCACCGTTAATTACGGTGCCGGTGTTTCCGTGGTTCCCATCTCCATGGAGTCCTATGGAACTCCATGGGAATGGGGAGTAACCTTATTCCGCCTCTGGAATTACCAGACCACCGGGGCTGTAATGCTCCGTTAAGTTCGGAAGTCCGGAGGCGGCAATTCATTCCGGGTCTGGCGGCAGCCTGCCGGTTTTTCCGGCACCGCTACTGCTGGACTCGGAATAAGGCCCTATGTCTCTTACAACAGGGCCAAGTGAATACATTAAAATTCCCCTTAGACAGCGTTCTTCTCGAACTCCTGTCGCATCAATGTAAATCTAAAGTTCTTTGAGCAATCTGGCGCATCTGGGCGCCAAACTACTGGTGTCCGAAATGTCAAAGTGTTGCATGGCTTGCAGTGAATCGGTGCTGCCCTCTTCTCTGAGCGCTGGGGCACGGGGAGGGGAGCAGGACTGAGGGCTTTGTAGCGTGCTGTCCTCTTCATTATTTAACATGGTGGCAAAGGCCTTGTGTGTTGCACAGTTCTTTTACTTCTCACCTTGGCAGGTTGCGGTGGAATTGCCTTTGATGGTTGCTGTGCCGTAAACTGGAAACCTCATGAAAGCAGAGAGGCCTTTCCAGCAGGTGTTGTCCTTTTATGCAGTGCTTGTAGCTTAATGAAAGCACACTGTCGGCGTGGACTTGCTGCCTGAAATGCTTTTCTCCTTAGCATGAGTGATGAGCGTTTAGATGTTCCATGTTACCGTTAAGGAGCAGTTTTCCTCCTTGATGATGCTTGTAGGTGCGTATTTGCTGAAAACCACGTGCTATGTATGGCGGGCGTAATACACGCTGTGTGTATAATTTTCTCACTGGGTGCCCGTTTCCGACATCATACGCATTGCGCGTCTTTCAAACGCGTGTGACTTTCCTCTGTGGCAGTGCAATATCTTGTGCTTTTGTTATTTTCTCTCGTCAGGCACACAGATAGCACCGTGATGCGCATCCACTGAGATGCGGGCCAGTGCGGGGCATGGCAGTGTCTCTCACCTCGCGGCGTCACAGGGCTGCTGGAAATCACACTCTGGTGCAGGCTCAGCAAGACGCTCTGGATTCGAAGTATGTCCTCATCGCCATTGTTGAATTCGATTAAGTATTTAAATACACAGCAATGAGGAAACGGGAAGCCAATAAAACACGGGAGCCAAAAATTCAGATGTTGTCCCTTTACTAATCAGGCCCAAACTGAACTCGGGGTGGAAACCCTGCCCACAATGAAACACGTGGGCTGCAACCCACAAACATAATAATAGAAAGGAGACATGGTTCCTTTTCCAGAACAATAGAAGTAGGACATTACAAATAGTGTCTTTCACTAGGAGTCACACTTCCAGAGTGGTAGGCAATCGGGTGTTCCAGGAGATCCTCCTTGACTTGGAGTAAAACGGATTCTATGGTGACGTCAGAAGAATCTAAGAATCTGCTCCAAGTATGAAAGTCTTGGTGGTATCCGGTTGACATATAATAGGTGCTTGTATGAAAGCTTTCTTGAGGTATTTAAAGGCAGAGCCAGCGGATGGGGTCCAAACAAATCTCTTGGCAAGATTTGCCTTTTTTAGGAGACTGGTTATGGGTTGCGTTTTAGCAGAGAAGTCTCATAAACTTTCAGTAAAAACGAGCAGGTCCCAAAAATTGTTGTATTTGTTTGATAGAAGAAGGAATAATCCACTGTTGTATAGCAGAAATCTTGCGTGGGTCCATTTCAATGCCCTTGGCTGAGAGAATGAAACCTAAATAATGAACTGACGTAATGCTGAACTGGCCTTGACAAGGAAGACAAAATAGCAAGGGAAACACTAGCGTTCCTGCAAACGGGAAACGTTGCTAAGCGAGCAGCAACAGTCCGCACCGAAGAAGATAAGCTTCCGGGTGGGAAGCGTGATGACGCGGACCACGTCAGGAGGGGGAGGCTCAATGATGCAGCACACGTAATCGGGAGATAGGGGAAACAACTACAACTCCAACGAGAGCTCTATGTTGTAGAAATGCGTAATGTGAACCAGCGGGTCCCCGATAACAGGGAACCCTGACTGATCGTCGTATTCCGAGATGCAAAGAATGATCTACTGAGACAAGGTCTGTTTTGTGACGTCCCTACCTGCTGGGGTACCCGCATAACCAATGAAAAGATGGTCATCAGTCCTGTTCTCCCACATCCAAGAGGCGTTGAACTTGAGGACCTGCACCGGATCTAACCGATGGAACCATTCCTCTGCCTTGGAAGAGTGAGGCAGAGGAAAGAAGACGGGTAGATGGGTCTTATGAGAGATATACCCAATCTGCCTCCATCTTCTGAATGAAGGAGGGTCTAACTATAAACAATGCCTTCTCCCTGGAGAAAACCAACTAGGGAGGATTAGCCTGAAGCTCACTCACCTATCTAGCGGAAAGGATGGCAACCAGGAAAATCACTTTAAGGGTGAGCAGTCTTAAAGGACAAGAATAAAGGGGCTCATATCGAGCACCCATTGAAAACGTTGATACTAAATTAAAGTCCCACACCACAACTACAAACTGGCGTGGGGGAAACATATGGAAAGATCTCTCAGAAATTGAATAACTGTGGGTTGTGAAAAAGGAGCCCAGCTCTGGGGTCCTCTTGAAGACCGAAATGGCGGCAAGATACTCCTTCACTGTACCAATCTGAAGGCCTGTCCGGTCCAAAGGCAGAAGAAAATCCAACACAGAGGAAGTGAAACCAGTAAGCAGATCCCTCTCCCTGCACCCAGCCAAAAACTTCTGCCACCTTGATTTGGTGGAGGGTCTTCTAACAGAGAGAAGCACGTTATGAACGTCCTCCAACAAATCCCACTCCCTATACCTCAGCTTTTTAGCAGTCAGGCATGCAGATTCACATTGCAGAAGTTTGGGTGTGAGACCCTCCCCTTCGAGTGAGAGAGGAGGTCCATCCTTTGCAGAAGACGCCGGGCAGGGCACAGCGTCATGTCCAACAACTCCGGGTACCATGTTCTCCGGGCCCAGTCCGGTGCATTCAAGATCATTGTGGTCTGAACTGACACAGTCTCCTGAGAACCAGTGGAATGACAGGGATCAGTGGGAATGCATAGAGCATGTCGAAGTCGCACTCGACCGTCAAGGAATCCCCCAGACTACTCTGGCAAAGAAATTCCCTGGAGCAGAACCACCTGCACAGCCTGTTGACACTTGACGGTCCACCTGGGGAGTACCCCAGCAGAAGGAGAATATCTCCTCCAGAACTTCCTGGCAAAGCTCCCACTCATGGGAGTTTGAAGACTTTCTGCTCAGTGCGTCCACTAGAGTGTTCTCCTTGCCGGCCAGATGGGCTGTGTCAGGGATACGCTGTTCTCCAGAGCCCAGAACCACAATCTAATTTTGTCTCTGCACATAATATAATGCATGGCTACAGTATTGTCCATCAGGACCAATACCGTATAGCTCTTCACAGGGTTGAGGAAAGCAACCATGGCTAGCTTGATTGCCCTCAGATCCAGCAGATCCAAGTGCTCCAGACACTCAGTTGGGCACCACAGACTGCTCACCATCAGATCCTGTAAGCATGCGCCCGATCCGTTCAGGCACACATCCGTGATTAGAGTCACCCGTGGACAGGGTTGATGGAAAAGAGACCCTCTCAGGAGGTAGCTCTCTGGATACTTTCTCCAAAACCAGAAGAAGGTCTGACGTCTGCCTCTGAAACAGAGCCTATTAAGAGCTCAGAAGCCACTTTAGCGATCTCATGCACAGTCAGGGCCACTGGTACAACCTAGATGCATAATTCCATAAGGCAGAAAAGCAGAGACTGGAAATGCCACCTGAGGTTGGAAAACCTGGAAAATCTTGAAGATGTTTGTCACTCTGTTTTCGGATGAGAAACCCAGAACCAGGCGAGTGTGCAATGAATCTGGGGGACTGGGACAGCGAAACCAGAACTTCTTTTAGTTCAGGGAGAAGCACAGGCTGTGCAACAGACTGCAAGTCCGGTACAGATGTGCCAAGACTAGATCTAATGAGCAGGCTTGGATGAGCCAGTCGTCCAGCTAGAGAAAGCCATGAATACCTTCCCTCCTGAGTCGAGCCTCCACTACTGCTAGCAGCTTGGTGTTAACCCTTGGTGCTGAAGAAAGTCTAAAAAGAGAGACTTTGAACTGGTAATGAGAGTTCCCTACTTTGAATCTCTGGTACATCCTGTTCTTCTTGTTTATAGCCACATGAAAGTATGCATCCTGAAGATCCAGGAAAACTAGCCAGTCATTCACGTCCAGGGCCTGGAGGAATTGGGCTAGAGTGACCATCTTAAACTTGTCCTTGCGCAAGTACAAGTACAGAAGCTGCAGATCCACAATGGACCTCCGTCCTTCTTTGGCACCAGAATGTATGATGAGTACCAACTCCCAGCCTCGTTTTAAGCAGGGTACCATCTTTAGGGCCCCTTTTGGTAAAAAACTGATGGATATCCTTCAGCAGGAGAGGTTCCGGAAGAAAGGGTGGGTGGCAAAGGGGTTGTCTGGAGGATGAGAGGTCAAGGGGAGGCAGTATTTCTGCTGGACTACCTGTAAGGCCCAGGTGTCTGAGGTGGTATTTTGCCATTCCTCACCAAACTGGGATATCCTGCCCCCCACAGGGGATGAACGGCAAAGTCTGCTTCATAGAGGCTTTGACCGGGGGCTGCTGAGGGCACTGAGGAGGATGAAGCATCTCCTCTTGGCCCAATGTGCCCCCTACCCATGTCATAACAACGTTGTCCTTGCCTGCCTAAAGAAGACTGACCTCTACTCCTCTGGGCACAAGAGACGTTGCTGCACCACCAGCCCCAATGACTTGGCTGTCATCTTAGACGCTTGGAATTTATGGAGCGACTCATCTGCCTTGGTGCTGAATAAGGACATGCCATTGAAGGACATGTCTAGGAGCTTCTCCTGGATGTAAGTGGCGAACCCCGACGTCCTCAGCGCCTTAAAATGGTGCTGAAAACCATCGTCCCAGTGACGTAGTCTGCAGTGTCCAGGCCTAACTGCAAAATCTGACAGCAGGCCTCTTTGCCGTCTTTAATAATGTTCTGGAAGCAGTCCTGCATCTCCCCTTCTGGGATGTGCTCCACAGCCCCTGTTACAACTGACCAGAAACCAAAGGAGGATTTGACCAGCACAAGAAGGGTTGACGCACTGGAGGCTTAGGCTTGAAGAGTCAAACATCTTCCTGCCCCATGCATTAACCTTTTGCTCTCCCTATCTGGAGGCAATGATGAAAATTAGGTGGTATTGATATGATATATATGATAGGTTATTAATAACGCGCTTAATACCCAGAGGTTTCTAAGCGCGGACCGGGGGATCGAACCTGTGTTGCTCTGTGTCGTCTTGCTTCCAAGGTGAGCACGTTGCCCCTGAGCTATCCTCCCGAGACATCCTTCCTCCTTGAGGTTCGCTGTAGCAGCCTGCACCACCAAACTCTGTGGGAAAGCGTGGGCAGAGCGGAATAAGGGGTGCGAAGGGGCTGGCCTGTGCTTCTTGGCCAGGTCACGGTCCACTGTGAGTACTGATGCCACTTTGGTCAACAGTTACACCACAGGCCCCACCTCTGCCTTATTGAAGGAATGCAAGGTCTCCTTCTTAGGACCCTAGTCCAGAATGTCACACAGGTCATACTGCACCCTAGGCCTCAAGGAGCCTGACAGCCCAAGGGTGACCACCTTCTCCATCAGGTGCTGAAAGGCCACATGTGGTTTGCCAGGGGTGGCAGCAGGCATCATGTCGACCTCTGGCGAGGTGTCCAGGAAACTTGCCTCCTGCAAGTCACCCTGCTCCCTGTAAAACTCCTTTGTGATGTCTCTCACCTCCCTGGGGTGGAAGGGCTCCAGTCCGAATGGGATATCATCACCCTCCTCCAAATGTGACATATATGCCCTTATTGGGAGCAGAGGGATCCCTTTGGCGAGTCTGGTGCCATTGGTGCCGTTGGTCGGGGACCATATGTAGGGGAAAGAATGTCCAAAGATGGAACGTGTCCGCTTTCCTCACGACCTTGTCACGTTGCAATGGGGACTCCCTGCCGGCTCCTCCAAGTGCAGTGGGATCCGTTGGCTCGGCCGGAGCCAGAGCCGCCGGTGCTGAAGCCGACGGCGCCATGGTCACAGGCATCTTCAAACGAAAAGCCTCCCATTCCTTTGGTGAAAATGACTTGGGCGGAAAAGGTACCTGTGGGGACTCTTCCTCATGGGCTTCGTTGGATAGGTGGCTCCTCTTCTTCGAGAATGAAGATGAGTGATGCCATGAAGAACCGCCGGGCGACCTCGACCTCTTGCAATGCTTCTTTATCTTTTTGTCCTCCCGGAAGAGGGATCTCTCCACAGTGCCACATTCTGTGCCCATGGACCTCAAGTGGGACTGCTTATCCCCTCTCTCTTTGTGGAGAAAGGTGAACAGTTTTGCTTCGCGTTCTTGGAGCGCCACTGGGTGCATCGACTGGCACAATGAACAGTCCTGCACGTCATGGCCTTCACCGAGACAGTAAAGGCATATGCAGTGTGGATCTGACATAGACATTTGGAACCCGCAATCCAGACTGGGTTTGAACCACGAAGACCTTGTCAGATTCGCACTGTGAGAAATTCGAGGGGTGAAACAAGATTTTGTTTTGTAGAAATGAATAGCAGTGTTCCTAGCAGATAGCAGAGTGCATGGAAAAAAGGAACTGAGGTCGCGGGGCGTGGCACCTCTATATATATGTAAACTTGCCCCATCGTCATGATCAGCATGGGACCCGTAGAGGCGTTGGGTGGAACCGACACGGAGCTGCGCTGAACCCCCTGGCGGAGGAAATGTTCCTGAATAGTAGGTGCCGTTAAGAGATAAATACCATAGATGAGGAATCCATGGGAGGAAGGAGTCCATTAGCCATTTTTTTTATACCAAACAGTACAATGGAAAGTACAAGACTGAATTTTCTGGGTAGGCATGTGGGCGATGAGGCATCTGTTGGATACATTCCTACCACCGATTCTTCTCCATATGGAAATGTCCTAGGAGAACTTGAAGAATTGACTTACCCACTCTCGAATCCCGACCAGCCAGGAAGTTTGGTGAAAGTATGCAGCGGTGCCCATCTAATGTATGAAAAGGGGGAACCTCTAAGCAAAGCAGAAGTTGCTGTCTGATTTGTTGGTGAGTGAGCATGTAGGCTTTGGAACCACCTTCTATACTGTGAGTAATCTGAAGCTGTCGCCCTATCTGGTCCCCGGGGATCTGTCATCCAGGGGGCCAAGACGCGGCCATCGGTTTGGATCCAGTTCCTGGGGGTGGACCATTGCGGAAGGATCACCTGGAAGGGGGGTCCTTGGGGAGTGGGACACCGACGGGTCAGACGTGGTACCCCCCTCTTCTTTAAACACCTTTTCCCATCCTACCACGTAGGATATTCCAAAACACTGCCCCACCTTTTCTGACACAAACACTTTCGCACAACAAGAAAGACAACGGACTAACACCAGAGCCATTTACCTGCGATGTCCCAATACAAGGATCAGGCAAAGTCAGGCAATTGATCAGAATCACACACTCCTGACTGCCCTTTCCGTTCCCCATAGGGATAAAAGGTGGAGCATGACAGCACACTACAAGCAAGGCAGACCGCACGACGTGAGAGCTAACTCAGCACAGCAGTTCCGAAGGAGGAGAAGGACGGCGCGAGCCGAGAGGATACCAAGGGGAGAAATGATCTTGCCCTTGTCGACAGAGAGCGTGAAACCTCAAGAGAAGGAATTGTAAGACCGCAAACAATAGCCAGCTTGTGTTGCAGCAGATGTGAACGGTACCCGGACGCCTCCTCCGCTGACAGCCAAGCCAGGGAGAGACGCATGGCCCAATGGTACCGGCCTTGACTCTACAAGACAAGAAAGCAAAGCAGTTCATCACAGCCGGTGAGTCGAGGGAAGAGCTGATAAAGAAACCGGGCTGTGTTGAAGGAAAGTAGCAAGTGGCTAACTGAGCATTGAATGAACAAATAACTGTTGTTATAAGGAAAGGGGAAAGCCAGGATAATGGAATCAAACACCACGTGCGTGTTCACTTGAGAAATGCTAGGTGATATCCCTGCTATTGAACCACAGTAACCAGAAGGCCTTAGGAAAAGGCAAAAAAGGGCTCAAAGTGGTCATACGGGGGTCTTGTCAAATCCTGCGTACAGTCGAAAGTTTTTGACCAGCAGATGATTGGAAAACAAAGGGAAACAAATCCTGCATTGTAAAAAGAGTGCACAAACAGTGCATTGTAAAGGTTGGCAAGAGTGAACCAGGCATAGGGATGCTAACAAGAGGGGACAAAGTCTGAAGTCCCATGAACATTGTGCTGACAGAAGTGAACCCAAAGGAGAGAGGCTGGAAATTAAAGAGGGGTCCAAACCCGAAGGAGGGAGACTAAGGAGTGGAGAGTCATCACCCTAACTACTGTATGTAAAGAACTGTTTAATTGAATTGTCGAGGAACGACTGTGAAGGGTTTGCACCCGGAAAAGAGGGGGAGCCAAGGGTCAAGCCGTCACCCAAAGCCATATGAGGAACAGAACGTTTGTGTTTGTTTGTTGAAAACTATCAGGCCCTCGAAGGCAAGAGACTTTTTATGGAAAAGAGACTTTAACCATCACAGAACCTGACAGCTGGAGAGGAACTGTCGGCTCATGCTGGGAAAGCTCGAGTGTGTGCTGTGCTTAGGAGACCCACCTTGTCCCGTGCTGAAAATGTGGGGAAGGGAGACCCCTGGCAATCACATCCTGGCTTATTATTTGTGAACAGTTCTTTCTTTGTTGAAAACCCTATTCCACACGACTTCTTTAATTAGTTGTAAGGATTTGGCAATAGTTTCTTTTGTTATAGGCTTTTTTACTTTGACAAGATGCCACGAGGACAGCCTTATTTTTCATTTGATGGTCGACGTTGCTCCCATCTTAGTTTTCGGTTTAGGTTAGGCGTTTTTCCATCCTACACTTACAATTTAATAAACACCCTTGAACTGTGATCACTTGTGTCTGTCTTTACTGTTACCACCATGGGTTCCTTACAGTACCGACTTGTAACATGTATTGAGAAAGAATAGTCAACCTGGAGATAGTTTGCTTGATGACTGTCCTCCCTTTGTTTGGTCCAGAAAAACCCACAAAGAGTTGATCATCCACATGGTACTCATTGGATTTGGACAAGCAAAACTTTAGAGCCTTTCTGGGATCCAAACAATGGAATCTCTCCTCCATCTTTGATGGGTGAGAAGGTGGAAAAAGACTGACAATTAAATATTTTGCTGCAGATTCAATTTTGAAACCACTTTAGGTAATTAGGAGAAATTACTTACCGGTTTCTTCTTCCACAGATTCCTCATCTTGATAGATATCCCATCCAGCGTCAGCTACTCAGAATGTTTCCACAGTGGACGTAGTGTGGCTCGACGTCGCCTCTCGACCATCTTGTGTCTTAACCAACCACTCCTCAACTCCGGACGTGACGTTGGTCGTTGTACTTAAGGGATGCACTATGCCCCCACACCTCAGTCCCCCCTCTCTCCCCCCAGGCTCAGTCTTCGAGAGGAAAAGACTTGTTGCTAGAACGGAAGAGGACTGATATACCTCCTAAACAATGTTTTCTTTCTTTGAGAATCAAGACCAATTAACAGGGTATGCCCCATCTAGGGCATACCATATATGCCTTAGAAGCAATTTTCTTTTTTTTAAGGAAGCGCAGAGTGCCACTCTTCCCCTCTTGCACAATTTACGATGGCGATAACCAGACATGCCAACAAAGTCATTGTAAGCTTCCAAGCAAGGAAGGCGATGAGGAATCTGTAGCAGAGGAATCCATTGAAAGAATATTTCGAGTCACATCCAGCTGTAGTGTTTGGCAAAAGTATGCAGCAATGCCAACGTCGCTGCGCGATAAATGTCTATAATTGAAACACCCCTCTGGTGTAATGGATCCTCAGACCCGGAGGCACCTTTTTACATGATCCCTGGTAACATTCAGCCATACATAAAACAATGCAGTGGGAGATTGTTTGTTTTGTAACAGCTCATCCCAGCCTAGATTGTAAGAAAGCCATGTTAGGCAGAATTATATGCAGTACCCTTTGGGAGCACCACACACAATTAAGACTACAAGTGACAGTACAAATTCACCTTTGGTATAAGCCTGTACTTATCTCAAGAGTAAGTGAGCAGTATCAAATAGTTACACAAAGGACAGCAATTACTATGATTCAAACAAACACGGACTCAGGGTTTTCAAATAAAAGAATATACATTTATTTTACTCTTCAGTTCTATAACATTTCACTATTCTTGGCAGTTTAAAAATCACACTCTTAATACACCACACAACTCCCAATAAGTTCCAGACAAGTTAAGCTCACAAAATGAAGTGGGAGCAAAATGGCACTCCAGCAATTTAAAAGGGAGGGAAAGACAAAGTTAATAAAAATTTAACCACACCAACAGGTAAGTATTCAGGGCAGTTGAGCAAGAGGAACTACAATGATAAAATCAGGTAGAAAAGGCTTAGGGCCAAAGTCAATAGGACAAAAGTCTTTTGCTCAAGATCACACGGTTCAGGGTAGTTCGCGGGAAAAGTTCGTGCCACGGGTTCCGGACGAGGTTGGTTGGCAGAAAAGTTAGTTCAAAGAGAAGAGAAGGACAAGCCCTCGGATTGGAGAAAGATTTCACACACTTTCACCGCGGCTGAACGAAACGAACAACCGGATTTGCACAGTACCTTAAAACGGAGAGGGAGCTGTAGCTGAGGCGGACGTTCCTGGTAGTTCCTGCAGGCTCACGGTTCCTGAAGCGACTGTAGGACTGACAAGAAGTAGGAAGACTGGAGGGTCCTGCACTACCCAGGGAAGAAACCAGCAGCAGAGCAAAGCAACGAATAAAAGGTGCGTTCCTTAAAACCCAAGCAGGGTCCGACCTTCCTGGCTATCCGGCCCACTGTAGGTCTGTACAGCGAATTCGACCAGAGGAGGGGTCCTGGCTTGAAGTTTGGGCGAACTGGTTGGTCCCATCAGCTCAAGGGAAGAAGATTCCTGGAGGATCTTCTCTGTCGTCGGCTTCTGAAGATTCTGACCTGCAGCAGGGCTTCACCGGGCGGTTCAGTCGTGGTAGGGGTCCTCTTCTGTCAGCTCCTCATTGGTTCTTTCGTTCCAGTGGGGACTCTGCTCTTCCAGTCCCACAGACCTGCTTTTTATGCAGTTTTCCCTCATTCATACAGCCTGGCTGTCAATCACACAGCAGGGTGGCTGTCCTGGCAAGGACAGTCACCTAGCCACTCACAAAGGAGTGCGACTTGGGTTACCAAGGTAACCGATGGCAGGGATCCTAAGACCCCTCCCTCACATCCTGCCTACCCAGACTTTCAGGCGCCTTAAGGAGGGCTTCTGTGCAGAAGCCCACAAAAAGACGGCGAACAAAGGAACCAAACCTGGTTTGGCGCGCAGAGTAAAACACAAGAAAGACATGTACAAAAAGAAATGGTGAATAAACCCAGCCGGAATCGTAAGAAAATATATATGGTCAAGCGGGTTTATGTTTGAGGCTAATATAATAGCCTAAAACAATACCATGGTTATTTAAGATAACGCGGTATAAAAAATAGGGTAGTTACCACTGCCACCAGCCAGGTCTTGATGTAAAGGGAGTGAAACAATGCTCCAAGCGACACAGACAAAAAGGGATAAGAATTAACCCTTTTCAATACTCCATGTAAGATGGGGTGTACTGGGTCTGTGGTTTAAAGTGACTAAATAAAGTTAATGGCAACTTTATCTTTTCTGGGGGACAGTAGTCAGCCCCAGAAAATTGAGTCAGTGGGAAGTCTCAAAGACAACCCTGTGTCACTGCACTGAAGGTGCTGTGTAACACACATGAAAAATATGATGCCATGGAGTAGGTGAGGCTCCATTGCCCAAGATCACACAAAAAGTAGAAACACACACAGCAAAACACATGTAAGAGTGGGAAAAAGGCTCACACTCTTACCAGGTGAAAAAAATAAAACCTAGAAATCCAGCAAAGCTGCTGAGGGACTCATTAGGTAAGGGAAATCAGCCATTTATGAGAATTTTCCCTAACATGAGGTCAAGCCTATGGAGCCTCTCCTCCTCTTTAGATGGATGAGGCAGTGGAAAAAACACTGGAAGGTATACAATTGGAGCCATGTGCAACCACCTTCGGAAAGAAATTAGGGCGAACTATCAAGGATACCTTTTCCTTAAAGAATGTAAGGAATGGAGGCTGCTTACAAGACAGCACCTGTAGCTCGCTTACATGCCTCACAGAGTTGATCGCCACCAGGAAGACTGTCTTCAGTATAAGGCACCTAATGAAGGTAGAATGCAAACGTGCAAAAGGAACCATCATCAAGAAAGTCAAAATCAGATTCAGGTCAAAATCTGGAGCAATCTAGGTGGAAATCTATTTACAAGACCCTTCAAAAACTGGGCCCGACCAGTATAGAGAAGAAGGAGCCCTGCTCCGTCGTCCTCTTGAACAGAGACAGGGCAGCCAAATACCCCACAACTGTGCCCAACTGAAAGCCAGACTTGCGCAAAGTTAGCAGAAACTCCATCACCATAGAGGTCGGGCACACTACTGGGTCTGCCCCCTTCACTCTACACAACATCACACACTTCCTCTATCTAGACCAGTGATCTAGTTGAAGGCCTGTGCACAGCAAGCAGCACCTATAATACCTCCTCATCCAGTTCCCAACCATCATACCTAAACCTCTCAAGAGCTACGCATGTAGGTTGAGAAAGCCTGGTTCGGTGCAGGACCCTGCCTTCTGATTGGGACAAGAGGTCTGGTTTCGAAGGGAGCCAGAGCGGTGGACACACAGCCAATTTCAGAAGGTGCGAGTACCATGTCCTCCTCACCCAAACTGGGGCAATTAGGATCAGGTGCACCCAAAATATACTCAACTTCCTGAGAACCCACGAGATGACTGGTATAGGCGGAAACGCATTGTGTAGGTCAAAGACCCTCTCCACCCTCTCCACCAGAAATGCGTCCCATAATACCCCCCTCATGGGAAATTCCTTCAAGCAGAACTTTCTGCATTTTTCATTGTCCTTCGCCGCAAACAGGCCCACTGCTGGGGTCCCCCAAAGGGAGAAGATCTCTGAAATGACCTACAGACAAATCTCCCACTCATGGGAAATCGAGCTCTGCCTGCTCATAGCATCTGCCAACCCATTCTCTACCCTCGCAACTGACTCTGCCACCTTTGAGGGTATCGGAAATCTCTCTTGAATACTGCGGACATTGGCTTCTGGGAAGCCACTGCAGGGATCTCATCCGGATCCTGGCCTTCGGCACCAGAAAAATGCAGGGGACCACGAGGCTTAAGAGGCAAAGAAGGAGAAATTACTTAACAGTAATGTTCTTTCTATGGATTCTTCTCCCACAGATTCATCAGAGAGATATCCTTCCAACGTCAGCTGCTCCGGAACATTTTAAACAGGGGGCATAGTACGACTCAATATCTATGACCATGCCACTCGTTAGCTCTGGAAGGGACACCAGCCGTATGTGTACTACATCACTACAACCCTGTACCTGAGTTCCCCACCTTTCCCACCACTCCCGAGCTCAAAAGCCGCAGAGGAAGAATCTATTGAAGACATCAAACACTTTTTTTTTGGGGTGATGAACAGAACCGTACTGGAAGCAACTGGCTGATAGTACTTATACAAAGAGGCATCAAACTGTGCCTAGCACCTAATTGCCATAACCTCGTCCATTCAGAAGAGGACAATCAAATATAGACAGCAAACCACTTAGCAGGGCCAGATGGGAGGGTGAAGAATCCATAGAAAGAACATTACTGGTAAGTAATTTTTCTTTCAATGGATTGCAGTCTCTCACAGATTCCTCATCAGATAGACTCCCAAAGCAGCACTGAGTGGGGAGCCAGGATGAAAGCCTTTGGACAAGGAAGCTCTTCAACACCTCTCTGCTGAATCAAGCATCTGAACCAGGTGCCACATCTAAGCATTAATGCTTGCTGAACATGTGGAGCGATGACCATGTCGCTGCTCGACATATTTCCTTCACCTGACACACCCCTATGCAGTGCGGATGATGCTGCTACACCCCTGGTGGAATGTGCTTTGATGCCTGGAGACAGATCTTTTACCAGCTCTCTGATAACATTCTGCAATGCATAGAGTTATCCAGCAAGACATCTATTTGGACACAGCTAGACCCTTCTGGACAGAGAGAAAGCCACAAAGAGTTGATCATCATGCTTAAATTCCACTGTTCTAGCTATGTAAAAGCTGAAGGCCCTCTTAGGGTCCAGCCTGTGTAGCCTGGTCCCTAGATGGATGCAGGGGAGGATATAAACTGGCAAATCAATGCTCTCGGACACGAGGAATTTAGAAACTACTTTTGGCAGAAATTTAGGACGCACCTTGAGCAAAGCCTTCTCCTTGAAAAAACGTAGGATAGTTGTTTTGCAAGAAAAAGTCTGAAGCTAATTTACATGCCTTGCTACAGTGATTTGCCACCAGGAAAGCCATTTTCAGAGTAAGCAACCTGAAAGGCCATGAATTCATGGGCTCAAATGGAGCTGCCATGAAAAATGTCAAAACCAAGTTCAGGTCTCAATACAGAACCAGAAAGCGAGTAGGCGGAAACCTATTTACAAGACCTTTCAGGAATTGGGTCATTTCTGGGATCGTGAGGAAGGATCCTTCATCCAGAGACCTCTTAAGCACACACAAATCTGCCAAATAGCCCTTAACCGTGCCTATGTCAAAATCTATGTACCAGATTTGCAATACTTAACGATTGAAAATGACACCAACCGGACTTCAAGATGGCCGCCGTAGAGGGAGGACGCGTGTGAGCCGAGCCACAGCAGCTGCTAAAGAAACTCGGCTCGCACGAAGGACCTAGACTGGGCTTCGAGCCCTTGCAGCACTTGCCGGGACCTCACTGAGGCAGGAAACGAATGGCTCCCCCCAGGCGCATCACCCCGAGGGCGGACGCATCAAGACGCGGGAGGGCCTCCCGCCGACCACTACTGCCGGCGTCCTCATCGAAGGGCAGTGATCGGACCAACGGAGAGTCCGGCCCCTCCGACTCACTCGCCGTCGGGGGGATGCCCACGGACCAATACTACGCCCCCGGGCCAGAATCCAGATACATACCCAGCGAAAACCAGGACCCGGAGGAGAGATCCACCGGCCCGAGCCGGGTGGTGCAATTGCGAGGCCTACACGCTGCAGACGAGGCGGTGGCGGAGGTCAGGGCCAAAGACATGGCGGCTCCGGCAGGCCCCCCTAACACCGCCTCCTTCACCTGCCTCCCCAGCGACCTGATCGGCGTCGCCGACAGAGGTAACCGGGCAGGGAGAGCCCCCATCAATGGATCGGAGGATCGGTAGTCACGAGTTTCTCCTAGAGGTCCACCATTGTCGTTGGAGCCCGCGGGCACGACGGCCCCTTGCCGCCCCTCCAACACCCCTCCCTCCCCCCTCTACAGGGGACGGGCAACACAACGGACGAGGAATCCGCCGCAACAGAGTAGGGGGGAGAGCTTTCCCTACCTGAGTAATAAGCAAAAGGCCTGCACTGCAACCGGGAAGCCCCCCCCCGTGAAACAAGCACTTGAGAGGCCCCAGGCAATAACGCGTCGCCCCAAACACAGGGGCAGGCGACAGGGGAGGCGACCCGGGAAGAACCACGAGCGAGTGGGACAGACAAGCAACCAGAAGATTCGGAGGGGTGCGACTTAATCTATCACAAGGCAAGCTTCATAGGAAAATAACTTGCTAAAGCCCAGATGTCACAGACAAGAGGGAAGCAAAAACAGACAACCCCCTCGTCCCACACGCAGAAACAGGACCAGAACCTGGTCCACCTCTGGGGGGGAGACAAAGGGAACCCAGATAAGGCCGGAGCGCACAAAGCAACGAGAGGCGCCCCGGGAGTAGACGCTCCCCACGCCGAGATGGCCACGAAGGAAGACCTAAAATCGTGGTTTGGGGAGTTCCAGTTGCAATTTATGGACTCCATGAACTCGCATCTAGATGCCATGAAGAACGAATTTAAATCAGCGCTCCAGGAACTAAGAACAGAAGTCGATGGACTGGGTGAAAGAACGGATACCCTAGAGAAAGTAGTACAGAACATTGAGGAAGAAACGCAACAAATGGCAGAATTGCAGGAACAACTGGCCCGTCAGACGCATAATCTGGAGACTCAATGGAAAGACTTAGAAAATAGATCGCGTAGGTCCAACATCAGGATCAAAAACATGCCAGAGTCGGTTGAGGATAAAGATCTTAAATCGTTCGTGCAACAAGTTTTCCTAAACATCCTTGACCTGCAGGAGGAAGAAGAAATACCGATAGATCGAATACACAGGGTGGGCCCAAGGAGAATGATGACCCAAGGTAACCGCCCGAGGGATGTCCTGGTGGCCCTCACGAGATATGCACAAAAGGAGCAGATCCTACGGAAGGCCAGGGCAATGGACCATATCCGAATGAATGGAGAGGAGGTACATTTCTATCAGGATATTGCATTATCAACGCTTCAGAAAAGAAGGGACATGGCCCAAATCACAAAAGAACTCACCACGCGTCAAATTAGGTACAAGTGGACGTTTCCATTTGGACTGCTATTGACCTGGGGAGGCGCGCAAAAAAGGATAACCACAAAAGAGGAAGGTTTGACCATATTAAATCTACAGGAGCAGGACGACGTCTCTCCACAAGCAAGCGGCACGGTCCCATTCGCGAGGAAGAGCAGGGGGGAGTGGAAAACGATAAACAAAAGGGTGCAGCGCCCCAGTAAAAGGAAATGAAGACCAACAGAGGGCAGGAATGGTGAAGCAGAAAACATGACAAGGTGGTGCGCAAGGAGCCAAGAATACAACTGCAGGAAAAGCGAGTCCGATATAACAGGTGCCGGGAGGGCAGGGGAGTGAGGACCCGGGGTCACTGAAGTCATGTGGAAGGGTTTAGGAACCCCTTCAAAGTTGTCCCTGAGAGTGTTAGAGGGTATGAAGCACAAGGCGACACACCTGAGCGTTAATAGGAAATCATGCCATCCTCAGGGTTGTTGGGGGAGGGAAGAGGGAAAGCGCCATTTGGGGATTGCGCAAGTTTTGGGGGGGGGGAAAGGTGTTGGGGACAGGGGAAAAACCAAGCATAACTCAAAAACAGAGAATGGGAGAAAGGATCATAGGACATGCCAGATAGCCCGTAAACACCAATGGGGATAAAGATCTTGACACACAATGTCAGAGGCCTCAATTACCCCGTTAAGCGTAAAAAAGTGGAACATTCCATCAGGCAGGGCGCATACGATATTGTAATGCTTCAGGAAACACACATTAGAGATCGGGATAAGCAGAAGGTGCGTCTCAAGGGCTTCAATCAAATATTTCAGGCGAATGCACAGGATAAAAAAGCTGGGGTACTGATAGCGCTCAAAGACTCTTTACATGCACAGGTTAACTCATCTTGGAGAGACAAACAGGGAAGATGCGTAATAATAACTTTAACAATTGAAGGCAGACCCCTCACTTTGGCCACAGTATACGCTCCCAACACTGGTCAGGAGGGCTTTCTGAGTGATTCCCTGAATAGAATAGAACAGCAAGCGGTTGGGGACATCATACTTGGTGGGGACTTAAACATGGCGTGGGACCCATCCCTAGACAGATCCGGACCCAGACATCGAGATCAAGGCACCCCATCCAAAAACTTAAAGCAGAAATTCACGAACCTAGGGCTGACAGACGCATGGCGGAATGGCAACCCCAAACAGAAAACCTTCTCCTATTATTCACATGTACATAATACTGCTTCGAGAATAGACTACCTATGGGTATCAGTGGGGCTTCTAGGCAGGGTAAAACAGATTGAGATGGAACCCATCACACTCTCTGACCACGGCCCGCTGTGGGCAGATATTATCTGGTCAAGACATGGCCATCGTTTATGGAACTGGCGCCTCTCAGAGGACATCATTAGAGACCCGGTGATGAGCCAGACGCTAAGAGAACACATCCAAGAATACTGGGCCATTAACAATCTCCCCGGAACAAATATGGATACACTATGGGACGCCCACAAGGCAGTCATTAGGGGACATCTCATAGCGCTTAAAACACAGAAAGAGAAGACGCACCACCAGTGGGAAAAAGAATTAGAAGAGCAAATTGGGGCGATACAAGCAGAACTAATTCGGACGCCCACCAGAAAACTCATGTGAACGATGAGACATGTTCAGGGGCAATTGGAAACACTCAGAACGAAAAAAGCAGAAAGGGCATTACTATACACGAAACACTGGTATTATGTAAAGGCAAACAAAGCAGATAGACTCCTGGCAAGACAGCTCAGGGGGAAACAGCAGGCCCAGACAATACAAGCTATGAAAGAAGAATCAGGCCAACTTAGAACACAGACGGAAGAGATAGGAAGGATACTAGGCAGATATTACCAAAAATTGTACTCCTGCGACCATCCGAAGGAGGACCTGCAAGAAACCTTCTTGGCCGGGGTTCACCTCCCCGGATTGACGGAAGAGGATAGACAGGCCTTAGATAGGGACATCACCATAGAAGAAGTATATGCAGCAATACAGTCCCTCCCGAATAACAAAGCCCCGGGCCCGGACGGGTACACCGCCATATACTCCAAGACATATAGGGATATCCTCGCCCCTATACTCACATCCCTGTACAATAAATTTGGGGAGAAGGGGGATCTGACACGGTCTATGAACGAGGCAAAAGTGCTGGTCTTTCATAAAAAGGGAAAAGAAGAGCAACTCCCTACCTCTTGGCGCCCGATAGCTTTAATCAACCTGGATGCTAATCTGTACACGAAGATTTTAGCGACCAGACTGGCCCTAGTGCTTCCCAGGTTAATCCACCAAGACCAGTCAGGATTTGTTCCAAACCGCCAGACACACGATAACATCAGAAGAGTCCTACACCTAGTTGAAAAGATAGGCATCAAACAAACCCCTGCAGCACTGGTAGCCATAGACGCCGAAAAGGCGTTTGATCGAGTAGCATGGTCTTACCTTTTTCGGGTTCTGCAAAAGATGGGAATGGGCAAGGGTTTTATAGATAAGGTTAGGGCCAACTACAACTCCCCGTCCATAAGGTTAGCGGTGAATGGAGGGTTATCAGACACAGTGTACCTAGGAAGAGGGACGAAGCAAGGGTGCCCGCTTTCCCCCCTTCTTTACGCCATATACTTGGAACCTCTCTTGGCAAAAATAAGGGATTTGCCGGAGGTGGAGGGAATAGAGATGGCGGGCCTGGCCCATAAAGCGGTGGCCTATTTTGACGATATGTTGGTGGCCCTAGGAGACCCAGAGAAGTCCCTCCCACACTTAATGGAAACCATAGAACGATTTGGAGAGATTTCAGGGCTGAAAATAAATAGGCAAAAATCGGAGGTGTTGATTCTGGCGGGGAACAGAGAAAAAATCGACACAGCGGCCACAGACTGTCAACTGAAAATTGCCACCTCGGGCGTCAGATATCTAGGAATCACCCTCACAGACCACATAGACAAATTGTATTCCCACAATTACCCGCAAATCCTAGAAAAAGTCAAAAATGACCTGCTAAAATGGAACCCGTTAGCGATTTCCTGGTGGGGGAGAATCAAGGCAGTGAAAATGACAATCCTCCCCAAGCTAATGTATATGTTTCAGGCCCTCCCGATAAAGCCCCCACAGGCCTTTTTCAAAGCACTTAGGAAGGCGGTTTCCAAATATGTCTGGCAGAACAAGACCCCAAGAATTTCTAATGCGGTATTGACAGCTCATAGAAAGGAGGGGGGATGTGCCATGCCACACTTCAAAAAATACTACGAAGCGGCCCAGCTGTGGGTCATGAGGGATTGGATATCGGAACAGGGGAGAAAATCTGGAAAAGGCAGGATAGGGCGGTAGCGACAACATCCGCCAGGCACATGCTATGGATCAATAAACGATTCCGACATGCAAACACCCACATTAGCGAAATAATGAAGACGGCAATTGTGGGTATGGGACGCCGCCACGACAAACGAAACCCTGACCAAGGATCCCGCCCCGTTCATGCCAATATTTGGAAATCCCGAATTCCCCCCTGGATTGGACAAGGGAGCGTTTCGCAAGTGGGAGGAAGGGGGGTGCAAGATGGTGGGAGATATGCAACAGAATCAACAGATCAGATCCTTCGAGGATTGCAAAACTCTTTTGAATCTGACACCAAAAGATAGATATAAATATGATCAGATACATCATTGGCTGAGCACTCCACGTATAAAAGAAGCACTGACTAGGGACTTGACCCCCTTTGAGAACTACATCATGACGCACTCTGGATCTCGTAAATTTGTTTCCAACACTTACAAATTTATTAATGCACTGAAGGAACCTACCACATGGCTATATATGAAGAAATGGGAGAAAACCCTGGGCTACGCACTCTCCAAAGAGAGGTGGGAATACTTGTGGGGCTTGATGCCAAAACTGACAAGAGCCATTCAAACGAGAGAAATTTGGGTGAAGATGATGGTGCAAAGGCACTATACACCGGAGAAACTGAATAAGATGTATGCTACCTCCCCGAATAACTGTTGGAGAAAGTGTGGCGGGCAGGGAGATTGGAAACATATCTGGTGGGACTGCCCGAGGATAAGACCATACTGGGGAGAGATAAAAAATCAAATGATGGGAATGTTCCAGGGAACAGAACACCTGGGAGAGGAAATATGGCTAGGGGGCTTTTGGGATCCAAAAGACAAAACGCTAACTACCCCGCAGAAAAGAAACTTTATGGGCCTCCTAATAGGAGCATGGTTGGAAATTGCTAAAAACTGGAAACACGAATCCCCACCATTGGTTGTTGATTGGATGCGAAGGGTCTGGTCACATCTGGCTCTAGAACTAATAACTTATAACATCCAAGGGGATCATGGGAAATTCCGAGAGGACTGGGGAGGTGTACTGGAATTCCTTCAAAAGGAATATAAAGAACAATGGTGCCCACACAATATAAGACTATTGGACTTATTCACGTGAACGAGGAAAAGATCTTCCGATATAAAACATATACAAACTGAGTTATGCAGGTTGGGGGGGGGGGATTTCTTTGTTTTCTTTGAATGAAGTTTGATGCCTGATCCTTGTATGGTATGACATTGTGCCAATAGAAACTTAATAAAAACATGTTTAAAAAAAAAAAAGAAAATGACACCAACCTGTAGCCGGCACAGCAGTTTGGATGACTGGAGAATCCACCTAGTCACTCTACTCTCCCCTTGCCTGTTTGCCGGGGAGTGTAGAGTTTCCAGGGAAACCCTCAAGGGGAACAAAACCCTGTTCTTGATGTGATAAATGGAGCTGGGAGGCAGGATAGAAGACTTCAGGATAGCAAAGATATGTGCCCTCTGACAGAGTACTGCAGTAGGCCTGGGCAGGATATGGACTAGATATGTAATATTAGCAGTGGTTGCGAACAATCATAATGTCTGGGATGGGTTCAGACAGGAGAGTATGCTTATCTGATCCTAACATTTAAGGTACATTTCGAGGATGGCAGCAGGTAGGCAAAGCACACTGCGTGAACGAGGGATGCATTCAATGTGGGGCCAAGTGACTAGTTAGGTGTAGGTAGCAGCAACGTAAGCAAGTGGCACATTAGTGCAGGTGAACCTGAGAGTGAGGGCGTATGCTGAGAAGCAAAGCGGTACATACAAATTCGATCAACTGGTTATTAGTAATTTGCACGTAGGGTCGCAGGAGAATGGGCAAAATACAGTAAGGCATGTAACACTAAATAAGCAGTAACATGATACTACCAGCTCACAGTGCCATGTGGATACAATGTTTAAGCACAGACGGGAGCATGAGATGCCCATATGGCGCATTACATAAGATAAACATTAATGGGCGTACATTGTTAGGAGATAGTCAGCCAGTGGCATTGGCGATGGACGAGGTAGCACGTTGTGCAGTTTAGAAGTAACTGTCAATGTATAAGAATTAGCAAAGAACAAGTAGTTATAGTTGGCTAAGTTACTTGGGTTCATGTTGCAACGACAGAACTCATTCCGTGGGTTCACCGCACTCGGGTTTGACCAGGTCCATGCTATACCATATTAGGTAGTTTTGGCTATATTCAGTCAAGCCAGTTATGCTCTCATGGCGAACAGGGCAAACAGGATGGCCTTTGTCTGGCCTTCGTCGCTGCCGGCTTTCTGCCTGCCGGCGGAAGTAGATAGTTGAAATAAACAAGGCGTTGCTAGGCTACGGAATCAAGCCTCGTTATGATGCCGTATGGCGCCCAGCATTTTGTTGTAGCGAAATAACATGGAATCGGCTATTTTACGATGCAATAATAGCTTAGAAGGTGCAGGGCAGATATTATGGAGCAAGGAGAAAGATTGAGGCATCGAGTGCACAATATGCTGTGAGGGCCTCACCCTGCCTTGTGTCTGCTTCTGCATATGGCCATCGTCGTCGATCCGATGTAGTCGCCTCGTGGGTCCTCTATGTCTGCAGGTGAGGGGTTAGGGGGCTCCTGCCCTCTCCACCTCGCAGGATACAAGTGGCAGGTAAACCTAATCTGCAATTTGCAGGTTAACGATATGGTAAAATCTGTATATTACTAACTCAGACTGGTAAAACCCTTGCTACTATTGATTTCACCTAAAGATTGTGCTTTGGTTGTCAGTGCCCTGGTAAATTTCAGGCTAGACTAATGCCTTTCTAATGGGAATTCCAAAGAAGCAAATCCAG
This sequence comes from Ambystoma mexicanum, assembly GCF_040938575.1. Classification (NCBI taxonomy): domain Eukaryota; kingdom Metazoa; phylum Chordata; class Amphibia; order Caudata; family Ambystomatidae; genus Ambystoma; species Ambystoma mexicanum. The sequence continues at coordinate 1,346,057,824 of NC_090923.1, forward strand.
CGTTTTTAGGTGGCGCAGAATTCAGCCATTAGGCTGATTTTCTCACTTCCACTATGTTCACACATTTCCCAGTTCCGGAGGTAACTTCACTGGTTGCCTGAGCAACAGAGGGTGTTGTTTAAGACACTCTGTTTGTTTCTTAAGTGCCTCCACAGGATTGCCCTGAGATATCTTGTCTCAAAAATGTCTGTTAATCACCCAGATCTCTGTCTTCGATCATCAAGACAACACCTACTGGTGGTTCCCTCATCAAGCTCTGTGACTTGGGGTGTTGTCATGATCTCTGCTTCCAAAAGGTCAGGGTTTTCCCAACTCCCTTGGAAGCAGATCCATAACCCAGGTTCCGAGTGCCAACCAGTCCCAATTGGGACCTTTTGGACCCAGTCCTGGCGCCAGTGGCACCAGGCTCATAAATATGCCCAGTCCCAGCGCTGGAAGCGCCGGGCTCATAATGCTTGGGTGGACTTACCTGCAGCAGACCATGCTGCTTACTTGCCTGCCAGTTGAGACTCTGATCCTCTTCTGTTTGGAACTACTTTTCCTGTTGGGTGGGGCAGGAGCCACTCCCTAGATTCAGAACACTGGAACTCTTCTGGAAAGCAGGAACTCTTTTCTTACCTAGGCGTGGCTGTGGAAGGAGACACCTAAGCACTACAGGAGGCTATTTAAACCACACCCGATGGATGAATCTTGCTTTGCGTTATTCTGCATCCTCTGCAGCAGAACGCTCATCGTGTCTTCTGCATCTGACCCTGGGCCTAAGGAAAAAGGCTTACCATCCTGAATCCAGTCTTCAGCAACACCTATAAAGACAAGAAAGAACAGGTTAGCATTACGGTCTTCAGTGACAGCTCTTCACTTACCTGGTCCATCGGCTGTCACCAACGCCTCGCGCTGCATTCCGGCATCTGAAAGACAAAGGCTTACCTACTCTTCGTGCGCTCCGGAGGTCTTCACACTGCATTCCGGCATCTGAAAGACAAAAGCTTACCAACTCTTCGCACGCTCCGGAGGCCTTCGGCGCTGCATCCCGCATCTGAAAGACAAAACAAGGTGCGTTTAAAGACATTGGGGAACTTTAATACTCACGTGCCATTACTCCTTTCCACATCTAACCCAGTGGGTATTCCGGCACTCTGCAGCCGCTCCGAACTTGTACCTGCAAAATAAAAAGACAGTTAGAGCGCATCGTGAAGCAGGCAACAAGCGCTTACTTACGTGCTTCCAGGCGCTTCTATTCATCACACGGGCTCCATCTTCAACTCACTTCAGCCCGTCATCCGCCATCGCCGGAACCCTGCAAAACAAGAGACATCATTACTAAAGACTTTAAAGACATTAGAATTACTCGAAACTTACCGTTCGTGCAGTAAACGACGGACAGCAGTCCTCTGAAGTCAAGAGGCCTGCTCCCCTTATCCAGTGAAGAAACTGGTTACAGCACCCTGCCCCGAGGCAGATGGAGAGCACAGCGTTCACTTACCTAAGGTGAGAGCGTTAACCTTTGGGGTTCTACAGGAGAAGAGAAAGGGAAGAAGAGAGAGACATTCAATAACCCAGTTCCTTAATCCCATATTTTGTATCTGCAGACATCTTACCCTTCGAGTCAGACATACAGTGCACCGAGGTCCAGCCCAAAGAGCCAGCCGTGTGTTACACATCACCTTTGAAGATAAGATATACGCCCAGTCAAGACCGGCGCCTCTACGGGAATCAGGTGAGCGTTACAGAACGCAAAGCCTACCACAAAACTCCCGTCCAGGCGCTATGGAAACCTCGGATACCGACCAGCTAGCCCAGTTACTTGGGGAATTAAGGGCAGAAGTGCATGCAGCCCGTCAGAAAACGAACGCTCTAAGAAGGGAACTGATTATTTCCAAGGAGCGAACAGATGATCTCGCTAGACAATTGCTACAGTCACAAGCTGGACAGACCCCGTTACCCGCATCTGGGGGAAATCTTCCTTCTACATCCTCTATGAATCCAGTGCAGATCAATCTACCTGGGAATGTACCTCTGGCTCCGCCCGAATGATTTTCTGGTGACCCAAAGAGGTTTGCAGTATTTATCAATCAGTGCCGGTTGCATTTCTTATGCCGGCCAGCAGCCTTTCCAACTGATCAAGCTAAAGTAGCTTTCGTGCTTTCGTACCTTAGTGGCAATGCGGCAGACTGGTCGATCCCTCTAGTAAATCAAGATGATCCGGTCCTCCATGATTTTCAAGCTTTTCAGCTCAGTATGGAAAAACTGTTCGCAAGACATTCACAGGGGCAGGCCTTGGACAATGAGCTTCTTTCGTTGCGACAAGGTAATCAAGACCTTTTGGCTTATATTGCGTCTTTCAACAGACTGATAGTGGAAACTCAATGGCCCGAGGACAAAAGGATTACGCTGTTTTATAGAGGTCTACGTGGAGAGCTCAAAGATGTGTTAGCCCAAGTAGTGAATCCCCCACAAGATTGTTCGGACTATATAGACTTAGTCGTTCAAATAGATCACAGACTGCAGAACAGGAAGGCCGATCGTTCCAAGTTTGATGCTCGAGTATTTTCCAAACCGCCAACTCCTTCCAAAGGAGTAGACTCCGGGGAACCCATGCAAATAGGGTGTCTGAAAGGTCCTCTAACACAAAAGGAGCGAGAAAGGAGAAAACAGTTGCAATTATGCCTCTATTGCGGAAACTCAGGGCACTTTCTTCGAGACTGTCCGGTGAAACCTGCCAAGAAGGCAGTAGGAGCTGCAGTTACCAAAGTTACAAACTCTGAGCAGGGAAACGACCTCGCCCGACAAGAATAGAGGTCCTCTTGCCGAGCGTGAAAACCAGTTCCGTGACCTCGCATTTCGTGATACCTATGGTCCTCATTAGCCCTGATAATCCGGATCGATTACATGCAATTGAAGCTTACGTCGACAGCGGTGCCATCGGCAATTATGTGGATCATGAAATGGTTTTGAGGATGAATCTAACTCTTTGTCCCAAGGCTGTAAAGGACGTCATTACTACGGTGGATGGTACGGAGATAGCCTCCGGGCCAGTAACGCATACCACTCAAGAGGTGACGCTAGTAAGTCAAGATGGACACCATGAGAAGATCGTGTTCGATGTGATCAAGGCCCCTCAGTTTCAGATTATTCTAGGAATACCTTGGTTAGAGAAACACAATCCTCTGATCGATTGGCGAGCAAGAACGGTCCAGTTTCCAGAATGTGTCTCTACTTGTCACCCTCCACCTGGTGTTGCACTGGCAGCAATTTCTTCAGAGACTCCCCAGTTACCTCCCGAATACCTAGAATACCAAGATGTTTTCCGGAAGGATCAGGCTAACTCTCTACCTCCTCATAGGTCTTATGACTGCCAGATAGACCTGATACCTGGATCTACTCCTCCTTGTAGTAGAATTTATGCCCTCACCGAGCCTGAGAACCTTCACCTTCGACAATACCTGGATCAATACCTGGCAAATGGGTTTATTCGTCCTTCCAAGTCCCCTGCTTCTTCAGCTTTGTTCTTCGTTCCAAAAAAGGAAGGAGACCTTAGAACTTGTATAGATTATCGCTCCCTGAACCAGATCACTGTTAAGAATAGATATCCGTTACCTTTGATCCCTGAACTCCTGGACCAAGTCAGAAAAGCATGCATATATACAAAGCTGGATCTTAGAGGAGCTTACCACTTGGTACGAGTAAAAGAGGGCGATGAATGGAAGACGGCCTTCCGCACCAAGTATGGGCTATTTGAATATCAGGTCATGCCCTTCGGACTTTGCAATGCCCCGGCCGCCTTTCAATATTTTATGAACGATGTCCTCAGAGAGCTCATAGATGTGTGTGTTGTTGTTTACATTGACAACATCCTCGTTTATTCTTCATCGGAATCTGAACATCGGAAACACGTGAAAATGGTCCTCGAAAGATTGCGTCAACACAAACTTTTCGCTAAGTTGGAAAAATGTGTTTTCAACGTGACTGAAGTTGAATTCTTGGGATTCATATTATCACCTGGCGGAGTGCGTATGGATTCAAAGAAGGTCGATGCAGTTCTCAAATGGCCATCACCATCCTCCGTAAAAGGTGTGCAAAGCATGTTAGGCTTCGCTAACTTTTACCGCAGGTTTATCCCCGAATTCTCTCGAATAGTCCAGCCCATCACTGCCTTGTTAAAGAAAAACAAACGTTTTGAATGGTCTACCGAGGCGGAACAAGCTTTCCAGGATTTGAAGACTAAATTTATCTCTGCACCAATCTTAAAACACCCTCGCCCCGAACTCCCCTACATCGTGGAAACTGATGCTTCAAGCCTTGCCATGGGGGCAGTTCTATCACAAAAGGACCCGGTAACCAATCAGTTGCATCCCGTGGCATTTTGGTCCCGCAGATTCTGGCCTCCTGAAATCAATTACACGATTACTGACAAGGAACTTCTGGCTATCAAGTCTGCCTTTAAGGCTTGGCAGCATTATCTGCTGGGGGCCCGACACACCGTTACTGTGATTACGGATCACAGAAACCTGCAATATTTGAAAACCGCAAAAGCCCAATCCTCTAGACAACTCCGTTGGGCATTATTCTTTGCCGAGTTTGACTTCATAATTACCTATCGACCTGGTACAAAGAACGGTAAAGCTGATGCCCTTTCTCGGATGGGAGTGGAAGAACACTTGATCAACCCTAAACCTGTACCAATCATTCCCGAACAAAGAATTCTGGGTGTAATCGCCACAGAATCCATAGAGGAAGTTAAGGATAAAGCCAGGCAACTTGTAACTCCAGCAGACATACAGAATTGGCATCTGCAGGGAAAGGACTTTGCAGTAAAGGACAACTTATTGTATTTCCAAGAACGATTATACCTACCCAGCACAGATTTACAGAAAAAAGTAATCTCTTGTTATCACGATTCTTTAATGGAAGGACATCCCGGTATGGCCAAGACCTCAGAAAAGATCAAGCGCTACTTCTGGTGGCCGTCCTGGAAAAAAGATATCAGAGACTTTATAATGTCCTGTGGAGTATGCGCCCAAAACAAGAGTCAAAAGGAAAGACAAGCAGGCCTCTTACGCCCTATTGACATCCCACCTCGCCCTTGGCATACGCTTTCTATGGACTTCATCACCGATCTACCTCCATGCTCCGGATACAATACGATTCTGGTAATCGTGGACTTATTCTCCAAGATGGCGCATTTCATTCCGCTCAAAGGCTTGCCAACAGCAGCAACTCTGGCCCGAGAATTTCTCGAAAACATCGTCCGACTGCACGGTTTTCCTTCGGTTCTAATTTCGGATCGAGGTAGTCAATTTATTTCTCATTTTTGGCGAAGTTGCTGTCGGTCGGCTCAAATTGATGTGAGACAATCGACCAGTCACCACCCTCAGACCGACGGACAAACCGAGAGGACCAATCAAACTCTGGAACAGTATTTACGCTGCATGCTGCAACAAACTGAAAAAACTTGGAAAGATATCCTTTGGATAGCCGAATATGCCTACAATAACTCTGTCCATTCGGGAACTGGGAAAACCCCGTTTTTTCTTTTGTACGGCAGTCACCCTCAAACCTCGGAGTTGGATCCCCTCCAAGATCTTGAAACACCAGCAGTAGACTACCTGCATTCTACAATCACCCAAGCCTTTAAGGAAGCTGTTTCTCACCTTCAAAGGGCTAAAGAACAATACAAGAAAGGAGCAGATCAACATCGGAAGGAAGCCCCTCAATATCAAGTAGGGGATCAAGTCTGGTTATCCACCAAATATCTACCTCTAAAAGGGCCACGCACATTCAACCCAAGATACCTTGGTCCCTATTCCATCACTACCATAGTAAACCCAGTAGCAGTCAAATTGGACTTGCCCCCGCACATGAAGATACATCCGGTCTTCCACGTATCTCTATTAAAACCCGTGCAACCTCAAACCCGACTAACTAAATCTCCAAAACCTATCCTAGTTGATGGAGAACTCGAGTTTGAAGTCAAAAGCATTCTGGACTCCAAGATCTCCAAATCTAAACTATTTTACCTAATTGACTGGAAAGGCTACGGCCCCCAAGAGAGATCCTGGGAACCTGCTGAATATGTCCACGCTCCTCGCCTAATCAAAAGATTTCACCGAACATTTCCTGACAAGCCAAAACCCCTGGAGAAGCCCGGTTTGGGAGGGGCCTTGAGGGGGGGTACTGTCATGATCTCTGCTGCCAAAAGGTCAGGGTTTTCCCAACTCCCTTGGAAGCAGATCCATAACCCAGGTTCCGAGTGCCAACCAGTCCCAATTGGGACCTTTTGGACCCAGTCCTGGCGCCAGTGGCACCAGGCTCATAAATATGCCCAGTCCCAGCGCTGGAAGCGCCGGGCTCATAATGCTTGGGTGGACTTACCTGCAGCAGACCATGCTGCTTACTTGCCTGCCAGTTGAGACTCTGATCCTCTTCTGTTTGGAACTACTTTTCCTGTTGGGTGGGGCAGGAGCCACTCCCTAGATTCAGAACACTGGAACTCTTCTGGAAAGCAGGAACTCTTTTCTTACCTAGGCGTGGCTGTGGAAGGAGACACCTAAGCACTACAGGAGGCTATTTAAACCACACCCGATGGATGAATCTTGCTTTGCGTTATTCTGCATCCTCTGCAGCAGAACGCTCATCGTGTCTTCTGCATCTGACCCTGGGCCTAAGGAAAAAGGCTTACCATCCTGAATCCAGTCTTCAGCAACACCTATAAAGACAAGAAAGAACAGGTTAGCATTACGGTCTTCAGTGACAGCTCTTCACTTACCTGGTCCATCGGCTGTCACCAACGCCTCGCGCTGCATTCCGGCATCTGAAAGACAAAGGCTTACCTACTCTTCGTGCGCTCCGGAGGTCTTCACACTGCATTCCGGCATCTGAAAGACAAAAGCTTACCAACTCTTCGCACGCTGCGGAGGCCTTCGGCGCTGCATCCCGCATCTGAAAGACAAAACAAGGTGCGTTTAAAGACATTGGGGAACTTTAATACTCACGTGCCATTACTCCTTTCCACATCTAACCCAGTGGGTATTCCGGCACTCTGCAACCGCTCCGAACTTGTACCTGCAAAATAAAAAGACAGTTAGAGCGCATCGTGAAGCAGGCAACAAGCGCTTACTTACGTGCTTCCAGGCGCTTCTATTCATCACACGGGCTCCATCTTCAACTCACTTCAGCCCGTCATCCGCCATCGCCGGAACCCTGCAAAACAAGAGACATCCTTACTAAAGACTTTAAAGACATTAGAATTACTCGAAACTTACCGTTCGTGCAGTAAACGACGGACAGCAGTCCTCTGAAGTCAAGAGGCCTGCTCCCCTTATCCAGTGAAGAAACTGGTTACAGCACCCTGCCCCGAGGCAGATGGAGAGCACAGCGTTCACTTACCTAAGGTGAGAGCGTTAACCTTTGGGGTTCTACAGGAGAAGAGAAAGGGAAGAAGAGAGAGACATTCAATAACCCAGTTCCTTAATCCCATATTTTCTATCTGCAGACATCTTACCCTTCGAGTCAGACATACAGTGCACAGAGGTCCAGCCCAAAGAGCCAGCCGTGTGTTACACATCACCTTTGAAGATACGATATACGCCCAGTCAAGTCCTGGCGGTGCAGCTCTCTCTTTTGGTTTTGGTGGACAGACCCATGGGATACCCTTATGGCACCCATAGGTAGGGGTACAACCCTGTGCCCCTAGTGTATGTTTTTGGCACCTGTGTGTGGGCCACAGATCAGGGTACGGGCTGGTGGCAGTTCCGTGCTGAATTGACTGGTGCCCTGAGCGTCCTCCATTTTGGGATGCCCAGGCCCTGTCATTGGAATCGGTAGATTCCTGATGGGGACAAGATGGCCCCTGTGGCCTCTTGCCTTCCATCGCCTGTTACCTTGATCTTCCCGAAGTCCCAGGAAGCCCTGACTCTATACCTTCCCCCTGACTGGCTGTTGGGTGGAAGTTCCATATATGGTAATGTGGGGAAGTGCTGACCAGACTGGCTGGAGCCTTCCCAACGACCGTATGTTGTGGTTAGACCTGTGGGTGGGACCTAGGTGAATGGAGTGTGTGACAAATCTACACTTCTTGTTGTGGATGTCTGGTATCTGGTGTTTCGCACAATGACTGAGACAGCCCTGCCCGTAACTGGTATGAATGCAGTGTGTAGTATTGAATGGCGTGGTACTTGTCCAAATCCACATTCTGTGTTGTGAGTGTCTGGATGGAGAAGAATGGCCTGAATGCACTGTGCGCCTGATTGGCTGACAGACTGCTGAATGCCCTTCGTAGTGATTGGATGCTTCAGTGTGACCCAGCGGAATGAATGGGAGATCAACAGTATATCTGGGGACCTCTCACTGCTACAAATCGTGTTCAGAAGTGTTCAACTGAAGTCCAACCTAAGAAGAGTAACTGGAGTGAATCTGAAGCTTGACCTTGAAGCCCTGCTGAAAGAGAAGAATTGCTGTTACTCTCCTTCATCGATCTGAAAGCTGCTGTGTCTCCAAGGACTGACCCAGAGAGGACCTGGTATGGCGCCCTCTTCCCGAGCTACGGGGGACCATCGTGCACCAGCTGATCTTTGCCAAAGCTCCCTAGGAGACAGACCCCCGACAGGCTGCCGACCGGAGAAGGGGACTGCCGCGGAATCCCAAGGAGAAGCGCACAGACTGTTGTCCGCCACCGTCGACGACTGCCGTCGCCAACCGGAGCTGCCATGCTCCCGTTTGCCTAAGAACTTTCGAACCAAGGACGCTCTCGTCCGCATCGCCGCCCGCTTTATCCCGCTGGAGAAGGCCAGGCCGTCGGCGCGCCCAGGAGTATCCGCTGGTGGGTTTCCCACCACCCAAAGACCACAGAGACGCCGACGACTCGACGCCCTCGCTGGGAGTTCTTCAAACTCTTTGCGGTCCAGAACTAGCAACATCGAGGTGCCCCGCACGCCTCTTCCTTGCAGGACGTTTACGCTTCTCCGTCGACAAGCACTGCTAGGAAAGAAGCTGCCACTTCACCACTGTAGTTCACCCTGTTCTCCGTCGTACGTTCGACGATCCGTGACTCCTGCCTTAAAGGGAGGGCACTCAAGAAGGGCCGTCGATTCCCCGACGAGGATCGCTACAATGCCAGGTACTTTGGGGTTGCAGAACTATTGGGAAGAGTCTGGTGAACAATATATGGACTGGGCTTGTGATATATCTTTATTCTACAGGTTGCCCAGGTGGGGGGATCTCCACACAGAACTGTGTCTAGGAATCGGGCCAGTATTCTGCCAATTGTTCTAACCAACTGCTTTCCTCTTATATCTATTGTTGGTTTCCTTTACAAACTGATTTGTGTGACATTTAACCGTGCAGTTGCTGCACTTTAAAGAGATCTAATAGTAATTGTGGTACCACGTAGAATTGTATTTTTGCCATTATAGATAACCGAGTACAAAGTGAGTTATCGTGATATTGTACATAACCTTGAATATTAATTATATAAAGACTGTGTTGTAACTAATACAGTGTGTGGACATTCCTTTGTGGGTGCTTGGGGACTACCCTGTACTTAAGAACCAGCCTGCATCACCTCCTGAGAAGCTAGGCCTTGATTGCTCGTCCATTGCTACCGTAATAGAGAATCTTGGCTGGGGTCCTCTGTGCCTCTCCTCTACCATATAGAGAGAAGAAGTACAGACCCCCCTTCCAGTTTTTACAGGGTGACAGACATTTTTCTTGCGCGGGGCCAAGAGCTTGGAATGCACTGCCAATTAAAATGTGCAGATAATGCTGGCTTTTTTTGGTCCTTCTTGTTACTCCATCTGTGACCAGAGGCAATTTTTGCCCGGTTCCTTTGTGGATATGCGCTCTATAAATGCTAAATACATACATACATACATATATCCTGAAGGTCCAGCAACGCCAACCAGCCCGGAAGTTTCAGAGCTTGGAGAATTTCTTCTAACACCACCATCCTGAACTTTTCTTTCCTCAGTAATGTGTTCAAGGCACTGAAGTCCAGGATGGAATGGAGTCCTCCTCCTTTCCTGGGTACCAGAAAATAACAAGACTACCAGCCTGATCCTCTGCTCGGTGACCCTCTTCCACAGCACCCTTCAATAACAGAGCTCTCAGTTCCTCCTGGCGCGCCTGTTCCGGTTGTTGCTGAAAGGTGGGATCTGTCTGGAGGGTTTCTTAAGAATGGTAGACAGTACCCCCATTCGATGAGCTGCAAGGCCCAGGCGTCAGAGGTTATCTCCTTCCACCTGTCCAAGTGCTCGGAAATTCTCCCTCCAACCGGGGAAACATGTGCAGAGAACTCAAAGCGGCATAGTGGGCACTGTTGCCCCTGCCACTGCTGCCAAGTTCTGCTGGCCCCTAGAGGCCCCTCTGCCCCGTCTGGGATGTGAGAAACGCCTCTGCCCTTGACTGGCTTGCGGGATCTGTGGACTCTCTCCAAACTGAATGTACCACCTCTTGCCTCTGGCCCTAGAGGAGAAGCAAAAGGATTGCTTCGCTGGTTCCTTCACAGCTAGGCCCAGTGACTTGGCAGCCAATTTTGAGTCCTTGTACTTCCTCAAGGTTGCATCGGTCTTCTGTTCAAACAGGTGCTCACCATCAAAAGCTATGTCCAGAAGCTTGGCTTGGACATTCAGTGACAATCATAAGCTGTAAAGGTAGGCTGATCTCCTTAACACAATGCATGTCCCGATTGCCCGACCTACGCAATCTGCAGTGTTCAGGTCCGAACTGCAGTGCTTGGCATGCCACCTGCGTGCAGTTGTCAATGATCTGCATGAAATCATCTCTCATTTCACCAGCCGGGATGTGTTCCACAGATTCCATCATGAGTCTCCACAGTCCGTGAGAGTACTTAGTGAATGATGTAGTGACCGCCTTCACGACAATGCTACCTGAAGCAAAGATCTTTTTGGCAAGGGCATCCATCTTCTTGGATTCCCTGTCTGTAGGTAGATTAGAGGTGCAAGTGGCTGCTCTAGAGCTAATTGTAGCGACTTGGACCACTAAGCCTTCTGGTATGGGGTGGGATTACAGTAAAGGTAACTCCCCCCTAGCCGGCTTGGATTTCTTTCTGAGTTCTGCATCCACAGTTGGCATGGAGCAAGGCCTTTGCCACAATGTGTAATGGGGTCGGAGATAGCTGCATTAGAAGGCAATGCCCTTTGACCTTACCTCAGGCTATTGGCAAATAGCTCTGACCGACCATGCCAAGGAAAAGACAGCGTTCTCAACACCTGAGAGACTCTACCAGTTTAGGGTCATGCCTTTTGGGTTTTAGAATGCCCTGCCACCTTCCAGAGATTGGTCAATCATGCGCTCAGTGGGCTGGAGGCCTTCTGTGTGGCATACTTAGACGACATTGCCAACTACAGTTCCACCTGGGAAGAGCTTTTGACACATCTAGATAGGGTGTTGCAGGCCTTGAAAAGGGCTAACTTCACTATCAAGGCCACCAAGTGCCAGATAGCTCAAGTCACGTATCTTGGTCATGAGGTAGGAGGGGGTCAAATCCAACCTCTCCCCAGTAAAGTACAGGATGTACAGGACTGGGAGACTCCCACTACTCAAACCCAGGTGAGAGCCTTTTTGGGCCTCACTGGGTATTATCGCAATTTCATGGCGGACTATGGAATCATAGCTGCACCACTGACAGCTCTGACTTCACCCAAAAACCACGGAAGGTTAATTGGACTGAAGACTGTCAGATGGCCTTTAATGGTTTGAAAGAAAGTCTGTGTAGGGCACCCGTGTTGTGTGCACCTGATTACAGAAAGCCCTTTATCGTTCAAATTGACCCCTCGACACCGGAATTGGAGCTGTCTTGTCCCAGTTAGATGACAAAGGAAGAGAACATCCGATCATATTCATCAGTAGACAACTTAAGGGTAGAGAACTTAGGTGGGCTACGGTTGAAAAGGAATGTTTTAGCATAGTTTGGAGCCTTAGGCATTTTAGACCCTACCTTACCGGGTCTACCTTCAAGGTCCAAACAGATCATAAGCCCCTGAAGTGGCTTATGCATATGAAGGGTGAAAACCCGAAGCTGCTCAGGTGATCCATTAGCCTGCAAGGGCTAGACTTCACCATAGAGCATAGACCAGGGAAGAGTCACGATAATGCAGATGGCCTTTCCAGAAGGTATGTTGACCGTCTGGATGAGGGTGTCTATCCCGTGGGAGATTAGGCACCCTAACCTCAGTCTGTGGAGGTGACTGTGATGCTGGAAAGGCATCGGAGGGACAGGGCCTCCGTATCCTTGTCCCTTACTGCTTTTTATCGTGTGTTCTGTCGTGTTTTCCGCGCAGGAGTTCATGTGGGACTCCTGGCAGTGCAGCTCTCTCTTTTGGTTTTGGTGGACAGACCCATGGGATACCCTTATGGCATCCATGGGTGGGGGTACAACCCTGTGCCCCTAGTCTATTCTTTTGCGCACCTGTGTGTGGCCCACATAGCAGGGTACGGGCTGGCGGCAGCTCCGTGCTTAATTGACTGGTGACCTGAGCGTCCTCCATTTTGGGATGCCCAGGCCCTGTGATTGGAATTGGTAGATTCCTGATGGGGACAACATAGCCCCTGTGGCCTCTTGCCTGCCATCGCCTGTTATCTTGATCTTCCCGAAGTCCCAGGAAGCCCTGACTTTGTCCCTTCCCCCTGACTGGCTCTTGGGTGGAAGTTCCATATATGGTAGTGTGGGGAAGTGCTGACCAGACTGGCTGGAGCCTTCGCAACGACCGTATGTTGTGGTTACACCTGTGGGTGGGACCTGGGTGAATGGAGTGGGTGACGAATCTACACTTCTTGTTGTGGATGTCTGGTATCTGGTGTTTGACACAATGATTGAGACAGCGCTGCCCGAAACTGGTATGAATGCAGTGTGTAGTGTTGAATGGCGTGGTACTTGTCCGAATCCACATTCTGTGTTGTGAGTGTCTGGATGGAGAAGAATGGCCTGAATGCACCGTGCGCCTGATTGGCTGACAGACTGCTGAATCCCTTCGTAGTGATTGGATTCTTCAGTGTGACCCAGTGGAATGAATGGGAGATCAACAGTATATCTGGGGACCTCTCACTGCTACAAATCGTGTTCAGAAGTGTTCAACTGAAGTCCAACCTAAGAAGAGTAACTGGAGTGAATCTGAAGCTTGACCTTGAAGCCCTGCTGGAAGAGAAGAATTGCTGTTGCTCTCCTTCATCAATCTGAAAGCTGCTGTGTCTCCAAGGACTGACCCAGAGAGGACCTGGTAAGGCGCCCTCTTCCTGAGCTACGAGGGACCATCGTGCACCAGCTGATTTTTGCCAAAGCTCCCTGGTAGACAGACCCCCGACAGGCTGCCGACCGGAGAAGGGGACTGCCGCGGAATCCCAAGGAGAAGCGCTCAGACTGTTGTCCGCCACCGTCGAGGACCGCCGTCGTCAACCGGAGCCGCCGTGCTCCCGTTTGCCTAAGAACTTTCGAACCAAGGACGCTCTCGTCCGCATCGCCGCCCGCTTTATCCCACTGGAGAAGGCCAGGCCGTTGACGCGCCGAGGAGTATCCGCCGGTGGGTTTCCCACCACCTAAAGACCACAGAGACGCCGACGACTCGACGCCCTCGCTGGGCCACAGTTCTTCAAACTCTTTGCGGTCCAGAACTAGCGACATTGAGGTGCCCCACACGCCTCTTCCTTCCAGGACATTTACGCTTCTCCGTCGACGAGCACCGCTACGAAAGAAGCTGCCTCTTCACCTCTGTAGTTCACCCTGTTCTCCATCGGACGTTCGACGACCCGTGACTCCTGCCTTAAGGGGAGGGCACTCAAGAAGGGCCGTCGATTTCCCGACGAGGAACGCTACAATGCCAGGTACTTTGGGGTTGCAGAACTATTGGGAAGAGTCTGGTGAACAATATATGGACTGGGCTTGTGATATATCTTTATTCTACAGGTTGCCCAGGTGGGGGGATCGCCACACAGAACTGTGTCTAGGTATCGGGCCAGTATTCTGCCAATTGTTCTAACCAACTGCTTTCCTCTTATATCTATTGTTGGTTTCCTTTACGAAATGATTTGTGTGACATTTAACCGTGCAGTTGATGCACTTTAAAGAGATCTAATAGTAATTGTGGTACCACGTAGAATTGTATATTTGCCATTATAGATAACCGAGTACAAAGTGATTTATCGTGATATTGTACATAACCTTGAATATTGATTATATAAAGACTGTGTTGTAACTAATACAGTGTGTGGACATTCCTTTGTGGGTGCTTGGGGACTACCCTGTACTTAAGAACCAGCCTGCATCACCTCCTGAGAAGCTAGGCCTTGATTGCTCGTCCATTGCTACCGTAATAGAGAATCTTGGCTGGGGTCCTCTGTGCCTCTCCTCTACCATATAGAGAGCAGAAGCACAGACCCTCCCTCCAGCCTTTACAGGGTGACAGACATTTTTCCTGTGCGGGGCCAAGAGCTTGGAATGCACTGCCAATTAAAATGTGCAGATAATGCTGGCTTTTTTTGGTCCTTCTTGTTACTCCATCTGTGCCCAGAGGCAATTTTTGCCCGGTTCCTTTGTGGATATGCGCTCTGTAAATGCTAAATGCATACATACATATATATATCCTGAAGGTCCAGCAACGCCAACCAGCCCGGAAGTTTCAGAGCTTGGAGAATTTCTTCTAACACCACCATCCTGAACTTTTCTTTCCTCAGTAATGTGTTCAAGGCACTGAAGTCCAGAATGGAATGGAGTCCTCCTCCTTTCCTGGGTACCAGAAAATAACAAGAGTACCAGCCTGATCCTCAGCTCGGTAACCCTCTTCCACAGCACCCTTCAATAACAGAGCTCTCAGTTCCTCCTGGCGCTCCTGTTCCGGTTGTTGCTGAAAGGTGGGATCTGTCTGGAGGGTTTCTTAAGAATGGTAGACAGTACCCCCATTCGATGAGCTGCAAGGCCCAGGCATCAGAGGTTATCTCCTTCCACCTGTCCAAGTGCTCGGAAATTCTCCCTCCAACCGGGGAAACATGTGCAGAGAACTCAAAGCGGCATAGTGGGCACTGTTGCCCCTGCCACTGCTGCCAAGTTCTGCTGGCCCCTGGAGGCCCCTCTGCCCCGTCTGGGATGTGAGAAACGCCTCTGCCCTTGACTGGCTTGCGGGATCTGTGGACTCTCTCCAAACTGAATGTACCATCTCTTGCCTCTGGCCCTAGAGGAGAAGCAAAAGGATTGCTTCGCTGGTTCCTTCACAGCTAGGCCCAGTGACTTGGCAGCCAATTTTGAGTCCTTGTACTTCCTCAAGGTTGCATCGGTCTTCTGTTCAAACAGGCGCTCACCATCAAAAGCTATGTCCAGAAGATTGGCTTGGACATTCAGTGACAATCATAAACTGTAAAGGTAGGCTGATCTCCTTAACACAATGCATGTCCCGATTGCCCGACCTACGCAATCTGCAGTGTTCAGGTCCGAACTGCAGTGCTTGGCATGCCACGTGCGTGCAGTCGTCAATGATCTGCATGAAATCATCTCTCATTTCACCAGCCGGGATGTGTTCCACAGATTCCATCATGAGTCTCCACAGTCCGTGAGAGTACTTAGTGAATGATGTAGTGACCGCCTTCACGACAATGCTACCTGAAGCAAAGATCTTTTTGGCAAGGGCATCCATCTTCTTGGATTCCCTGTCTGTAGGTAGATTAGAGGTGCAAGTGGCTGCTCTAGAGCTAATGTAGCGACTTGGACCACTAAGCCTTCTGGTATGGGGTGGGATTACAGTAAAGGTAACTCCCCCCT
The DNA here is from genome assembly GCF_040938575.1 of Ambystoma mexicanum. Lineage (NCBI taxonomy): Eukaryota > Metazoa > Chordata > Amphibia > Caudata > Ambystomatidae > Ambystoma > Ambystoma mexicanum. The sequence goes on from NC_090923.1 coordinate 1,346,073,584, forward strand.
AGCCGGCTTGGATTTCTTTCTGAGTTCTGCATCCACAGTTGGCATGGAGCAAGGCCTTTGCCACAATGTGTAATGGAGTCTGAGATAGCTGCATTAGAAGGCAATACCCTTTCTTTTTACAGTCCCTTATCTAGGATGTCTAATAGATCATGGGCCGACAGGGGTTTAGCTGCAGTGCCTAGACCCCAGGCCTCTACTACCTTCTCCACAGTCCTTCTGTACTCTGCATTAGGGTGCCCATAAGGAGTAGCCTTTTCCTTATCCAAGTCAGGAGACGTGTCTAGCCCACTTGTGTCATGCAGTCCTTCAGGCAGAGCAAGCTAATCTGCTTGGTCAGAGAATAAATCGTCTCCCCCAGTCACTCCGCCCATAGGCTCAAAGCCAAAATGAACTTGGTCCTCTTCCTCAATGTAAATCGACCTCATTGAGTAAAAAAACGTCAATCGGGATTTAGGGGTAAAGGAACGTTGATATGTTGGCGCAGACTTCGATGGCATCATTCCTATCAGGCCTAGCTTTCTAGCAGGGATGGATGGGAGGGGTGATGAGAAATCTGCAGGAGAAGAATCCATAGAAAGAACATTACGGTAAGTAATTTCTCCTTCAATGGATCTTTTCTTGGCCTTGCACCAGTGCCTATCTTCCTTCTCAGGTATTGGCCCCTCTGTTTCGGCCTGCGAGGACCGAACAGTTGACTACGCCGGTGACTTGGATGGCGATCGGCCACTGCGAGCTTCGCCGCCCGCTCCCGCTAGCGCCTCGGGGTCATTTTGGCAAAAGTTGAACAACTCTCTGTGTCGTGACCCGTGCTGAGGAACCACATGCTTATACCATGCGGGTCAGTCACCGACATTTTCGAGTCGCAATCGGAAACAGAGATTGATTCCTGAAATCCGGGGTGTGGACATGGTCCCTCGCAATGAGAGAAAAAACGTCAAAAAACGTAGAGGGAAAATGGAGTGATCGAAGGATCGCAGTGTTCCTCACAAGCAGCGTACTGAGTGCGTGGAATAAAGGAACTGAAGTACGGGGCGTAACAACGCAGTATATGTATGATGGCTGTCGATCGAGCACTGAGTCAAGATGCATCCACCATCGACGGCAGAGTCAAGGTCCATTACGCCCCCTGTCGAGGTTGCTTCCAAGCAGCTGAAGCTGGAAGGGGATATCTATCTGAAGAGGAATCTGTCGGAGAAAGGCAATCCATTGAAGTAGGTTCAGGACATCCTCTGACAAATCCCACTCCTTATACCACAATCATTCAGCAGCCAAGTATGAAGGTTCAGGCTGTTGAGGTTCGGATGCAGGATTCATCGTTATGATTGAGAGAGGAGGTCTGCTCTCTGTGGAAGGTGCCAGGGAGGGGAGATGAACATGTCCAGCCAACTCCAGGTACGTTGTTCTACAGGCCCAATCCGGGGCAATTAAAGTAATTGTAGATCCAAATAGGGGTGACCTTCTGACAATTAGCAGTATGACAGGGAGAGCCGGAAACACATAGAGCAAGTTAAAATCCCACTTGACCATCAAAGCATCCCCAGAACACTGTGTCATGGAAATTCCCAGAGCAGAACCGTATACAATCTCTGTTCACACTGGAAGCAAAGAGGTCCACCTGAGGAGTCCACCAATAGGAGAATACCTCCTACAGAACTTCGTGAGAAAGCTCCTACTCATGGGAGGCCGAAGTATGTTGGCTCAATGCCTCTGCAATCATGTTTCCCTGCTGGCCAGATGAGCTGTCATCAGAAACATGCTGTTATCCAGATGCGCTTCTGGCCGAGAGAGCAGCACAACCCAGAATCACCTCTTTGCTGCAATCGTCTACAGAAAATATTACCCAGACTCTTGTCTCTAAAGGAGTAGGAGAGAAGACTATGGCTCTGCAGATGATAGCAACATGCTAAAAACCCACAATGGGCACAGCCGATTTACAGTCAAAATAATTAGGGCTTTGGGTACAATCCATGGCTGTTCAAGGCTCATAAATTGTTCTGCAGCCTGAGGTCTGCAGGAGTGCCCTTGCATTGCTCCACCATATTGCATGGCTCGCTAATGAGCAGCTTTCGAGTGCGGGAGCAACACCTGATAGCAGGATGCATATAGGCAAGTATGTGCTGTAGGGTTTGACAAACAGACAAATCCTGAAGAGCTCATGAAAGCTGAAGTATTTTATATCACTCGCAAATGGCACCATTTTATTTGGAGGCTCGTGTTTTCCCTCCAAATCAGGCATGTGCGCATGTTCTGCCTCTGCTGTAGGACAGCACAAAACCCTGATATTATGACCAGCTTTAGCAGGATGTTGGTGAAAGTTCTGGCTTTAGACGCCGGCTGCCACTATGTGGTAGCACCAGTGTTAGGTCCCTTCCGCACCTCGAGGGGCACACTGATAACAACTGCATTACAATGCAAAGATGAACCCAGAGTGTCCTGTTAGCCTAGAAACGCGCAGGGAATGAGTTAGCAGGCAAGGGAGTGTGGGAGACAGGAAACGGACTTACCTTCTTGGAAGCTTCAAAGGTCTTCAAGTCCACGAACAGCAATTAGTGGAAAGTGTTTTCCTAACTACACAGCTGCGACTGAAAAGATATGCATTCATAGGAATGCAGAAGGCCCAGGCATGGTTCAAGCTCAGACACTTGAGGTTCAGAGAATGCAAAAGAAAAAGGCCATGCAGAAAAAGCTAAACACAGAATTCCAAACATTAGCACTGAAGGCCTGAATAGAAAAACAAGAAATGCACAAGCAAAAAGGCATATCTGCATGCAAAACCCAAGGCCTGTCAATGTGGAGAGAAGAACTAATGGCTGAAGTGGGGAGCCTGCATGAGGAGGGCCCTGTGTGGGGCATTGTGTCCACACATGCCCCCCGGCTCTTCTTTTTTAATTAATATTGCTTAGCAAAATGCTCTGGTGCTGTGCTCTATTTAGCGATAACATAGCAGTAGAATGGAGGAAAAGCATTGAGACTAAAAAGTCTGAGCAATAACAATGAGTTATGTTGCCACCTGAGAGGATGTCTTGCATTAACATGAAGTTTTCTTCAGACCTTTTCTGGGGTTTCCTCCTGCCAATCCCTACCCCATAGGTATTTCCTCTCTGTCCCCATCTGGGATTTAAATTCAGGTACTTCTGGATGTATTCTCAACCACCTCTACGATTTCCTTTTTGTGTCATCTCGAACCACACTGAAAGTTCCCCTCAGCGCTCCCGGGATATAGCTTTGTCCTTTGTGAAATGCATTCACAATCTGGATTTCTCATTTCACTTAGAATTCTTCAAATTCTATTCTGGGACGCCCAATCAGCTCCTTCAGGGATACGCTCTCAGATCCTCTTAGTGTCCCATCCCACCAGCCCCCTGTCTTAGTCCAATGCCAGATACCTCCTCATACACTGTGGTATTCCTGCTCAGTCATCTCTGGGACTCCCTCTCAGCTTTGCTAGCATTTCTTATTAGTCTCCTCTGGGATTCCCTCTCTGAGATTCCCTTTTTGTCCTTTGTGATCCTCTTGGATTTATCTAATTCCTCTCTGAATTATCCTGTCAGACCCTTTGGGATTTCCTTTTAGATTTGTTGGCATTCCTTCTTAGTCTCCTCTGGGATTCCCTCTCTGAGAGTCCCTTTTTGTCCTTGGTGAACCTCTTGGATTCATCTAATTCCTCTCCGAACTGTCCTCTCACACCCTCTGGGATTCCCTAGGAATTGCCGTTGGAAATCCAATTAAACCTGTCTGAGATTACCTTTCAGTCCACCAAGTCCCCTGGGAGCCCCTCTTGCTCCTCTTTACAATTTCTTTCTAATCCCTCCTATATTCCTTCTCTGATCCCTCTAGTATCACCTCTCGGGTACATGTAGTATCCATGTGAATCTTATCTACAGCCAATCACTACTTCAAAGACAACATATAATGGCACTCCGCCCAGGATATTAGTATATATAACGCATTCATACTATAACTCCTTCCAAACACACTCTACAGATAATGATGGGTTGGAGATGGTGCTGTGAAGACACATCTGTACTCTCTATTACAGTATAGCTGTGATGGATACACAGAAGGCCGATTAGTCAGACTGTACAGGGCAGGTAGTACAACTCTGTGGGTCTGCAGTGGTATCTGAGAGAGGAAATGGAAACTTGAGGACTGATTCTCTTAAATGGTAGGGGCCCTTCTCCTCTGCATATGTTATTGTAGGAACAAAAAAGGAAACACATTAAGATAAAATGGTTGCAGTGATAACTCTCTGAACTCAGGCCCAGGCCCCTGCATGTCCAGTTGCCCTCGCACTGCCTCTCATCTCCCCAGCACTGCACTGTATTTGCAACCCTGCAATCCCTTCTCTCTGCATGTATGAGTCACCCGCTGGCTGCACTTATGAGTTAACTGCACTTCCCCCTTCCCCTCCTCCTTGGCACTTCTCCCCTTCCCTCTTCCCCGCACTTGCCGATCTGAATTACACAAGGCCTAGTAAGATTGTTATTTTGTCCTCCCTTTGTTTCCCCTCCTCCTTGTCTTGTCGCGCCTAGAAACACTTGTGTACAGGCGCGTTATAAATGCCACATCATATCATATCATTATCATAAGCATAACATCTCAGACTGTGGTGACAACAAACCAAGCATCTAAACAAAGGTTTAGGGGAGCACATAAAGGCACAGCACTCTGGCACAGCACTCAAGACCCACCAAATTCCTGTGTTCCCCGCTTCAGCTCCTCCAGATAAATCACCTTCTTCCTGACAACGCAGCCATAGTTGTGGCCTGTTGTTGTGACAGCCATCATGAGGAGGAAGAGGAATGTGTAAGCCAAGCAGATATTATATATTGCACACAGAGTCATTTCACACATGTACATGTTGGCATACGACGAATGCAATGCATTGACATGGAAGGAATTTCAAGTTGAGTTCAATAAAATAGTTATTCTTTATCACAATTCACACCCACTGGAATGGTCAACATGACATTGCTGAAGGAGTTCTTGGTGGTATTAACCACTCACCTAGGGCTAACCACCACAACCACGAAATATGCTCAGCGGGTAGACCCTGGTTTCAGGGATACTAAATTAGAATTTCATGGAGTTAGTCCTCTGCATACAAACCAAGGAGGGAAAAATGCAAGGCTGTCACAGTATGCTTATTTTCAGATCTGTCGTTGCCTTTTGCTCAATTAAATACATTTACCCTTTCCTCAAAGAGTTGACTGGCTTTTTAAATCTTGTCTGGACAAAGGTCAGGCTGCCTTCGGTCCAGAGCCAATACCTTAGTGTAGCTTATACTGAGCTATCTTTCATTGTATTATCAGGACCTGGCTGCTTCCTCCCTACAAGAACTCAAACAGTGCACCTCACTGGCTGCACCCAGGCCTCTCTCTAAAGTGGACAAGTCGTTGATAAGTGTGCATTTGCATAACAGTGCTAACCAGTCCGTAAAGCGCATTTCAGGCCTACTGACAGCAATGCAGGGAGCTGGAAGTACAACTCTGCATATGTTAAAGAGCTGCGGCTGCCCCAGAATAAGTGATCTTTGATCTCAGATGCAACAAAGGATCACTTTAGTTATAGAAGAAGAGATTATGTTAATAACTGTATTGCTAATATGGCACGGAGACGTTCAACTAAGGCTACCGAGACCACTACAACCAGGATCCCGGAGGTGCAGGAGCACTCCCACTGCAGGAGCAGTGGGACAATCCCCCTTCACAGTCCCCTAGGACTAAGGTAGGCGCTCTGCCTATTTTCAGCCACTTTGCAGCAGCCCGCGGATCTATTATAACCGGCAACGAAATCCGCTGAAATTATTCTCATAATTACAGGCGCTGCCTAGAAAAAGCCCTTTGCCGCAAAATCGAGCATTTTAGCGTGATTTGAGCCCTATTGCAGCCACCATTGGAACACACGAGGTGTTCCCTATCTAAGATGGCCGCCACTATCATTGGCTCATACCTACTACTTCCAGCCAATCATGCGCCGGCAGGCGAACGCCTGCCCTCTCCATAAGGATCGAGGCCTGTCCAGAGCCTGTCCAGAGCCTGTCACGAGGCCGGGGCCAGGAACCCTGCTCGACCTCCTCTACACTCCACCATACTGTTCAACCATCGGTAAGACGACCACCCCCCTCAATGCACCCAAATTAATGATTAGTCTAATCAACTAATTACCGCGGCGAACAACGTCGACAGAACCCCTCTGCAATATCACAGTGACAAGCAGCAACTTGACTTGAACTTCCCGCGTCCCCCGCACCCTTTAAGCCTAAGGCGGTCTCAATTGCCTGTGTAAAGAGTCGGCACTCACACTACATGGGAGACTCGCTGAGCGTCTCTCTCCTAAGCTGGCCCCGCCACGTATATACCACTACCGTGCCCACGTTGCCCTTGACCTCAATGCATGATTGACTAGTCCATGCAACCGAAAGACTCTAGTCTGCACAAGGACTGTCCAGTCTGCACAAGGACTGTCCATAACCCACAGCTGGGCTGGTTTCACCCTGTACCTAGATGATTTTACCCTGCATCTAATGTGTTTAGATGCTATTGTCTTGTACTAGGATGGTATTGCATTGCATCCATATAGTACTGCTTTGCATTCAGATGTTCTTGTTCTGTATCTAGATAATATTGCTTTTCATTCAGATGGTATTGTTCTGCATCTAGATAGTATTGCACCTAGATGATACCACCATGTAATTAGAAGGCTTAGACTGCACCGTGTTATGTCTTATCTCTTATCTAGGTTAGATACAGTGCTTATAATACCTCACCCTGCCATTATTAACCAACACACAGGTCAACACAACTAGACCGACCCACCCTCTCCCCCTGATAGCAGTTCTCCCTAATACCCATGCCGATCCTAACTGGCTTTGTATATACTGTATCTTGTTCCACTGCTCTTAGGCATTTATGCTCCTGCTGATTTGCTGCCTGAACCTTGTTGATACTGTTGCCCGTGCTCTGTTAAACAGTTTTGTAAATCTTACTGCCTGAACCTTGCTAATATTGCCTGTGCATTGCTAACCAGCCGTGCTGACCTGTTTGCCTGCACCGTTTATTGATCCTGAAACCTGTGCACTGTTAACTAGCATTGCGCCCACCCCCTAGTACCCAAGTTGATCCTATGGCCTATGTCGATATCACACCCAGCTCCATTACTCTTAGGCATTTATGCGTCTGTTGATTTGCTACCTGAACCTTTGTTGTTATTGCTGCCTGTGCTCTATTAACTAGCTCTGTTCATCTTACTTCCTGAACCTATTGTTAATATTGCTACCGGTGTACTGCCAACTAGCCGTGCAGACCTCTCTGCCTGCACCTTCTGTTGATCCCGCTGCCTACGTACTGCCAACTAGCATTGCGCCCACCCCTTAGCACTCATGCTGATCCTAATGGCCCATGTTTACATTGCACATAAGCACTATTGTTCCTAGCTATGTATACCTGTTGATCTCTCCGCCTGCGCCTCTGGTGACTTGCTGCCCTCTCCGCTACCTAAAGTTCAGCCTTTGCGCCAGTACAGCCTTAGTCATTTGTGCTCTCTCTATTCGCGTCTTTAGTGCATATCCTGAATCTAGCGACCCCATCCAGATTGACCCTGTTATTTTATTGTACCAACTCTATATGGTACACACACGTCAGTAGCTAAATACCCACTTAAAAACCATGTATATGCCCGCGATCTACACCGTCCTACTGAGGACTATCCAATACTTATTTAACACACTAGAACTCACTATGTCACATACTCTGCTTCCACCAGTGCACGTAACCACCTTCAACATACTCACTAACCACTACAACTTGGTCACAAGGCCATGTAACCTCTCCCAGAGAAACCTGAAACTCAATGCTAGACTACCCAAAATGTATGAACCTTCAGCCAAATCACTTCATCCTACTTCCAATAAAATTCCCAGAAACCTAAGAGACCTCCAGGCCATCACCACAACCTCGCAACGCAAAATCACCAACACCCAGCATCCACTCCAGCTCAACAGCCTTCTCACTCGAGGCCCTACCATTCCCCCGAGACACCACCACAACGCCTTAACACCTCCAACTGTGGCCACACAAATTGGTATAAGAGGAGCCTTATTAAACGCCTGTTCCATTGTGGCACACGCCACAGAAATAGCCGACCTACTACTAACTGAAAGAATTGACCTCCTCGCCATTTCTGAATCTTGGCTCCATTCAGCAGCTGGCCCAGCGAATATGCTAGCCATCCCTGAGGACTACACACTCTTAAGAGCAGACCGCACCTCATCCCGAGGTGGCGGCCTCGCCATAATTGCCAAAACTTGCCTAGCATTAAGACTTACACCTCCACCTAATGTTGACTCCTGCGAAGCCCTGACTGCCAAACTGACTATTTCGGATACCTAGGCCATATCCTTCCACCTCATTTACAGACCCCCAGGTCCTCTAGGATCCTTTGAAGAAGATATTACCGATATCTTATCTAATAACCTTAAAAATGCCACTCCCTGCCATCTCCTGGGAGACCTTAACCTAGGCTTCAAAGACCCTGCGGATCCTAACGCCTCGTTGATTAATGATTCCCTTGAGGAACTAGGGTTTACCCAAAAGGTAACTGGCGCCACCCATTCCAAAGGTAGAACCCTTGACTGGATAGCAGAGTATAACTGCCAGACCTCCATTACCTCTATAATACCTGTGCCCTGGTCCGATCACCATCTGATATCCTTCTCCCTAGAAGCCACATCCCCCCAACCTGTCGACAGCAAAGCTCCCGCCATCCCCACTAGAGTTAAAAAGAACATTACAGCTGAAAAACTAATTCCTTTAATCCTTCCTACCCTTAATTCTCTCCCTGCCCTTACAGACCCCTTCACACTGATTGAAGAGTACAACAAAGTAATGCTATCAGCTCTTGATACTATTGCACCACTGTAAATCAGAAAGTGCAAACAGAAGAAACATGTGAATACTTGGTTCTCTCCCCACTTAAAAGCTATTAGATTAGAGAAACGCAAATGCGAACAAATTTGGAGACTGGATCCATCCGATACAAACAAAAATAACCTCACTAAATTAGCTTCACTGTACAAAAAAGAAATAATCCTAGCCAAACAAGAATCCTACAACCTTTGCATCTCCCAAGCTAACTCTAATTCCAAAGAACTGTTCACCATTCTGAAAGAAATAGAAACACCTATCCTAGCCCCAGACACCTGCTTCAAATACGAAAACTGGTGCACAAGCATTCAGAGCGCCCTAGCTAATAAGATAACAACCCTCCAGGTGAAAATCAACAACAAAAAAGACTCTGTCCCCCTGGCCTCAAATCCTATCACCATCACCACTTCTACGATCCCAACCCCCTCACCTTCCTCCCATCCTATGCCACCTACACCGTGCTTCAATTTCAAGAAAGTATCCCCTTTAGAAGTTGAAAAAGTTATCTTAACTCTTAAACCGTCCAACTGCCATGGAGACCCCTGTCCAGCACAAATCATAAAAGATGCGGCACGGGACCTTTCCCCGTTCATCACCAAGCTCATAAATGCTTCCTTCTCCACTGGCATCATCCCCGACAACTTGAAACAGTCGTGGGTCCTCCCACTTCTAAAAAAACAAACACTTGACCCAGCCTTACCTACTAACTATCGCCCCATTACTACAGTTCAATTCCTGTTGAAAATTCTAGACAAAGTGGCATATCTATAAATACAACAATAACTGGAACATAACCACCTTCTAGGAGTACGCCAATCGGGCTTTAGACCTCAACATGGAACGGAAATCGCATTGATCGACCTTAAAGCACAAATAGACACCCTGAGAGATAATGGCAAAACAGCACTCTTACTGCTACTTGACCTCTTATCGGCGTTCGATTTGGTCGACCACAAGACCCTCTGCCATCACTTAGACTCCGCCACGAACTTCTCACACGAAGCTATAGGATGGATTCAATCCTTCCTCAACAACTGAACGATGTGGGTCTTCTCACCCTCAACAGCTGCCGACCCAATGCCCATTACTTGCGGTGTTCCCCAGGGTTCCTGCGTCTCACCCACCCTGTACTATATTTTCACAAAGCCTCTTTTTGATGATCTAGATGGCCTGGGTATCACCTACACGAACAATGCAGATGATACACAGATCCTCATCCCGCTGACGGGAGACTAAACAAGGATTTGGCCTTTGTGAACAGAGTGTATCTCATCATCCAGGCATGGATGCCCTCTCATGGTCATTGCCTGAATGATGACAAAACGGAAATCCTTATTGTCGGCACCACGGCTAACCTTAACAAACTGGGCCACCTCTACTCGAATTTCATAATTGACAATAACAATATCACAGTAGCCAAGGAAGTCAAAACCCTTGGATTCTACTTAGATTCTACTCTCACCTTTAAAAAACAGTCAACTCCATGGCTTCAGCTACGGCCTATACTTGTAAGCTAATCAGAGCAGCCAAACCCTTCCTTTCACCTAACAACTGTATTACCCTAGCAAGAACCCTTATACTATAAAAATTAGACTACTGCAATGCCTTGTATGCAGGGAGCAATAAATACATCACTAATAAGATTCAGATCTTACAAAACAATGCCCTGAGAGCAGCCCTAAATATTCACACGAAATCCCATATATCTGATCTGAGAAGATCTGTCAATTGGCTTTCTACAAAAGACAAAATCTTCCTCAAAACAGTCTCCCTAACTCACAAATTCTTACACCAAGCCGCCCCACAATACCTTATATCCAGATTTATGAAACAATCCTCCGACCGCCCTTCTAGAACAGCTACAGTTAACCTCCTCATAGTGCCCAGATTCAAACGCATAAAAACAGGTGGAAGTAGTTTCCAGGTCAAAGCCGCTCAGAATTGGAACTCAGTCCCACCTTCCTTAAGGGAAGACTTACCCTACCTACGCTTCAGATCCAACCTCATACACTGGATTAAGGAAAACAACATCTAACCTGACTAGTCCCTACCTCCACCTTCTGTTCCTAGCTACACCTTCTGTTGCTATCTGTTTTTTTGTACCTAATGTTCCTGATGTTTTTGTTTAACATGTCTAAAATTGCATGTATATGACACCACACGGCTTCATACTCCGACGTATTGTAATGGAATGTATCTTAACATATACCTTACAGCATTGTAACCTAAGCTGAACAACCCTCTTTATGCCTTCTGCGCCGTAATACCTACGGGTCTGGCGCGCATTATAAATAAATAAAACAAACAAAACAAACAGGTGAACTGTATCCCTAGATCAATATGAAAACCATGATCTGATTGGGAAAGCAGTTATGTAACCACAGGAATTGACTGATCGGTATTAATGTCCAGTACAGGTGTGCTAGTGTGTCTTACTTGTAAGATGGATGGTAGGTTGGAAAGGTATGATGGGAACTGGAAGGCTTTTATGAACATCTATATTTAAACATCTCAATATGCCATGTGCTATGATGTTTTATACAGGTAAGTCCCCAACGGTCATCACCATTTTTCCTGCTCTGTTTAATTGCATTTAGTTTTACTACAAAACAATAGACATATTTGTAAAAAAGTAACCAGGAGCTAGAGAAAACAGACATCAGGTACCGGATCATCAAGTTACCCAAGGATTCAGCATTGCTGCAGCAGTAGTTACTGCAGGATTTTCCAAACTCTTGAGCCAATGGCCCCTAAACCTAGATTGTGAGTCACATCTAAAGGGTTGAGGATTCAATCTTATCCTACTGAGGTGTTAGGCTCTCTACCCAAGCTGGCAATAGGAGAGTGAATTGCGAATGCAAAAAGGCCAAAATTGTACCTTTGGCAAAGGTCCCTGTACTCTTTCCTTTTTTTTCTGGTGGATTTACCAAGCCCTGATAGGTAAACATTAATGGATTTATCCAGACTGTGATTGTAATATGCTCCCTGAAAGACCTATGGCCTCACAGGGTTCGGGTGTCAAAAAATCATCCTGTTCCCTGTGTGAGTTAAATACATTCAGAATAATGGGATTTGTGGTTAAGGAAATGAATGAAGCCATAAATGGTCATGGCTTCTGCCTTCAAAAGGGTGAGAGTAGAGGAGCCAAGTGTAGTTCTGGCTACATACCTTAATGATGCCTGGCATTCCAAGCAGAATTCTCATCCTGCGTAAAATCCTGGGAGGTAGCATGGAAGAGCATGGAAGAGATGGAGTAACTCGGCAGTCACTAAGTGACTAAACTGGGAGCCTGCATCCTTACTATTCCTACCCCAGGGATTTGTCCCAAAGAGTAAAGAGACAATGCCAAACCAAGGAAAACTGTGTGGAAGCCCTGCTGCTGCACCATCCCAAAATCAGTCTGATGGCGAGCATTTGCCAGCCTATCTAGATAACAGACGTCTGAGGAGACCATATGGACAGATGGATCTACTCTGCGCTCCCTTTACCCAGCTGGAATAGCTGGTTTGAAGGCCCCAAGGATCCCATGTTCCGAGTAGAAGCCTTGTGCTCATCCCTGAGTAAATCAAACACAAAGAGGTGGGAGCACCAAAAAACACTGATCCCTGGTAATAGTTAGGTCACAAGGCCTTTCATTAGGGTACCGAAGAACACTGCAAGAATTGTTAGAACTCCAAGGAGTTAAATCCTTAGCTGAACTGTGATCACTTGTCATCAAATGCATCTTCTAGTATCATACCAACTGCAAAGAGTGCAGTTGAACCTCACCTTAATCTCAACAATTCCATCTTTCATCTGATTCAGCACTGTCTCCAGAGGGTCTCATGTGATCCTGTGTACTCGCAGCATCTAGCTATTGGCACTGTAAATGTTGTTGAAGAACCAGAGACCAGTGCTGCCACTGGTGAATTCTGACTTTTTCAACTTCCAAAGTGTTGTCAGACAGTGTTTGGGTACCCTTTGGGTACAGTGGGATATCTCCTACTGCAAATATTGGCCTACTCAATTGCACCTTAATCTTAACCTCAGGCATGTGCTTAAATTGTGCGAGAGCCGCAGCATCAGGACCATATCCGGTACACCCAATCATAAGGTGTTCAGTCACTGCAATGTCTGTTGCCATTCCCTTATTGAATGTTACATGTATGTTATACTACATCTGAACCTCTTCCCCACACTGTCCTCCTAAGAATTGCCTTTGACTACTCAGCCACATGTACTATTAGGTGAGCTAGGGATAGTTTATGGGAAACCCTGTCACATAGTTATGGATCAGTCTCAGAACCCACCACAACACAGATCATGACAATAACATTTTGTGAAATGGACACAGGCTTAATCGGAAAGCAACCATGTTGGTGATTACTGAGACAAAGTAATAGGTATATGACAGTCAATGATTCCTTGAACTAATCGGCATGCTTTTCCAGATACTAGCTTAACCAATGATTTAGCCACATACAGGGGAAATATATTAATTACATCCCTGGTAAACACTCTTGAGATAAGATAAAATATTAACCAAACAAGTATGCTGGTGAAGCTTAAGTGACCACTTACATTTGACATTATAAATTACAAAATAAATATTGAGTCAGTTGGGAGGGCACTGCAGATTTCAGATAACAAGTCCACAGCTGGTTAGCAGAAGTTAATTTAAGAGATTTCAGAAAATAACATAACTAATAATTGTTTAACCCTTCCATGGAAAAATCTGCTAAACGGCAACAGTAATTTTTTGAGGCATCGACCTCTACATGAAACATTTCAGAATATTTCATGGATGGCTTCTTATTTTAAAAAATATTTGATTGAGTTTTGAAATGTTTTTCCCATATGGAACGAAACATTTTATGGGCACCAATATCAAACTTTTCTGTTTCGATTGTTTAAGATTATTGGCATGCTCCTAGATCTATATATCATGTGTTATGTAGAATTAAAGTATGCCTTCTCTATGGACTGTACATGTTCGTGCAGGAGATGTAAATTTCATACATGTACACTACTATATTTATGAAAACTCATATCATAGTCATGAATAACTTTGATGTGAGTTTTCATATGTCTATGAGACTTTTAGGAGTTGTAAATTGCTTACATGTATGAAATGCAAAACGCTATACGCCTCCTAAATGCAACAAAATATGACCTCAAAGTCAGACCTCACATTAATGTGCGTTTTCATACTTATAAAAGGTATTTAAAACATGTGCAGAATGAATTTGCATCTTCTCTGTAGACTTGACATATACATGTAGGAATGTGCATGTCGTACGTGTACACTCCACGGTGGCTGTAAATTGCGCACAATTACAAAACATAAAACTTTTGTAAGCCTCCTATATGTATAAAAATTCACATCGAAGTCAGACCTCACTTTAATGTGAATTTTCATATGTATAGGAGGTGTATAGTACATGCGTATTTCTTATGACTTTACACCAAACATATGTCATACATTCACATGCCAGACACTTACACACCAAACACCTATAACGTGTATGCCAAACACTCTTATGCCACAGGCTCTTGTAAGCCACATGCTCTTACAGCACACACTCTTATGGAACATGCTTTAACCATTCACGCTTATAGCACACACTCTTATTGCACACGCTCTTACCCCACACAGACTCTTCTGCCACACACTCATGCCATGAGCTCGTATGCCGCATGCTCATAGGCCACACCTCATCAGCCACATGTCACACACTGTCACACCACACCATCTTACGCCACAGGCCCTTATGCCACACAGTCTTATGCCACACTCTCTTTCACATGCACGTTTATGCCCCACAATGGTACGCCTCATGCTCTTTTGTCAAATATTATGCCACATGCTCTTATGCCAAGTGAATCTGAGCAACACACATCTACACCATGCACACTTATTCCACACTCTTACACCACACACTCCTATGGTCCAAGCGCTTATATCAATAATATGCTCTTATGCAACAGGCTCTTATGCCAAACATTCTTATTCCACACACTCCTACACCAAGTGCTCCTATGCCACATTATCTTATGTGATATGCTATTATGTCAAGTGAACCTATGCAGCACACATCTACACCAGGCACACTTATTCCATACTCTTACTCCACAAGCTGTTACATCATAAGCTCTTACACCACATGCTCTTATGCCACAAGCTCATACATAACATGCTTGTATCCTACATGCCATAGGATCTTACATCACACAATCTTATGCCTCATGCTCGTACATCACTCGCTCATAGCCCCCACACCCTTAAGCCACATGCTCTTATATCACACACTCTTATGACACGCACTCTTGCGCTAGACACATCTACACCAAGTTCAAATGCCACACACTGTTACACCACATGCTCTTGGCCCATACACTGTTATGTCACACACTTTTTGGCCACACACTCATGCACCACACATACTTACACCACACATACTTACACCACACGCTCTTAACCCACATGCTCCTATGCCATGCATTCTTATGCCAAGCACTCATATGGCACTCACTCGTACAGCACACCCTGTACACGCTCTTATGTCACACACTTTTACACCACAAACACGTACGTCACACACATTTACGCCACATGCTCTTATGCCAAGTGCTATTTGTGAGGGGTCAGAAATGAAAGGTGGACACACATTGGTAGTGTTTTCAACATCAGACATCTTTATTAAAATAAAATTGTTGGAAAAAGGCCTCTCTGTCCCTATCCTAAAGAGAGTTTTCCTAATGAGGAAACTAAAACTAAAGATCAGTCTGTGTCTCGTCTTCAAAATTATATACATTGTCCTTGTGTCCAAAACATACTAAATATACTAATCATACATGGTCAATCATGCCATCCTCATAAATTGGCTGTGTGATATTCTTGGCATCATGGACCGGGCACTGGCGTGTTTGACCTCCTTCCTTTCAAACCAACCCTCCCAAGTTCAATTGGGCCCTTTTCTAGCCTCCACCTCACTTTTATATCTGTGATGTCCCTCAGGGCTCTATCCTATAGCCATGGCTCTTCAATATCTATCTTGCCCCACTGGCCCACCTGATCTCCATCTTCTCTCCTCACTTCCAGTGCTATGCTGACGGCACTCAGCTCTCCTTCGAGGCTCACTTCTACCTCCTCTCCTTCCTCTCGCATACCTGATTGCCTGACTGCTATTCCGGTATGGTGCTCTCATAATGATCTCTGCCTCAATGTCAGTAAGACAGAGATCCTTCTCACGGGGACACCTGCTCACTGTTTCTCTCCCTCTCTCTGGCCAGCCTCCTTGGGTCCCCTTCCCACACCTTCTTGTGAGGCAAAAAACCTTGGGGTAATCTTTGACTCTTCTCTCTCCTTCTCCACGCACATCACGAACCTTGCCAAGAAGTCCAACTTTCAGCTTCACCTCCTCAGAGGCATTCTCCACTTCCTCACCTTCCCCCAGAAGCTCAATGTCTCCAGAGGTCTGGTTCTCCCTAGGCTTTACTACTGCAACAGCCTCTTCCTCAACCTGCCTCTCTCCTCCCTTTGCCCACTTCAACTAATCCAGAATACGGCTGCAATACTTATCCTTGGCCTTAAGGTCAGCGACGGGATGTCACCAGCCCTAAAATCTCTCTACTGGCTCCCAGTGAACGCAAGGATCGAATTCAAGATCCTCTGCATCATCCATAAGGCTGTCTGGGGCCTGGGACCACTCTACATCCAGTTATCTCCCCATAAATACCTCCCTGCTGGAGATCTTTGGTCCTCTAGCTCCAACTCTCTGCAGGTCAGATGCTTTTTCAAGCAGAGAGTGGGAGGTAGATCCCTTTCTTCAGCAGGAGCCTCTCTCTGGAGTGTTCTCCCTGCCTACCTCAGACTTGAGCCATATCTTCTGAAGTTCCAGAAACTTCTCAAGACTTTCCTCTTCTCCTCCTCCTTCCCTCCCCCCCTCTTATGCTATTCTCCCTCTGGCACTGAGACTGTTGCCTTGGACCTTATGTGTCTTACCGGGGCCTGGCCCACCTTGACCAGTCCCCCCTCAACATCGCTACCAGCACTTGCCTTCGGTGACCCTTCCTGGACCAGCCTGAGTCTGATTCACCCCGTCCAACGCACTTTCCCTCCCTCCCCCGCTTCCCCCGGCACTTGTACGTGTGGCTCCCTTTGCACCTGCTCATCCCTCTGGGCTCCCACTCCTGCACTTCACCCCCTCCCGCCCTCCTCCTTCCAAGCCCTTTCCCCCTACCTCCACTGCACTTTTTTGTCTTTAAAATTGCATGGTAAGAATGTCACGAGGCCTAGTATGACCATTACTACTGTTTTTCCCTTGTCCCCCGCCTCCTATTTTGTCTTGTGGCGCCTGGAAACACTTGTGTTTAGGCGCCATACAAATGTCCAATAAATATATAAATAAATAATCTGACCCTTACACTACAAGTGAACAACTAAGGGTGTAAGGAAAGTGTCTCTGATGTAGGTTTGGTAAAGAAGTGTTCAAAGGCAAGTAGATACATCTAAAAAAATAATCATTGGATCCAGAGGGGGTTTCCCTCAGCCTGTATGTCTCAGGTAGGATGGCAAAAGTTCTCTTTCTAACGATAGCTCCTTAAAGATGCCAATTGTGTCTCTTTCAAACAACCACCTCCTTGATTCCTTATACCTGATTTAGAAGATTTCCTGACAAACAATATGTCCCACACCATTAAGTCCTTTCTAGGGGTCTTATTCACAATGAGATATTCCATCTAGGGTTCTCTTATAAACCTCTTTGATATTTTATCAGACTAAATGTGCTGTGAGCTCTTTAGTTCTCTGCTTATATCCTTCCGCCAGGTATTTTGATTTTAACAGGAAAAAGTGTGTTTGTTTAATTTCACAGCTTCTACTTGCCTGTTTGCCTGTTTTCACTTGCCTGTTTTCTTAGAGTCTTTGATTCACTTGTTTTGCCATGTGTTCTGCAAAAGTGAGTAAGTATATTTCTTTCTATGACTTCAGTGGACTTCCTGGTATAGTCCCCTGCCAGGGAATCCTCTTGTAAGCTTATCAGATACCCTGGTATACACTCCTGCCAGGTATCTTCCCACAATGCCAACATGCTTATTTAACTTCAACTCGCCTGGTACTTGGAATGCCAAGACTTCTTTTCATCTGGTTCACACAGCTCGCCTGGTATACTCTCCTGCCAGGTATCTGGCCACAATTTCTTATTCCTCTGTGTATTTCAAACGGATTGCCTGGTGTACTCCACTGCCAAGACTCCCTTTCTGGGGCTTGCAGGTCCCCTGGTATGCTTCTCTTCCAGGTATCTTCTCCCCAAATGCTCACTACCTGATGTGCTTTGTTCACCAGGGCTCATTTTAATGGACCCACTGTCTTTCGGTATAGCACAGTTGTATTCCTTCACTATCTATACTTTCTTGGCTTAAGGTTCTACTTGTTCCAACTTTCCCCACATTAATATCTCATATATGGAGACTTGTTCAAGTTCGGCCTATTAACTTCTTCAGTAGTATTCATCTGCCTTTGGTTACACTTGCACCAACTTTTCCCATATTGATATCTCAATATGTTCAAGTTCTATCTTTTAACCCCTTCACCAGTATTCATTGGCGTGTGGCAATACTTGCTCCAACCGTCCCCATATTGACATCTCACACATGAGGATTTGGGAAAATGATGGCGCTGTATTCTACTTGGTTGGTATTCAAAATAAGTTCTTAATGGCTCACATGAGTGTCGGTATGCACCAGGGTCCCCAACATCTCTGTGCAGGCTCACCGGTGTCTGGTAGCGTTCCTGACCCATGGCACATTGCTGCAGTGAAGCTTTCACTCTGGTACAGTGTTTCTCGCTCTGCAGACTTCTCTCAGCTCCCCTGCCAGCTTCGCGTTCACCCGCTGGTAAGCCTGCTGCTTCTGGACACAACCACGCTCCTGGTAGCTTTGCTGTTGCTGCCGGCTCTCCAAGGGTTCTCCCACGGTGCCTGCTGTGTCTTTTGTAGCCTTGCAACACACCAGTGGGTACTGCTTGTGAGCGGCAGTCTGAGAGTGCCTGCCTTCTCCAGCATGGTCCGTTCCCGTTCTGCTGCCTTCTTCCCTCGGTTCTGCTACCTCCTTCTTCCATTCTGCTTCTCTCCCTTCCTCCAATGCAGACACAGTTATTTATATGTCCTGCACAATTGGACCTCATCACAACAACTAGCCCACATATCAGTTTAGTGTTTCCTTTGATCCACATTAACTCCTTCTCCATCTTCCTTGTCTCAGTACTTGAGGCTTTATGGGAGTTGGAGTCGATAGGATTTATAGGACTTCTAAGGTGATTTTGTTTAGGATTTTTGGTTAGCACAAAACATCTGAGACAGGAGATGTTAGGTGTGTGTTATGTGTTTGTGAGGTATTATTCTGCTTAGAGTGTTTTGCAGGCAAAGGTTTTTGGGGTTTACAAAGGGAGGGATTTGTATAGTGACAACAAGCCATGAAGAATTTTGGAATTATGAGGTCTTCCTCTTTAGGAAGGGAAAAATACTGCATCTTTCCTGATGAGGTCACCACCTTTCCTTGACAGCCGTCTCCTCCCATTTGATGCTCCCTCAGAATACCGACCCCATGGTCAGGATCAGGTAGTGGCTGCCATCCCCTGGCCACATGGGAGGAAATCTCTGGCTGGGGATCACTGATGACTCCACAGGAGTCATCACATATTACAGAACACAATCGTATGTCACACACACTTATGTCAGATGCTCTTAAGACACACACTCCTATGTCACACCCTCACAAGATATAATCTCACATAACATACAATGATAGGCCATACACCCACTTTACACCCGACACTCATATGCCACACACTCACATACCAAACACTCATATGCCTTAAACTCATATGCCATACACCATAGTTATATGTGATACACTGATCAAGATAAACACATGTCATCTTCATATGCCATATACTCATACACCATACACCCACATGCCATACACATGAAATACACTCATACATCATATGCCCATATGAGATACATAAGACACTCATAACAAATTCACTCATGTGCCAGATGGTCAAATACTTTTCATATGCTTTCAATTTATATGCCATATAGTATAAGCCACACAGTTATACACTCATATGCCATACACTCCTAAGCTATACAACCATACGACATAAACACATACAACATAAACATATACAACATATATCCAAACCTTTTAGTCTAGAAACAGTAGAATTTTTCTTTTTTTTAAATTACACACACTCACTCTATACTTTTAGAAATGCCATCAGATTGTACCTTTACCCTCAGAGATCACTGCCCTACTCACACAGGGGGTAATCAGATAGATTTAATATTTTTTCCGATTTTGATGGGCTTTTGGTGTTTCCCCCTCGTCCTCTGGTTTCGTCTGACCTTTTTCTCTTGCCTTTTGTTTTCCCTTTTTCTCGACCCAAACTGAAATCAGTGGTTCTTCCTAAACTTCGCCGCCACTGGACTAGGGTCTCTTCTGATTCCATTTCCAATTCTCTTACCACCCTTACAGGCAACGGAATAACCAATGATTGCAAAAACCCTTGTAGCGGCCTGATTTATGCCATTCAAGTGACGGCTGAAGGTCTTGCTCCCCTTACACAATCTCTGTATCAGGCTCAACCGTCTGCTCCTTGGTACTCCCCGGCACTTAAATTGTTGAAGCAACCTTGTTGGAGAGCGGAATGGAGTTGGCACTGCGATGCTGACCCTGCTGCATTGTCTGCTTACTTACAGACTTGCACTGTTTATCACATTGCTATAAAAAAGGAAAGGCTGACTACTTTGCTAACCGTATTCTTACTGCTTCCTGTTCTATCTATTTGAGAGCTGTTCTGAGTGACTAAGGAACTGACCACTCCTGCAAAGGCTCCTCTAACAACTCTGCAAACTCAGGCCCATTGTGATCGCATTTCCTCCTTTTTTAGGGACAAGATTTTTAACATTCGACAGCTGATTAGTGCAGGAAGACCAACACTAACCGATCCCTCCGTGTTCCATGTTGTTATGGAAGAAACTCAGTCTAGTGCCTTCCACTTTAATGCAGTGACGGATAGTCTGGTCTCTTCTGCTCTGAGAAAGCTCAGTTCTGCCTCCCCCATGGATCCTATTCTGCTTTCCATGCTGCAAGAAGCTTCTAATAAATTATATTTCTCTCTTTACTGCTGCACTTGACTACTCTTTTTCTACTGGACATATTCCCATCCCTCTTAAGCATGCAGTGATATCCCATTTACTAATAAAATCTCATCTTGATCCTGCAGTCGCAGAAAACGATCACCCTATTTCCTTTCTTCCAGTACTGATGAAATTAATGGAATCGATTGTGACCCCTCAATTGTCTACTTTTCTGGAGGCCAATTCCCTTCTCCATCCTTTTCAGTCTGGATTTCACCCCGGGATGGGGGCTGAATCCGGGATGGTGGCACTCATGGACGACATTGTCTTACTTCAGGGCCGGGGAGAGGTGGGAGCTTTGATTCTCCTTGACCTCTCTGCTGCCTTTGACACGGTCGACCATCAGAAGCTGCTTTACTGCCTTCATGAAGCGGGAATCTCGGGCATTCCGCTCAAATGGTTCTCCTCTTTTTTGTCTGAACGGGTCCAAACAGTTTCTCTCCCCCGGTTTACTTCCTCGCCTATTGTCCTGAACTGAGGAGTTCCCCAGGGCTCCGCCCTGTCCCCGTTGCTTTTTAATCTTTATATGCATGCATTGGGTAAACTTATCGTCAGCCATGGAGTAAATTCTTTCTCTTACGCTGATGATACTCAGATCTTGTTTCACTTAAATATGCCTTCCTCTGACCCCCATAATAAATTGAAAAATGGCATTGTTGCACACGGATATTGGATGGCCAACAACTGGTTGAAATTAAACAGAGAAAAGAACTGAAGTTCTCCTAGTTGGCTCGATTGTTGAGGGTCAGCTGTGGACCTGTGACTATTGGCCTTCTTCTCTCTGTCCTTGTCCCGAGCCCTCTCCAGTAGTTAAGAGCCTTGGTATTAAATTTATGGCCACTGGCTCTCGGGAAGCCCAGGTTTCTGCAGTTTGTCAGATGGGCTTTATAAAACTTAAGGTCCTGAAAAAAGTTATACCTCTCCTTCCAGCTGCTCTGAGATCAAAAATTGTTTCAGCATCAATCATGAGTTCTTTAGACTACTCAATGCAATCTATCTTGGTCAACCGAAGAAGTTACTCCAACATCTTCAAACCCTCCAGAATGCTGCAGCACGTCTCGCCCTTGGAGCTCCTAGACTCGCCCATTCTCAAGAAGTTTTACATCAACTACACTGTCTTCCTATCAGAAGTGGAGTTAAGTTTAAGGTTCTTTGTCTGGTTCACCGTGCTATTCACAATGTCGGGGCAGAATTTTTGTATTCCAAGATTACGCCCTACATTCCAAGCCGATCATTGCGTTCAACAAATCAATTTTTGTTACGCGTTCCAAGATTTCGCAGCGCCAGATCTGGAGGGAGATTTTTCTCAGTTCTCGTTGCCACGCTCTAGAACACCTTACTGCTTTGACCTTTGCTATCTTCAGGAGTTTTTCCCATTTCGCAAGGCTTTAAAAACTCACTTGTTTTAGTTTGACCTCCACCAGTCTCTCTCTCATCCTTAGCGCCTCGATACCTTACGGTCTTTGTGTGCTCTATAAATACTACATACAATATGATAACTAACAGCAGAGATGATAGCTGGATTCAAAGGAGCAAGTAAGCAAAGTTGCCCGAAATGTAAGGCGGAAAATGCAGGAATGCTACATATGTTCTGGGAATGTACTGTCATAGCAAAATTCTGGTCGGATGTTGCACAGAAATTATCCAAAGGGTACATAGAACTAGCAGTCCAATCCCCAGAGGCATGTTTATTGGGGCTTTTCCCCAAAAAGCGCCGGGGGGATTGATAGACCTGGCATATTGACTGGCCAAATGTTGTATAGCAATGGAATGGAAATCGGACAAGGGCCCGTTAGTAGAGAGATGGTGGAAAGACCTGCAGAAATGGTCAATAGCTGAGGCGAGGATGTGGAAGCAGGCGATCAGTGGGCAGAAACAAGAATTTAGTGAAGACATACTACGGTGGACAGAGCTAACACTAACCCTGTTCAGAACAGAACAGGATATGCCGTAAAAGACTAACTTGAAAAGGACATAGTGACTAGTGAGTTATGTGAAGCAAGAAAAGTTGCTAAAATTGATTACTAAAATCTGGCTAGTTGGGGAGCGGGAGGGGGGAGAGGGGAGTTTGAGTTACAATAGTTGGTCTATGGAATGGAAGTGATACTGTATTCATGTAGCATTGTGTTATGTACACACCTATAAGTCATAGTTACAAAATGAAAAAAAATACTTAACAAAAAAAATAAAAACTGAGCCAGAGTGTGACATCCTGTTTACGGGGGCCGCCTTACCATTGACTTTTCTTTGCATACACATTCCCCTTTACACACTTTTTGTATAAGAGATAGGGCAGGTATTTTGCTTTGTTAGTATAAGCCATTTTGATTCGACATAGACTGACTAGGGCTGTGTTTTCTTTATTATTTGATGGTAGAGACTACTCCCATCGTAGAATCTAATAAAGCTTTTAAAACTTGTAATCTTTTGCGACTGGCCACCAGGGGGCGCGTGGATGAGTATCTCTCCTGCGTGAGCTCCGTCCCTGCGGTCCCGATAAGCGGAATGAGCCCCCGCTGAAGGATCCCCCCCCCACGAAAGTTCGAAATTCTGTGATCTGAATGGACCCCCCCGCAGCTGAGAAAAAACCCGACAAAAATCGGACCCGTTTTGACCGAGAACTCTGCAGTTTCAGAAGTGCCTAACCGCTGTGCCACAGAGGGCCCGAAGCCTGGTGTAG
The DNA here is from genome assembly GCF_040938575.1 of Ambystoma mexicanum. Lineage (NCBI taxonomy): Eukaryota > Metazoa > Chordata > Amphibia > Caudata > Ambystomatidae > Ambystoma > Ambystoma mexicanum. The sequence continues at coordinate 1,346,097,373 of NC_090923.1, forward strand.
TGTGGCCCGTGCGATAGGCGTTACCCGCGGTGCGCATCTGTGCCCTGAGCTTGTGGTGGTGATCCCTCGCCCGTGTGAAACAGTGAGCCCAAAAACTCCCAAGGATACCGGGTGGCTGCACGGGGTGAGTGAGAGACTTTTACGCAAAACTCTGCAGTACCAGAGCCCGCGCCTGGCGGTGCCGCGTAACACGCATGACCCTCCAACCCTGCCGCTCCCTGCACAACATACTACGCCATAGGGAGAAGAGCGGTCGGTTGGACTTCCTCCAATTGCGCACCCCAGAACCACACATACCCCCCGTTTGGGGCCCGCGGAGCTGTCCCACATCATACGAAGTGCTGGAGACCGGAGACAATACGGATCCCACAACCCGAGCATCCTCATAGAGGGTAGGGCCCCCTGCTCAGGGGCGTGTGCCTCCTCTAACCAGGATTTTGTCGCATGGACCTACGCCACAAACTGGCCAGATTTGCCTACGAACCGTACGTCTCGCCTTGCGGATCTACAGGTGCAATGACCACGGACCCATCGGAAGCGGGTGCCGCCGCCACCAAAGGAGACATCGCCACACTATTGAACGAAATAAAAAACATGGGAGCTAACCTCGGCGGCAAGATCGAAAAAAATCACTCAGAGGATGAACAGATTCGAAGAACGATTGGAAAGTGTGGAAAATAACCAGGCCTCGATCGACACCCTCTAAGTTCAGATGGACGTACGGATCCGAAACATCGAAAAAAGAGAAGTCGAGGCGAGGCTCAAGATGGATGATTTAGAAAACAGAGAAAGGAGAAATAACCTCCGCTTTTTTGGCATTCCGGAACGCGAAGGTGAAACTGAAAAAGATCTCAAAGACACCATCCACGACATCATTAGAATTTTGACCGCCGATGAAGACATCGGCGAGCCCAAAACCGAACGCATACATAGAGCCGGTGGGCCAACCGGCGGTCCGCGGTCTGTTCTGGCCAGGTTTCACCGATACCAAGACAAAGCTAGAATCCTTGAGAAGGCCAGGTCTGGAGGCCCGCTCACGATGGGAGGCGCTCAAATCACCATCTTCCAAGATCTATCCTCGTTAACTTTAGCCCTGAGATGCCTTTGCAGCCCCCTCACGAAATGGCTCAAGGACCAGGGCACAAGGTATAGATGGGGATACCCCTTCTCGCTTACATTTGAGCACGGCAACAGGAAAATAGTCCTACGCTCTGAAGACGAAATCAAAGACTGCATCGCCGATCTCCTCGGTGCAGACCCGCGGAGCAAGGAAGGCGGCGACGAAGGACGACCGGGATCGCAGTGGGAGCTCCAGGGCCCGAGGCGCAAGAGGGTAAAAGCATCGAGAAAATGTAGACGCCCCAACAACACCCCCGATCATGATTAACCAAGAGAAGCCGCGCTGGAATTGTGCTAGCTACAGTCATATCAAAAACACGTGGCACTGTCTCCCGCGGGGGATGCAACATTGCGGAATCACACGCTGCGGACAGGGCACCCCCCAGGAATGGGAGATGACGTGGACTCCTGTGGAAAGTCCTGAAAGCCACACGTAAGGTTGAAACTTTCACATGTTTATTGTTATTACTGTTAAAATTGCATAATGTTTGGGGGAAGGGGAGAAGAGATGGGGGCTCATCCTTAAATTATGATGGTAAATTTGCTCGGGACCATAGGTCAACGGTCCCTACTGATGGTCCGCCGACGGACTGCAAACTCTCATCCAGTCTGTCCCGGACGCCGTCAACAGCTGCCAATGCAGCACCCCCTGTTTGCAAGCTCAAGCGAGCACCACCAATTATGGTGGAATACGAGAAAAGGGGAGAGAGGTATCACTGCCAAGATGACACAGGGCGCCCACTTGACTTTCTGCTCGCTGATGGTGAGAGATCCTGGTCTCCAAACCGCTGATGGCATCACATGAGAAGTCTAAGGGCAAGGGTCTCCTCAGAATTGGGACTATCAATGTGAAGGGACTGAACTCCCCTACTAAGAGATCGCTAGTGCACAGAGAATTCCGAAGATCCGACATTGACATTCTCCTCATACAAGAGACGAAATTTGCCAGAGGAGAGGAGCGAACGGTCCTGGGGAATCGGGCGGGTTTAGAATTCTGGGGCTCTGGCCCACTCAGGAAGGGAGGGGTTGGGATCCTCATCAGGAAGGGAGTAGGCTTTGAGCTAGAGAAGACCTGGTCGGATGTGAGTGGACGAACCCTCCTGATAGTGGGGAAAATCGCAAGAGTTCAGGTCACGATTGCTACCATATACTCGCCTAATAGCGGGCAAGCTGCATTCCTTCGGAGAACGATTCCCAAAATAGTACTAGAGACTGCAGACCACCTCATTATAGGAGGCGACTTTAATCAGTGTGTGAACCCATCTGTTGACTGGAAGCCAGGCAACCCCGACACGCGGGCCCAGCATAGAGGGGATCGCACTGAATTCGCTGCCATGATGGAACTTTACGATCTACGAGATGTGTGGAGAATACAACATCCTGACGAAGGGGGTTTCACCTTCTACTCGAACCCCCATCGCACATTCTCACGCATAGACTATATATTCCTCGCACCTGACCTTGCAAGGTCAACAAGTCATACCAACATTGTCCAGACAACATGGACAGATCATGACATGGTCCTAGCAGATGTCGACTGGGCCGACCTGCCTGCCGCTGGGGGATCCTGGCGATGCAACGAGTCCCTCTGGACCGACGCGGCGTTCAGGAATGAAATGGAAACCGAGATCGAAGAATATTTCAAGACGAATGACAACGGGGAGGTCTCCAAACAAGTGATCTGGGAAGCGGGGAAGGTCACGTGGAGAGGTATATTAATACATGAGGGCTCCTCTAAAAAGAGAGAGCGTAAAATTGTAGAAAACAAACTCCGCAAAGAAATATACCAGCTGGAAGCGGGAATAAGAGACGAAACGACGGTGGACCCCTCCAAACTAGACATGGCCCAACGTAAAAGAGAGGAACTACGGCTGTTAGAACATGGCCAGGTGGTGCGGAAGTTGCAATTCCTGAAACAGACATATTATGAGAAGGGGGACAAGGCTGATGCACTCTTAGCCGCCAGGCTCAGGGAAAGGAGGGAAGAACGCAAGGTGAAAGAGATAAAAGAGCCCACCAACTTCGCGATACATCCACCCCACTCGGTACCCGAGAGCTTCGCCACTTTTTACGAAAACCTATATACCTCTGAGCTGCTTGCTGATATCCTCTTACCTGTCCCCAATTACTATGCCCACAATATCACACACAGAGTCCGAACTCCTCGATAGCCCAATAACCGAACACGAGACACGAGAGGCGATCAAACGGCTTACACTGGGGAAGTCACCGGGCGAGGATGGTTATACGGCCGGCTTCTATAAGACCTTCGCTGAGCAGCTATCACCCTTTCTCACGGAGCTCTTTAATGAGATAATGAGTTCTGGGATCGCACCAGATTCCTTTAAGAAAGCCCTCATAACTGTCATCCCTAAAGAGGGTAGAGATCCCAAATTATGAGGGTCATACCGCCCCATTTCCCTCCTCAACCTCGATGCGAAGATTTACGCACGAGTATTGGCAGCCAGACTGGAAACTTTAATGCCCAATCTGGTCCACCCTGACCAGGTGGGATTTATCCTTGGGAGGCAGGGCGCCGACACCATGCGTAAAACTCTACACCTTGTCCATGTGGGGCACAGTATATCAGATGGCCCGGCCCTCCTATCGATTGACGCAGAAAAAGCCTTCGATGGGGTGGAATGGGATTTCCTGGATGCAGTACTCCAGAAAGTAGGGATAGGCTCAAAATTCCGTGATGGAGTACGAGCAATATACACCTCTCCCAAAGCATCAATATTTGTGAACGGGAAATATTCCAGATGGTTTGAATTGCAACGGGGGACCAGACAAGGATGCCCACTCTCCGCGATCCTGTTTGCACTTTCCCTGGAGCCCCTAGCCCAAAAAATAAGGAACGACCCCCGAATAGAGGGAATACAGCTGGGAGGGACGGAATACAAGGCAGGGCTGTATGCTGATGATATCCTTCTACACCTAACTAAACCTATGACCTCCATTCCACATGCCCTAAATCTAATAGAAGAATATGGCCGGTTCTCTGGATTTAAAGTAAACATGTCCAAATCCATACTCTTTCCACTCCAAGGTACCCCAGATGACAATAACACCAAGTTCCTCCCCTTAGGGCTCAAGTTAGAACACACGTGATTACGATACTTGGGCATACAGATCACCAAAACCCTAGACGACCTCTATGAGGCTAACTTCCCCCCGCTCCTTCAAAGCTTTGAGAGAGACCTTGAGAAATGGAGCAAACTGACGATCTCTTGGCTGGGGCGCATCAATGCCGTCAAGATGGTGTGCCTCCCCCGTTTCCTCTACCCCTTTCAGATGTTACCGATAGAGATACCCCAAAAATTCTTCGTGGATGCCCGAAAGATCATGCTGCGGTTCCTCTGGCAGGGAAAAAGACCGAGGATCTCTTATGACACACTTATTCTCCCCAAGGATGGGGGTGGATTAGGTCTTCCCGATCTGAGAAAATACTACAATGCCACTCAGTTGCGCGTCCTAATCCCACACTTCAGAGACCACAAACACCTGCAATGGGTCCAGATGGACAACCACTACTTGTTCCCCGCCACAGTGGCAGAGTGGCTGTGGTCGCCATACCAACGGGTCCAGAAGAGAACTAAGCACCACCCCATACTATCCACCATATGGACTATATGGCGCACTGGGAAAGAGATGCGCGGAGTTACCACCTGGCCATCCCCGCTCAGTCACTTGTGGTCTCCTGGCATAAATGACCAAATCCCGAACCTAGACCGGTTCCAGTCATGGTACGAGGCAGGCCTGGAGAGGGTGGGACACCTCCAGAAAAAGGATGAGTTTATCACACTACCTGACCTGACAACGGCACTGGGGATAGGTACTCTATCGACATTCCACTTCATCCAGCTAAAAGGGGTGTTAACGAGAACCGAATGGAGGGAAAAACTGAGAAGAGATCTTACCGCCTTTGAGAAACTCCTAGACTCTAGAACGGAAATGAAAGGCCTTATCTCAATAATGTATCAAACGCTATTGGGTGCAGGCGGCGGGACTACGGAACCCCTTAGGGCCAGATGGGAAAAAGACCTCGGCGAAGAGATACTTCCCGAACAATGGGACTTAATGTGCAGAGCTGCGCCTAAATCCTCCATATCCAACCAGTATAAGCTGCATGCAATAAAACTCCTACACCAATGGCAATACGATCCGCTTCGACTCTCCAAAATGTCCCAGTCCATGAGCCCAAAGTGCTGGAGAAACTGCCAACTACTGGCACATGTGGTGGAGCTGTCCGCACATCAAAGTGTTTTGGACTGAAGTCCTGGGATGGATCAAAGAAGTAGATGACATCCATAGAGAACTTGACCCACTCCTTGTTCTGTTTGGCCTTGAGAGAGTCAAGGAGGATTGGTTTCGGGTCAAAGGCCTGGCTCCTTGTTAGGACAGTTTTTCTGAAGTCCAGTTAAGGGCCTAGTAAAACCATTCAACTGAGGCAGTACAAGACTCCACTCTTAGTATAAGACTGTACCACCTGAGTACATGGTAGCGTAGGCAGAGCAGCCAGGCTTATCTTAGGAGGGAGAGAGGGCAGTAGATACAGTACAAGTGAAAATTGTAATACAAATGATCCAAAGAAACACTGAAGCACTATGTTTTATAAAAATAAAGGATTTATTTAAATACAAGTAGGCCCAGATAAATCTAGGGGTTAAGTAAATACTGAAACATTATATGAAATCACAATATAAAACACAACACTATACTTGAAAGTACACAGACCCAAGTATAGACCTTATTTGGAACACCTAACAGTAGTTCTAGGGAAGTCAAAACCTTGTTATACGCATTTAGTATAGGTCAAGCCTATTCTTTGGGAGTAAAAGACCAATGGTTACTTTTTAGATTACTTTTGGTAATACAAGGACAGTAGGCCCTTCCAGTTGTACAGTGACTCTTGGAACAAATCACATAAACAGTCAACTGGACAATATACTTTTGGTGAATAGTGAAACACTTATTCTAGGTGCAGTAAAAACCTATAACTACTTTTGTCATAACACACAGTTATACCAGGTGAGTCATACCTATGGATGTAATGTACAATTACAGATGCTTTGGAAATCAGGGAACCCCAGATTGAGATAAGCAATAACTCTTGTAACTTGTTTTGGATGGCACACAGCTAACACAAGGTAAGTAAAACCCACTTACTTTAACTTCACACTGAAGGGGAAAGAAAAACCCAATGTCACACTTTACAGAATAGATATTCTAGGTAGGCAACAACCTATTGTAGACTTATTAAAGACAGGCTAGCAGCAAGTCAGGGGAAGCAAGACCCAGTTGGGGGACACTCATACAGTTATCCTAGCAGGACTAACCTGGTGATACCAACACATTACTTTTGTAAAGAGGCACAACCTAATTACAGGAGAGTAAAATACCTTTACATCTACTTTCTTTTAGACTGGCAAAACAGTGGCTAAGGAAGAAAAGATGTTAACCATACTTTTAAGAACAGTGCATCACACATTCAAGACCAGTAAGAACTTTTGTAACTGTTCACTCTTAGAATTACAGTTACCAACCAACCAACTCTTTACAAGTAAGTAAAACACTTGATTTCTTTTCTAGGCAGAAGTCCCAATCCCTTCAAAGTCTTTCCCTTTGAGCATGAGTGTTCTCAGTGGCAGAAGGGGGTCACTAGGACTAGTGACCAACAGGCAGTGTTAGAATAAGTTCTTTAGTAGCAAAAGTCAGGGTTTCCTTAGGAAAACTGGCAACCAAGTGAGTACTTTACTTCTAGGGTTAGAAGAGGGTCCAGGGGCTTCACAGAAGACACCCCAGCAGGATTCTAGCAGTGGGACTGGGTGTACTGGACGAGGGACCTCCCAATCACAGAAAACACCCCAGGACTACACAGAAATCCCAACAGGCTTAAGGTAAGTATATACCCAAGCCAACACAGTACCTCAGCAATGAAGAAGAGATTGCAGCAGGAGAACTTCAGGGACTGCAGCCAAATACCCGGTCACTGGATTCCTTGTCCTGGAGACTGAACACAAGACCTCAGAAGCGACTTTGCAGCAGGGATCGATGAAGAAGGCTCTAGGCAAGATTTCTCTCGCGGCTGAATGCGGTTCTGCGGGTTTGGCGCCTTTTCAAGGAGCACAGAAGAAGACAGAAAATCGCGGTTGAATTCTCGTCGTTTAAAAGGTCCAGCACTCTTGTGAGGGGACTTTTTGGACTCGATTCGTGTCTCTGGAGATAGACCAAGATGCCCACGAAGTTTCAGCGAGATTCGGAATTCGGAAGACCGTGCACCGCACAGTGGCAGGAGGTCCCAGGGTATTGGGGTATTGCAAGAACGCAAGGACGCAGGAACCCGTGGGATGGCTCAAAATGCAGGTCGTCTTGAGTCTAGTGGGTCTCACCAGGCTCTGGGTTCGGGTCGTCGTTTTCGGAGACCCCAGGTCGATCGGAAGGAAGGGCTGCAGCAGGCTCCGGTTACAAAGCAGGCTCTCCGGCCGCTGGAAATCATTCCCGCCGCTTTTCCTTCGTCATCCTCTTCGGTTTTCCGTTCCAGTGGTCGACATGACTTCAGCTTCCAGGTTTCCAGTATTTATCAGGAACTGCAACACAACCTCTGCATTCTCTCCCCGCATTTTACAAGAAAGGGGCGTTTGGCTGTCCAATCAGGACAGCCAACCCCCCACTGGGATTTGGCCCAGTTGAAGGAAGACCTAAGACAAAGGAGGGGGAAGTTTGGGACCCCTCCCCACTTCCTGTGCTTACAGACTGACTGGAGCCTGGGCGGGGTGTCCAGGGGACTCCCGCCGAAGACAAAACTCAAACAAAGGATTTTCCCGCCCTGGATGTCAGGGGAAGGAACAAGAAACGACAAGAAACACTAAAATGGCAGAAAAAGAAGACAGGGGCCATTTTGGTAAAAATGAGCACCCTCAGGTGCCTTTACTGCAGCTGTGATTACAGCACGCGGTAAAGGTGCACCAAATTAGTAAAAGGTATCACTGCCACCAGCCATTAAAGGTAAGCTTGTCACTGTAACATCATTGTTACAGTTTAAATGTGAAAGGGGATACATTTTATCTCCCCAGCACTCCACATAAGGTGGGGTGTGCTGGTTTCACAGAAGTAAATGTAAAAGGGATCCAAAGATCCTTTCTACCCTTGGGAACAGTAGTTCACTCAAGGTTAGCACAAGAAAGTTAAATGGGGAGCCCCTAGGGCAACCCAGCAACAACAGGCACTTACTGCCAATAAGTTGTTAGACATGATAACTTTAAAAAGACACTATGGAGAGTCTTAAAAATGACACCCATAAAAAGAGTTAAAGACAGGTGAGTGTGGAAAAAGGTTCCCACTCACTGAGGTATTAATGGAAAATATCTCACTAGAAAAGCAAAAAGTTCTGGAGTTGAACCAGGCAAGGAAGATTTACCAGCCCTGTGGAAATCTTACCTAACACTCCTGAGCTATTACTGGCTGCGAGGGCCCTAATAGCGACCAAGTGGAAATCCCCTCAGGTTCCAGGTAAGACCGAGTGGATTAAATTGGCCACGAGCATTTATGTAATGGAAACAATCACTGCCTCCCTGCACAATAAATCGGTGAAATGCGAAACTCTATGGATGGACTTCAAGAATACATATATCACACCTACTTACGACTCCCTACCAGAGGAACCCCCAAAAAACCTGACCGAATGATGCTACACCTAAGGAACACTACAAAGGATGAGACTCTTACTTCCAGCGACCATGGTACTATCGGATGTGACACTGTGTCAATCATATGATACTAACACTTTTGTCAAACTATTGTACTCGTGAAATACACTAACCCAAGTGGGGGAGGGGGGTGGGAGTGGGCTTTGGCGAACAGTCAATGAGACACTTCCAGACAATCAGGACTGTCGCACTACCAGGATATTCTAGTATACTGTTTTACTATGCACTGTTTGTTCGACTTCTGGCAGATGTATGATCTTTTTTGAATACTGTTTGCTTCCTTTTGTTTCTCGCAAAACCAATAAAGCTAAATTAAAAAAAAAAAAAAAAAACTTGTAATTTTTGTGTCAGTGTCATACTTGTAATACCATGCCTCCCTTACCTAGTTACATCAATATCATAAGGTGTAATTTGTAGTGGTATGAAAGGAAGTGAGTGTTTATATTTCCAGTTTCATGGTTGAATTTATAGTGGTATAGAGTGAGTGTTTGTACATTAACATTGCTGTTTCTTGCTCTGGAGTCCCCTGAAAGACCAAAATGATGTCCTTGTTCTCCCTCACAGTGCTAACCTTCAGGACCGTCTGACCAAGAGAAGCAGAAAATCCAGAATATAGGAGGTAGGATAGATAAAAGGGTCCAGATGCTTCTCCCAACATCAAGTCGTGAATTTACGCACCCTGCAGGCATACATGGACTTGATGGCCGGCCTCGAGCAGAAAGAAATATATCCAGGACGTCGTCCAAAAAGTTACACTCCTTAAACCGCAGCTTCTCAGCAACCAAACATGAAGGTTCAGACTGCTAGGGCTCAGATGGAAGACCTGACCTTTCCTCCCCCAAGCCGAAGTCCAGGTCCACTCTCAGGGAGGGCCCATGGACATGCCGAGATGCTCCAGGTAACACTTTCTATGGGCCCAGGCTAGAGTGATTAGAATAATCGTGGACACAAACAGCCACAGTGTCCCGAAGGACAGGTATCGGAGGGAAAACATAGAAGAGATCGAAGTTCCAGTCGACTGTCAGTGTTTCCCCCAGAGCTCCTGGACGGAGCAACTCTCTAGAGCAGAAAAACATGCACTTTCTGCTCACGCAGGAAATGAAGGGGACCAATTGAAGACTCCCCCAAAAAAGATAAGATCTCCTCGAGAACTTTGTCTGCCTGCTCAATGCATCTGCTACGATGTTCTCAGTCCCCTTGAGATGGGCCGCTGTCGGAGACACGTTGTTCTCCAGAGCCAAGAACCACAGCCTCATTGCTTCAATGCACAGAGGCAATGCCCCACACCACCCCATTTGTTGTGGCAGGACATGAACGCTGTGTTATTTGTCAAGAAAAGCGTAGGCTTCCCTCGAACAGAGAGGAGGAAGGTAATCAATGCCAGCCCAATCGCCCGTAGTTCCAGCAAATTGATGTGCTCAAGAGCTCATGTCAGAGACCAGGGTCTGTTCATCATTAAGGTCTAACAGGTGAGTCCCCCGGCCCTTCGGAGACACACCTGTGACCAGAGCCAGTTGGGGACAGGTTTTCAAAGCAATTCCCCTCTCAGTAAGTTGCTTTGCAGGGACCACCATACAAGATCTTGAGACACATTGTCCTGGAACTGAGACCACTGACAAAGGAGTAGCCACTGGAGGTAACTCATGCGCAACTGGGCCTCTGCCACCACCAGTATGCATGAGGTCATAAGGCCCAGAAGATGCACTATCTTAAGAATGGTTGACACCCGAACCTCTAGATGGAAAGCCCTGCACAGGCAGGTGTCCAAGAAAGCCCCAATGAACATGAGGGACTCAGACAGTGACACATTGCAACATAATGCATGTGCGGTACAGATGTTCCAACACCAGTTCTGGGGTGCAGGTGTGAATGAGCCAAACATCCAGGTAGGGGAAGACATGAACATGCCCACTCCTGAGACAAGTCGCACCGACCACTAGCAGTGAAGTGAAGATTATGGGCACAGAGGAAAGGACTAGTAGCAGGCATTGCCAACCAGGAACTCCATGTACTTTCTGTGCTTGTGATAATTTGGCACATAGAAGTAGGGGTCCTGGAGATCCAGGGACACCAACCAGTCCTGCAGCTCGAGGGTTTCGAGGATTTGGGTCAGGGTAAACATCTTGAATTTGTCCTAGTGTAGGTACAGGTTCAAAAGTAGCAGGTCCAAGGATTCCAAGATGGCGGTCGAGCCGGGTAGACGTGTGTGAGCAGAGCTCCGTCCCCCAGCTCGGGCCGCAACAAGAAAGAAACATAAATAGCAGACATTCGGTCCTCTGGAGCACGGCTCTCATGAAGAACATCGAGGAAGGCGAAAACTGAGGCGGAGGATCCAGCGTCCAGTGAGCCGAGAGCAGGAAGAAGGGGACCCGCCAGCCGCCGGAGAGGAAGAGCGGCCACGAGTCCCACTCCAAGAAGGGCCCGAAAGCCCAGAGAACCTGGGAAGCTCGACCCAAGACGACGCCACAGAAGCAGGAGCAGAGAGCCACCCGGCAGGAGAGACGCCGTCGGTGACCCACAGCCGAAGCAGAGCCACAGAGGTTAACGCCGGAGCCGAAGGTGAGCCGCAGAGCTGACCGGGCGGAGGCACACCACAGGTGCGCAACATCGAGTGGCGAGACCACCGTAGCCCCAGACGGAAAACCCAACTGAGCACCGCGGGATCGAAGTAAGGGGAGAAGGCGGACTCTACACCCCCAGACAGCGGATCAGCAGGGCGGAGGAGGAGGCGCCCCCAGCCCCCCGGTGAAGACTGGAGAACCAGAGGCACGCACACCGCAGAGAGAGCGGACACAGCGCCGCGAACTTCAGGTGCCGGAGGGGAGAACGCCAACGTAACACGAGACCGCCATTGCAGGGGGAGAGGAGCCGCAACAAATGAACACACGGTAAGCCCCAGGGACGGCGGGCATTTAGACTACCTCAGCCACAGACACACGCCCCCTCCACCCCCGCTAACAATAAGAAGGGACTCCGGCCCGGGGCAGAGACATAAAAAATAAAATAAAAAAAAGACCCCCCCCCCCACTGTCAATACCATAGGGCACAACGAGGGCCAGAAGGAGCAGAGCAGGGCACCGGAATCCACACCCTTCAAGCTCACCAGAGAGCCCCCTCCCCCCCCGCTAACAATAAGAAGGGACTCCGGCCCGGGGCAGAGACATAAAAAATAAAATAAAAAAAAGACCCCCCCCACTGTCAATACCATAGGGCACAATGAGGGCCAGAAGGAGCAGAGCAGGCTCCCACGGGGCAAAAAGTACACAACAGGGCACAACAGGGCACTGGAACTCCACACCCTTCAAGCCCAACAGAGAAGACAACTCCCAAGGCCACAGGGCTACGTGCAACAAAGACACGCTACCAGAGAATCAATCAACGCAAACAGGGAGACAGACAAGCCCCAAGCCAAACAAATCAAGGAACAAGAAAGAGCCCGGCAGGGCCAAGAACTCCCAACAAAGCGGACACATAGCGGTGGAAGCAAACACACATCCAAAGCCACCACGGCAGTACAACAGGTGTTTCAAGATATACTCACAGACGGCACAGAAGAAGAAATCCAGATAGACAGAATACACAGAGATGGCCCTCACAGAGCGGGAGAACCAGGGGCCCGCCCAAGAGATGTACTGGTAGCAATGACACAATACACACAAAAAGAGCACATTTTGAGAAAAGCCAGGACCATACACCACATAAGAATGAATGGCAGAGAAATTCAGCTCTTCCAGGATCTAGCGCAATCCACGCTCAGGAAACGAAGAGAGAGGGCCCAGATCACTAAATACTTGACGAGAAACAGGTGCGCTACAAATGGACCTTCCCACTTGGTCTCCTTTTAACATCGAATTACCACATGCTAGGAGGGACTCAAGATATTGGACATGCAAGAGCAAGAGAAGGAGCCAACAAAGGACAGAGAAACACTCAGAGGACAACGGGCCGCGAGGGGCTGGCAGAGAATAAAAGGGCTAGACACCAAACCCGGACCCTGGAACGCAAATAATATCACCCCAATAATAGGGGAATAAAGCCTAGACAGACAGGAAGGAGACTATGCATATGTAGAAGGGAAAAAGGAAAAGGACCTAATGCCACATGAGGACGCGGCAGAGCCAAGTGACACCCTTGGAATCCACAAAAGACAAGCAGGGTTTAGGACTCCCTGCGAAAGACTTAAACTTGAGTTATCAGAGTACATGGAGCGAATGCCTCACGCCCGAGCAACCATAGGGCTCATTGCCCTCCTCAGGGAAAAAGTTGGGGGGGGGGGGAATAGAAGAGGGGGTAGTTGGGGGAAAGTTACAAGAGGGAAAAGGGGAAACACCAGCATCTACGGACGTAACAGCGAACCACACAGAAAGAGACAGGGAAACCCAGAAACCCAAGGGAAAGAATGAGGCTGAAAATATTAACATATAATATGAGAGGGCTGAACTCTCCCATAAAAAGGAAGAAAACGGAACACTTCCTACACAGAGAGAAGTAAGACATAATAATGTTCCAAAAGACACATATACAGAAGAAGAGAAAAGGACAAATATGCATAAGAGGTTACAACCAGATACTCCAGGCCAATGAAGAGAAGAAAGAGAGAGTCCTGATGGCATTCGCTAACCAACTCAACGTTCAAATAAGAGGAACGATGGCATATAAACAGGGGCGGTACCTGTTTGTGAAAGTATGGATCGAAAACCATCCACTGACATTAGCAACGATATACGCCCAAAACACAGGCCAGGACGGATTCGTAAAAGACATCCTGAGCAAACTAGAACATTTTGCAGAAGGGGAAGTAATTCTAACAGGCGACTTCAACCTAGCGTGGAATCCCAGGGAAGACTGCTCAAACCCCAAGCTCGCGCAACAAGGGACACCGACACAATCGCTAAAAGATGCGATGGGAAAGATGGCTCTAGAAGATGAATGGCGGAACAATCAGAGGTACAACTCCGGGATACACATATCACTCACACGTCCACGGCACAAGCTCAAGAATAGATTATATCTGGGCCTCAGGGAGCCTACTAGGGGAGATTCAGAACATAGAAAAAGGCCCCATATCCCTTTCAGCCCATGCCCCTCTGTGGATATCACTCCCCAAGATCCGCAAACGATCAGGCCTATGGCGTTGGACACTGCCAAGCGAAATTCTACAAGATCTGATAATGAGAGAAACAATCAGAGAGAAAATGACAGAATACTTTGAACAAAACGATACCCCGGAAGTGTCAAAAATCACACTATGGGAAGCCTTCAAAGCGGTGATATAGGGACAAATAATAGCCCTTAAAGCACAGAAAGACAAGCAATCCAGAAAATGAGAAAGCGAATTAGAAATCAAACTGGAGGAGATAAGAGAAGAAATGACAGGTAACAGATCTCTGAAAATAAAGAGAGCCTACCGACACGTCCAGAGCCAGCTAGAAGCAATCAGAACCAAAAGAGCGGAAACTCAACTCCTGCACCTGAAACACTGGTATGCGATGAAATCAAATAAAGCAGACAAACTGCTAGCAAGACAATTAAAAGGGAAACAACAAAATCAAACGGTAAAAGCATTGAAAGACGAACACGGACTATTGAAAACACAATCAAAAGACATAAAAGAAATATTTAGAGACTATTACCAGAAACTGTACACATCGGACAAACCGAAAGAGGAGGAACAGGCAGAGTACCTGAGCGGGATAACACTACCAACCATAACATCAGAAGAAAAAACAACACTTGAGGAACCTATAACAACCGAGGAGGTGACAAGAGCAATCAGAGACTTACCCAAAAATAAATCCCCCGGACCGGAAGGCTACACAGCCGCATTTTATAAAACCGATGCGGGATCCCTATCCCCCATTCTAACAGATCTCTTCAACACCTTTAAAGAGACGGCCAACATTGCGACGTCGATGAACGAAGCCAAAATACTGGCCTTCCATAAGAAAGGAAAGGACCCAGAGAACCCGAGTTCATATCGCCCAATAGCATTAATAAACATAGATGCAAACTATACACAAAAGTCCTAGCTAACAGACTCTCACTGCTGCTCCCCAAGCTGATACATCAAGACCAATCAGGTTTCATCCCCAACAGAAAAACACATGACAATATCAGACGAATTGCGCACTTGATAGAGAAAGTGGGGATCACCAACACCCCGGCAGCAATCTTAGCGGTAGACGCGGAAAAAGCATTTGACCGGGTAGAGTGGTCCATGCTATTTGCAATACTGGGGAAAATGGGCATGGGCAACTCGTATATAAGCATGATACGGGCCAACTACAACTCACCCTCAGCTAGGATATCGGTAAATAGAGATCTCATACAAGATCAGAATAGGGAGAGGCACTAAACAAGGCTGCCCACTGTCCCCCCTCCTATACGCAATATTCCTCGAGCCATTGTTGGTGAAGATCAGAGAGGCACCCAACATTAAGGGCATTGAAATGGGGGGGGGGTAGACACACAAAACAGCGGCATATGCGGATGACATGATGATGACCCTGACCAAATCGATAAAATTATTACATCTCCTCATACAAGAAATAGATAAATACGGATCCATACCAGGCCTGAAGATAAATAGGCAAAAGTCATCGGTTATGGTACTGGCCAGAGACAAACAAGAAATACATAGGAAAACGGAAGAATTACATCTATAAACGGCGGAAAAAGGGTAAAAGGGTTACGGTATCTTGGAGTCACACTAGCCAACACGATAAAAGACCTCTATGCAGGGAATTACACGAAAATTATAGAAATGGTGAAAAGTGACCTGGAAAGATGGAACCCACTAACAATAACATGGTGGGGCAGAATTAGGGTCATAAAAATCACAATACTGCCCAGACTGCTGTATTACTTCTAAGCACTCCTGCTTCATTCTTCAAGACACTCACCAAATTAATAACTAAATACATCTGGCAAAATAAAACCCCGAGACTATCCAACCTAGCACTCACGGCGCAAAAGTCAGAAGGAGGCATGGCACTGCCTCATTTTCAGAAGTACTACGTGGCAGCCCAGATGTGGGTTTTGAAGGAATGGATCCCGAACATATCAGAAAAAATATGGGAGGCACAAGACAGAGCAGTGGCTAGAACTAGCATGCGCCACCTACTCTGGATCAGACCCGAGTTCATCAGAATGTCCGAATCAGCGAGATCATGAGCGCAACCATGGAAATATGGGATAGAGCAACTAAGAACGAAACGCTGACAAAAGATACAGCCCCCTTTAGACCAATACTTTAGAACCATAATTTTTACCGGGCACAAAGAAAGGAGCATATCAGAAATGGCGGGAAGCAGAATGCACGAAAGTGGGAGACATGTACGACGTTCTGAAGATCAGAACCTTCACAGAGTGCCAGGATCTACTGAGCCTCACGGAAAAGGACAGATACCAATATGAACAACTACATCACTGGCTTCTCACCCCGAGAATAACACAAGCAATTACAAGGGATCTGACTCCATTCGAGACATATATAACGACACAGACGGGAGAAACATTTTTTTCTCAACCATGTATAAATTCATAAACGCCCAGACAGAGGAAACAAAATGGCAATACATGAAGAAATGGGAAACGACATTAAGGAAAGAAATCATGAGGGAACAATGGACATACATCTGGCAAATAATCCCCAAATGGACACGGGCGATCCAAACAAGAGAAGCGTGGACAAAAATGATGATTCAATGGCACTATACCCCGGAAAGACTTCACAGAATGTTCAACACATCACAAGATAAATGCTGGAGGGGCTGTGACGTAGTGGGCAATTGGAGACACATTTGGTGGGACTGCCCGGAATTACAAAGCTTCTGGCCGGAGATAAAATCTCAAATGCAAGAAAAGTTTAAGGGAGCAGAAGGCCTAGCAGAAGAGGTATGGATGTGTGGCATGTGGGATCCCCAAGACAGGACAATGACGAAAACACAAAAGAGAAACTTCATGGGTTTCCTCACAGCAGCATGGCTAGCAATAGCCCAAAAATGGAAACAGAAGACACCCCCATCCAACAAGGAGTGGCTACAGAGAATATGGGCATTTGTGGCGATGGAGAGAATCACAAACAATATACAACGGGCCCGCCAGAAATTCATATCCGACTGGGGAGAGACGATAGAATATCTACAAAGTGACTATATGATGCAGTGGTGCCCACATAGAATCTGCCTTCTGGACATGTTCACAGGATGAGACAGAAACACGGAGAGTGGACGACAGAGGGACGATTAAAGTCAGCATACCCGGTGTGGGAGGAGGGGATGGGGGGGGAAAGGGGGACGATGTTGTAGTCCTGATGTTCATGTTTAAAGAAATGTTAATAAAAACATGTTTTAAAAAAAAGTAGCAGGTCCATGATGGGATACAGGCACTAGTCTTTCTTTGGAACTGGAAAATATAGAGAGTTCACCTGGGACCATATTCTGAGCAAGGCACCATCTCGATTGTACCCTTTCTCAGAAACTTACAGACCTCCTCCATAAAGGGACGATCCAAAGGTGAGAAAGAAATAGAAGGAGGCTGGTGTGGTGGATGTAGAAGGAACAGGAGGCAATTACCCTGCGTAACGACCTGTAAGGCCTAAGAGTCAGATTTGGTGCAATGTCACTTTTTTCAATGAAAAGGGATAATCTACTGCCCTCAAGAGTCGAATGGAGGTACACCGATTCATAGTGGTCTGCAACTGGGGCCAGCTGTGGGTATGGCAAGGACAACAAAGCCACCTATCTGGTCACCTCTACCTCTATCTATAGGTGGGGGGAGAAGTTGTATTTGCTTGCTGGAGGTGCCAGGCCACTGCCATGAAGGGAAAAAGTGGAGACGTGGTGGAAAGGATGCTTCTGCACTGAAGAAAAAGGCTGGTGAAAGTATAATCCCCAGGAGTCAGCTGTGGACATGGAGGTCTGGAAATTATATAGTGATTTGTCTGCCTTTGTACCAAATAGGTTGTCCAGGAGTTTGGAATGGACATCAGGAGCAAATCCTGAGGTCCTCATTCAGGAATGCCCATGCAGAACAAACCCAGAGTCCATTGTACACACCAGACAGACATCAGTGTCCAAACCGGACTGTAAAATCTGGCAAGCAGCCTCTTTGCCATCCGTAGGCAAGTTCTCAACTGCCCCAGAGATCACGCTCCAGAGAACAAAGGTGTATTTCGCAGACAAAAAAGTGCCATTGACTGCTCTAAATTCAAGGCTTTTGGATGTGAAAACCTGGTGGAGCAAGGCATTTATATGCTTGCTCTTCCTGTTTGGTGGCATGGATAGGAAGGAGATGGTCATTGCCCCTGCATTCACAGCCTGCACCAGCAAGCTCTTTGGTGAGGTTTTGGGTAGAGAGAAAGCCAGGATCTGAGGGGACAAGATGATGGTCCACTGCCAGGGCTGATGCTGGCCTTTCTTCGGCTGCCAAAGCTGAAGCCACCACCGGTTAAATGGCAAGTTTCCCTTGGGGACCCTCATCAAGATTTTGGTCAGGTCAAATTGACGCAAGAATTTGTTGGAGGGGACAAACCCACAGTCTACACAGCCTTGGCAATGGTCCTTTTTAGTAGTGCTTGCCAGGGAAAAGCACTGGAATGATATCCGGGAGAAGTATCCAAACTATTTGATTTCTGGAGGTCTTAAGCCAAGTCCAGGAGATCCTCCCCTTCCTCATAAAACACTGTGGGAAAGTCCACAGCCCCACTGGGATAAAGTGGTTTAAGACACTGTGGTGACATACCCTTCCTCCTTAAAGATATTGGTAATCTTTAAACGAACTGCCCCGTCTAAAGAGGAGCATATGCTATTGAGGTCTCAACACCATTGGGTATGGGGGGTACCAATGGCGTAGAGGGGGAAGGAGCAGACATTGATGCTTCAACGCCTGATGATGAAGTAATACAATGCTGGGTGGTGCATTGACTATCTTGGGAGCCAAAACCAGAATGACAGGCACAAAGGGGCTTCTCTGCCGGCTTCTAAAAGTGTGATGACCCTGCGGTCTTTTGAAAGACCTCAAGCATCTGATTCCAGAATGCCTCACATTCCTCCGAAGTTAAAGACCTAGGAAACAGTACTTTGGGTGTGGGTGGCGATTTCTTCCGGGCATAACTAGAGCATGAGGACAAAAAAAAGTGATGCGTGGAAGAGTCAGAAGTTGACCTGGACCTCTTCCTATGCTTTTCATTCTTCTTCTTTTGTATTTTGCATTTGTATTTATTGACATTTTTTGAGCGCTTTCGCCAAAGCGCTTTACAAATGAGATTAAACAACAGTGGTCCAAATTAAATGCAACGTGGTATAAGTGGAGTATCAGAATAAGGAGGAGGAACAAAGTTGAAGAGTTAGACAAAGAGGCAAGAAGATGAGTTTCCAAAGAGAGGTGAAAGGTATGAAGACCGGAGGAGGAGCGAATGCGTAGTTGCAAGTTTTTCCAGTGCTTGCGGGCCACTAGAGAAAAGAGGCGGAAGCAAAAAGAGACGCATGAGGGCTTTAGATACAGAGAGAAGAAAGAGGAACTGAGAGGGGAGAGTAGAAGGAGACCAGAGAAGACAGATAAGGGGGCAAGAATGTGTAAGTATTTAAATACAATACAAAGGAAGTGGAAAAGGAGGCAGGAATCAAACGGTGGTGCAGGCAGGGGGGCGAAAAAGAAGGCAGATAGAAGCTGTTGGGAAGGAAGTGGTCTTCCTCCCACCCCCCTAGGTACAGCCACAGTATACAGACCCCATTGAGGCTAAGAGGGGAGGATGCCGCTTCACCCCTGCATATGCACGAACCCAGTGATATATAGAAATAGACGTTTAACATCGCCCATATCCTGACACAAAGACTGCATTTTGCATTAGGCCCTGACGCCATTTTCTACTAGGCCCAAACCCTACCACTCTGCGGGGCTGCAGAGACCGGGTCTCCGGCCTCTCACACAAAGGGGCCAAGACCTCAGCACATCAGGCCAGCTCCACACAAGCCTTGTTCTCACGGCAGTTCATCCGCTCCCCGTCCTCTTAATGTTGCAAATCTATAGTATCATTCTATCAAAGAATGTGTTCTGCGAAGAGCGTGGGACAGAGACAGGCCACAGCACGAATGCCCATCCATCTTCACTTTACTGCCCGTGCCCCTCATCCTCCACTCCGCCAGGCCAGAGCTCGCCAGCCCTGACCTTGCAATTCCTTTCATGATGAGCATCTAACAACCCACGCCTAGACCATTCCAGAACACCCACCCTAGGCCTAATCCTGGGTAGCAATATATTCCTCCTATAACAACACATGTCTGTTTGTATCATAAGGCATCAGGAAGAGAGGCAGTAGATCAAGCCCCCAATAGAGATACTGGGTGCAGGAGGTGAGGTATCAATGAAGCCCTGAATGTGGAGGTCGGCATGCCAATATATTATTCCCTCTTTACAAAGGACCCCCTTGCATGTGATGTCCAGGTATCCGCCATTACTCAGTTCCTGTTGTTTAGCTTAGATAGTTAGAAATATTGCACTCACTTGAAGTGACCTTCACCGCAACGATGAGCCCAGCTGACCCACGTGCTACAAGATCGACTGATGGAGCAACGGCCAATAGGTGCCTGAAATCCCCTATGGAACAGGCACATCCATATGTTCCTCACCAACCATCAACCTTGCCTCCCCGTACCCTAAAATCGTCATTTATGATACAATTGTCTTTTATAATGTGCTGATACTTTATAATTGTTATTATTGGGACACGTGTATTAGGTGGCTGCCTTCATTTGGTGACCCCTTAGAATGATTTCCTTAGCCTCCCGTACCTGCAGCGAGATCCAGGGCCTCTCTGGAAAGCCTGTGCCCACCTACAACGGACCAGTCCCAAAAAACACGTATGCAGAAGAAAATGGTTCTTGTGGGTTGCGGCTTTGCGAATAACCCGCTGCTCGTTGGAGCCGGGTGCGGCCCCAGGGAGAGGCCCTGGCGTTGTGGATTAACTGCGAACCGAGGCTCTTGGAAGAACACGGCATGTGAGCATAAATTGCAAGGATAGACAAACAGTGGGGTTTTGGGGAATATAGAACAGGGTGATTGAAGGGCACACGCAGTGGTTGAATGTGAATGAATTAGGTGGTTATGTGAAGTAAAGCGCTTTTTTCTTTTTATATGGCCATTTATTATTATTTTTATTAGAAAAGTGAAGAGACTATAAAGAGGAGATATGGGAACCTACCCCGAAAGGGGCCAGAGGGTGGCGCCACGTTGCACTGTCTCGACCAGTGCAGAGTATAAATACGGAGACAAAAGTAGGAGCCCCATATAGTTAGAGGGCTCGGGAAAAAGTAGTGGTTATTATTTTAACTTGTTATTTTAACGTTTACGGGGCAAACGAGATGTGAATGACGAGTGAGTGGGTCAGAAAGCAGATATTGCTCTAAGGGGATAAAAGGAGGGGGGATTATTTGTAGGTTTTCTGTTTCTGAGTCTTTGTTTTATTGGTTAAAAAACTGTTTCATGTTCGTATATGTTTGACTATTCCACACGCACACACAAGATCGAGGCATATGTGACAGTCACTTATTGACGGCTAGAAACAAAGGCCCCAGGTATAGATGGAAGGACAAGGGAAATGGGCCCATACGATTATTGGGGGAACATTACACCTGAACGTAAAGTGACAAGCCATGGGGATAGACACTCTGCTATCCCACATTTGCAAACACCTCCCTCTGTATAGTGAGCGAAATAAGAAATACCACAGTCATTGGGTGACAGAAACGAAAGGGAAGGACTATCACACACCGGGCCAGAGGATGGGTCTTTTGACAAAGGAACATTAGAGCACCTGTCCACGCATCTCACAGCAAAATACAAAGGGAAGCAGTTACAAAATAGAAGAGAGGCATTAGACCTGTGGCGGATGTTCGAAGAGACTCCCGCCACAAATAAGAGGGAGAAAGGGTTAGAAACACCAGCGATGACAGGGGTAAACATGGGAGAAAAGGAGAAGGGGGAGCCCAAGAACATCTATCCATTGCTCACAAAAACGGCAGAAGGGTATTCAAATCCAACTTAAGTGTCAGGTGGAAGTGTGCCAGCCACACCAAGCACAGACCCACCCCCACCTTATGACCCATTGACCACCACCCCTACCGAAACGGGAGTAAGTACCCGAGACCTTGAGGTGGCATTAACCTCCACCCGCACAGAATTGGCTCGATTACGAGCTGTATGTGAAGCAACACAAGGATCAGAGGGAGGGCCCCGATCCCCAAGGGCCACCCCTCTCCTACCACAAGATGAATGGAAATCGGGAGATTTCCTCTTCAGGATTGACAGCACGCCCATACGGGCAGTGCGAGTAGAACGAGAAGGGGAAACTGATAGCCTGGGATATGAGAACGTGGGGTTGGTGAGGGACGTGGAATATTAGAGCAACTTTGACAAAGCGGAAGAGGGTGCAGCAGGAGTGATACCGCTAGTACAGTGGGCCACCCCTAGTGTGTAGGACTCATGGGAGGGAAGGCTCAGAAACAGGATGAGGAGGATGGCCCTAGCAAAAAAGAAGGGAACAGGAGTGAAGAGTGGGAAGGTGAAATCAAAAGTACAGATACCCCTCATCCACAAGGGAGCTTGGCAGCCCCATTATGTCCCATGGGCGCATAACCTCCTCAAGTCCCTCCCCCCACTCACGGCAGGCGCGGGAAAATGGATCTATGCTTTGAGAAAAACATTGCAGGGGTACCTCTCGCCATAGGAGATATTAAACGCCTCTTGGTGTCCGCAGTAGGTGACCAGGCTGAATCAGTGCGGGTGAAGGCAGGTTACCCGGCGTGACTATGAGCAACGATACTCATGAGGGGGCATCATTTAATAATGTACGGGCACAAGTTTGGGATGCACTGCGAAGGACCTTCCCCGATACACCCGACTTACACTCCATAATGCAATGCACTATGGGGGATGAGGAAGATGTTGCGCAGTTCATTCTCTGGGTCCAAGAGCTGTGGTGCGCAGAGATGGGCACCGTGTGGGATGAGTCCACCTCCCTATTCTATTTTATTATAAAGAGAGGGTTGCCAAAGGAAGTACAGAAGGCCCTTGACAAGATAGCGGGAGTCGAAGCTAAAGGGTGGCCTGAGATTCAAAGCATCATAGTGCACAATTGTAGGAGGATCAAAGAGAGAGAAAAGGAATCTATTCAGCGGAGGTTAGCTGAGGAAGCGAAACTCGTACAAAGTTAGTGAAGGTTGCAGCGGTAACAGCAGCACCGTCTCCAGAGCAGATGGGAGAGGAGAGGGGTGTCTCTATGGCCACACAGAAGTGCATTTGTATGGCACTATTGATGATTTTTAGAAAGAGTTTATTAAAAAATTCTGATGTGTTTTTCTACAATTTAATAATAACATTTTTTACACATTTCCTTATGTACAGTGAAGTGAATTGAATTGTTTCACATCACAAGTTTTTGCATTTGGACTGAATGAAACTCCATGTCTTGTATTGGTGAGATAATGTCTGTATAGACTTGTGTACTTGTTCAGAGCTCACCGACAGAAACATTTGTGCTATGATCTTTTGTGCTTAAGTAAATATATTGGTCCTCTGCAGGTTAGATCATAGCGCAGAGATAGACCTGGTATCCCCTGTCACTCCTGTTTTTTGCTGTTTTTCCACGGTTCCCGTCCGTGGGATTTTCCACCTAATCCAATCAGGGACACCACACACCTTTGACACGGTGCCATACACTGTTGACATCCTTTGGTTTTGGTTGTGATTGTGCCTTATCTCTGTAGTGCATCAGTAGCTGTGATATTACAGTTGAAATCATGACAGCTGACAAAACTGGCAGATACAATGAGAAATATGTGGCAGATCTACTCGCCAAGTCTTCACTTTTCTCCAACGATGGAGACAGTTCTCCGTTAACCAACATTAGTAATTGGGATGAGCTATTCCAACTTAGAAAGAGGTCAATCCGTACAGAGCTCCACGGTACGATATTGTTGGAGTATCCACGTAATGGGGTATTACCCCAAGGATTAGTGGTTCGGAATGAAACCAGACTATTCCTTGATAATAAAGACTTCATTATCAGGTGGAGCTGCATTGCGAATAAATGCGGAAGGGATTGGCTCATCCTCATAATCGATAACGCAAAGGAAAGGTCAGTGAAACAACTTGAAGAATTAACCAAGTTGGAAGAGGCAATTAAGAAACTTGGTCCTTTAGAGGTATACACGAAAAGGTTGGATGAAATAATTAGAGAAATGAATGACTTCAAAGAGTCCACTGTACGTGACAGGATTAGACGTCTTAAGACTGATATCACTGATTTCTCTCATGAGAAAGCCTTACGGTACACCCAGGAAGGTTATGTACCCGACCAACACTATGACGGGGCACATAAACAACAACAGAAAAAGAGTGTGAGATTCACGAATACATCATGTAGCTCACACAGTTCTGATGATGACTTGCTGGCTAATGATCCCAATGGAAGACAACAGAGAAGGGGCCTTGGCCGTGGTCGTGGCAACTCGAACAGACGGAGGTCACAGAACTCGCGTCCTTTTCAACGCGGCAGAGGCCCTTCTGCTGGTTGTTTAGATCAGGACCTGCAGAATTGGGACTACGAACCCTGAGTGACCAGGAGCAGCAGAACTTACTGATCAATCTATCTATGTACAGGCCCTCTGACATTGAAATGTCAGTTCTTGAGAAGGGGTTTGGATTTGTTCCAACTATCTCTTATGACCGGTTTAACTCCAAGCTAGAGATAGAAGGATTGTTCAGGAAAATTCATCTGAAACAGTATTTCGCAGATAACCCTTTTGAGACTGACGAAACCAACAGCGGCCTTCATAATCAATCTACTTTTTGTCCTCCTTTCACCAGCCATAGCCCCGAATCTGTTGTATTTGAAAGAAGGGTGTTGTCCGACTTGGAACAACTCGAACAAACTCATGTGTCCAATGCTTTTCAGAATTGTTGAATCACTTAAAAATAACAAATCTATAGTGATTCGTAGTGTGGACAAAGGCGGGGCGATAGTTCTTCTGAACCGCTCTGATTATATTAAAAACAAGATCCCACAGTACGGTTGAAAGCGCTGACAGACGGTGGATAACTTGCAAGGAAGCCGACTATCTAGTTAAACAGGATCCAAGCACTCCCCTGTTCTACATATTACCAAAAGTTCATAAGCCACTAATAAACCCTCCGGGGAGACCAATAGTGTCGGGTACGAACTCTCTAATGGAACCACTAGCCAAATTTGCTGACTCTTTCTTGAAAGGTTTTGTGAGCAAGATGTCCTCATACATCCAAGACTCTATGGCAGTCATCAATTTGATTGAGAACCATCATTTTGATCCGTGTGAAGATATTTTGGTGACCATGGACATCGTCTCTCTCTTTACACTAAGATCCCACAAACTGCCACTCTGGATGTCATTGAGGAATTATT
This sequence comes from Ambystoma mexicanum, assembly GCF_040938575.1. Classification (NCBI taxonomy): domain Eukaryota; kingdom Metazoa; phylum Chordata; class Amphibia; order Caudata; family Ambystomatidae; genus Ambystoma; species Ambystoma mexicanum. The sequence continues at coordinate 1,346,122,639 of NC_090923.1, forward strand.
ATTGGCTAAACGCGTCTCTGGCATGACACCGAATTCCTTCATCTTGTGGTGCACTATGCTGTCCCTCACTGAAAATTACTTCCAGTTCAATGGACAGTTTTACCAACAGGTCCACGGGACCGCGATGGGGTCGGCTGTTGCCCCTACTTTGGCGAACTTATACGTCGACTTCTTCGAACAGATGAGTATCTACAGTGATAATAACATCTTTAAGCAGCATATCACAGTCTGGAAGAGATACATCGATGACGTGCTACTGGTGTGGCACAGAGATGAAACCACTTTATTGACCTTTTTTCAATGGTTGAATGGGATCAATCCCTTTTTGAAATTCACATTGAATTACCAGAGAGAGCAGCTAGACTTTTTAGATCTTACCATCATTGTTAACTCCTCTACCAAAAACTCGAACTGAAACCCTTTCATAAGGCTACTGATCGTAATTCTCCTCTCAGGTATGACAGTTTTCACCCTAAGCCCCTGAGAGACAATTTACCGTTTGGCCAATTTTTGAGGCTTAAGCGCAACAGTAGCAATAGGGATGTTTTCTTGTCTGAGGCAGCCTCACTGAGTCATAATCTTATCCAGCGTGGCTACCAAAAAGAAATTGTGTAAAGATCACTGAAGAGAGCATCTAACAACCACCGGGAAGCTTTACTAGAATATAGACCCAAACCCATTCCCGTGAAGGCAAACTCATTAGTTTTTGTCAGTACCTTTAACCATCTATCTAATCAGGTCGTCAGGATTGTGAAAAAACATTGGCATATTCTAGCGAAGGCTATAATACCTGTTGCCATTCCCCGGTGTGCCTTTAAACGTGGACACAATATTAAAGAACTGATAAGTAGGAACGATGTGAGTAATAAATGCGATGCCCAGATCACCATTACCGAGCAATGGGGGTTACCCAAGCTGAGAGGCCATGCACCTTGTGGGACATGTGTTTGTTGTCAGTTTACTAACAGAACCACAGAGGTAGACATTGGGTTACCTAGACCCTGGGAACAGAAAATGTTCTCGAATTGTAATTTGATGAATGTGGTGTACGCTATATGGTGCCCGTGCCCTAAACGGTATATCGGGAAAACTGAACATAAAATCAAGGTCTGCATAAATGAAGATAGGAGCTGCATCAGAACTAGAAATTTAACGGCCCTTATGGTGGGACATTTCATCATGCGAGACCACAGTTGTAATGATTTGAGATGGACTGTGTTAAAAAAGATTTCGACAACGAATAACATCTCAGCAGACAAACAAACCTTGTCAAGGGAAGAAATGAAACTTATTTTTTTAAGTAAGAGTCACCTGCTGGGTTTGAATGAACAGATGGACTGGAATACATAATGTCCAGTCCCGGGCGGATGATTAGCGCACCAATTGAGGGTGGTTGCCTTGAGATTGTTTAGGTATGTACCCAGGATGCTTATCTTGAGAGGTGCAGACACATGTATACATTATGCAGAATTGTTGATCCACGAATACCGCGCCCACATTGGTACGGGGTAATGCTGCTTGTAATAGTTGTACTAACGTAGATATGAGGGCACTGTGTCTTCATCTGCACTAGATGGTCATCATATGGGGCGGTGACAGATTGACAGTACAGTTCCCATGTGTCAGCGTTGATATGTTGTAACGCCACGTTACATCCGGGGTACATAGATTATCCACAACACGTCATGATGCTGCGAGCACCACGTGACGCATATGGAATCTTACGTGACGTGATTATCACGTGTCTGTAGGCGTGGATCTCATCAGGAATATATTTCCGGAACGGGCTCCTCTGGGTCGGCTACTGAAGGACTGCTGATGGTGTGGAGCAACGTCCGTAATCATTGCGGTAAGTGCACTTGGCACCGGTTTGATTCTGGATCATTTGTCGTGTTTGTGGATAGTGTGCACAGCTTAGATGCGCACCGGGTCAGACTGTCAGTTGTGGCGTGGTGATGTAACGTGCCTTAAGAGATGCGTTAGAATCCCAGCGTTCGAAAATTGAACGTCCCATACAATAGAATGATCCTTACAACTGTGTTTGTTGTGTTTGTCAGTTTTCTACACAGTGACTGGACGGTGCACGAATTTGGGAAACTAGTAGCTGTAACTTCCATGTGGCCGCCATTGTGATTAAGGACGAGCAACAGGGAGTTGCAACATTTTTCCGTGATACATTCAGCACACGCGGATTATAAGGTTAGTAATACCTTGGTCCGCGAGGCAGCGGCCCTACCGCACAGCCGAAAGACACTTTGTTTTGTTCAATGATGTATACAATTGAATTGATTGAAATGAGGAGTGGTAAAATGCAATTTTTATGTTTTTCCTCCTCTCTCTCTCCTTCGTTGTTTTTTGTTCTTTCACAGTCCGTTAAAGTGGGCTGTTGATGGTCGAGGTGTTGGCATCTAACCATCAATTGAGCTGTATAACAGGTCTAATACCGCCATGCCATGTTTGGAAGTAACGTGCTGACCAGAATTATACGGATCAGAGGGCTGTGAGTTTAAATTCAGTCGTTTTACCAATTGGGCACCGCCGTTAACCACTGATTTACCTTCAGGCCTGTGGTGTTTTTGGCCTTGCCACTCTGGTGCTACACAATCTCGGGTGGTCACTCTGATTTGCATGGTTACACATGTAAAATTTGGCCCTGGGTCACTCCGGTTCACCATATGGGAAACTTAGCAGGTGATATAGTGACAGTCCCTAATGACTGCATAGAGTTGAACCCAAGCATGTACTCGGATGATAAAAATGGAGTAATGCTTATTGCTCTCCCACCCTGTTATACTATAGTAGCATGGGCGGAAGTTCAGTATTATGGATGTCCTGGTGTTTGTTAGGGAGAATTCTCTCTTTAGGCTGAATTTCCTAACCTAGTGAGTCCCCCAGCAGCTTTGCTGGATTTCTGGAGTTTGTTTTTTTTCTCCTGCCAAGAGTGAGACTCTTTTTCTCCCACTCTTGGACATGATTTATGGTGTTCCTTTGACTGTTAATGGCCCTCATTACGACCCTGGCGGAAAGTGACTGACCTGACCGCCATAGCGTAAATAGCGTTTCCGCCATTGCACGACGGAGCAAAGTGCGGCTAATTCCGACCCATCGGGCACGAGCACTACGCCATGGCGGAAGTGCAAAGTCCGCGATGGCGGAAATGTCCCCAAAACGCCCCTCACCGCCGTCGTACGGCGCCCTAGGTGCAATTCCGCCACCCATCTTAGCGGTCACCGTAATGAGCGGCAATCGGAAAGTACGGTGACCGTAAATATACGGAAACGGAAGTAAAAACATGGTCCCGGAACGGGAAACAGCACGCCGTACACCTATAAAATCAGAATTCCCACACAACCATTAAAAATACTACCCTGAGACACATCCCAACCCGTCATCCACCCTAGTGAAAGCAATAGAAATGGGAAAAGTAGCGAAAAAAGCGTGCGACCGCAAGCGGCAGGTCCACTTCTCCCGTGAGGAACTCACCGTGCTCACAGAGACCCTCCAGGAGAATGCTGCCGTCGTCTTCTCGACGCAAATGACCAGGACGGCACTTGCGAACAAGAAGGCCATATGGGCCCTGGTGGCACAGCGGGTAAGTGCGGTGGGGACCGCACCCCGCAACCCACAGCAATGCAGAAAGCGATGGGACGACCTGCGGATACGCGTACGGAGCATACTATCCGCCAACCGTAACATTGCCACAGCTACCGGGGGAGGATCGGAATCACCCATCAAGTTGACCCCCTGGGAAGAAATCTGTGCCTCCACCATTGGAATGGAGAGTATAGAGGGAGTCGGAGGGATGGAGAAAGGAGTGCAGACATCCGAAGAATCCGGTAGGTGGGCCAAATAAAACAATGCTAAATCCACAATGTCCAATCATGTGAAGTACCATGTGTCCACATAGTGCAACAGTAACACATGTCCAGGAGAACGTCCACATACATTGGCCTGATAGCGCACTTTAAAACTCACATTAAATACATAAATAATTAAAAATCCTAAAAACACCCTCTACACGTGCAGCAGGCACACCCTAACTGCAGGCTGCAAAACAACTGCATCCTCAATCCACACAAAAATGAAACCACCTCCAAGGCCCCGACCCAAATCACCCTCAGGTACCACCCCAATGCATGTGATACATTGCCATTCCAATTTCAACAGACCCATTAATAACGCTCGCCCTCCTTTACTCCACCACAGGGTCCGATTCAAACGACGAGCTCCAGGACACCCCTACCAGCACACCTGCAAAGAGGGCCAAGACCAACGGCCATAGACCCTCCACCTCAGCTGCACGCATCAAGACACGGCAGCAGCACAAATCAAGTGGCAGCACACAGGAGGGAACTTCAACAGGCACCCCAGCAGCCAGCATGCCCACAACAGCACCACCACAGGTCCCCCCAATGGATGCCACAGAAGGCACTGCTTCTGGTGGCAGCAGCACCATAGGTGACACTGCATTAATGGCAGCATGCTCCGACACAGAAAACGGGGATGTCGAAGTAAGATCCATCCATGACCTGTCTCAATCCCCCTGTTTGTTTCATCCCGTACACCATGAGGATACCACGCAGGGGCACCCACAAGACGACGACTGGCCATCCCCCACAAGCCCTGTGGCAAGGCAACATGAGGTGACCAGCCCCTCTGTGACACCACCGCAAATGGCCATGGCACAGCAGAGGCAACAGTCCCTCGACCAGGTGATCGTGCAACAGCAGCAACTGGCCACGCTCCTCAAGGACCATGCTGATGAATGTGGGGGTACTAAGGCAGCCATAGAAACATCAACTGAGACACTTAGGGCAGAAATGGAGAGAAGCACCGAGAGCCTGAGAGTACAAATGGAGAGAAGCACCGAGAGCCTGAGAGTACAAATGGAGAGAAGCACCGAGAGCCTGAGGGGGGAACTGCATGCGACGTCCAAAGACGTATGTGCTGAACTTGCCGCTGTGCGCCGTGTGCTCACTGAGCTCTCACAAACCCTTAGGGACATGCATGGACGTGAGCAGGCAGAGACATCATCCGTTGCAAGTTCCGTCCAGGGCAGCCCCCAACGTAGATCTGGGAGGAACCTGCGCTCCACAGGCAGGGGTGCCCCTGATACCCGGAGAGGGGGCTTGCAATAGCGTCTGCCCACTGACAATGAGCATCTTCGGACACTGGTGTTCGGGGGGGAGGTAGGAGGGTGGAGGGGGTGTGTTGGGCTCACTTGGGTGGCGGGTCGATGGGGTGTGTAACATAATTTCACATATGCTATAAACAATGCACGATCATCCAATGAGATGTGTGGACATTGATCTCTGTGTACGAGGCCTTTATAGGCGTACAGTCCATACTGTGCATGTTCCAGACACACACAGTGCCACAAGTCCCGTGTCCATGTATCAGCCACCAGGCGTGAGTGCTAGAAGCATGAATCAATGAGAATCTGACGAATGTCACGGCCCTCCTGTGCCTCGCAGACTCCTTGAGGTGCTGCCACATCCCCACCCTCATCATGACCATCTTCAGGTGCTTGCAGTTCTGCGTCAGGGGGCATGGGCACATTTCTACGTACGCACATGTTGTGTAGCATGACACATGCCATGACCATCTTTGCAACCTTCTCATGGCGGTACAGGAGTGCCCCGCCAGACCTGCTGAGGCAGCGGAAACGAGTCTTCAGTAGGCCGAATGCCTGTTCTATGACTACACGGGTACGTGAGTGGGCATAGTTGTAGTCCTCCTCATGCTGGTTCTGTGGGTTCCGGAGTGGTGTAAGGAGCCATCTCTTCAGTGGATACCCGGCATCACCTGTATGTGGACAATAAAGGATGTTTGTGGAATGACATTGCTACGTACGCACCCCCCCCCCTTCCTGCCAGGTCATTGCCGCATCACATACCCCACATTATCATGCATGAAATGAGACTCACCGAGTAGCCAGGATCTGTTCCCTGCGTGTCGCTCCATGTAGCGTGGTATTGTAGAGTTCCTCAAGACCATAGAATCATGGGTTGATCCAGGAAATCGGGCACAACAATGTGTAATGATCCTGTTGGAGTCACACACCATTTGTACATTAAGAGAATGAAATTGTTTTCGGTTGCGGTACTGGGCCTCCATGGCATGTGGGACGACCAGTTCCACATGGGTGCAGTCGATGGCACCAATGCAACCCGGTATGCCGCCAAGTGCATGGAATCCCACTTTTGTGTTCGTAATTTCCTCCGAGCGTGGTAGTGAGATGTAGTCGTCTGCGTGCTTCAGGAGGGCATCGAGCACTTGCAATAGTGTCCGTGAGAACACTGGCTGTGAAATGCCATGCAACTGTCCGACTGTGTGCTGGTAGGTGCCTGTGGCCAGGAAGTGGAGTACAGACACCACCTTCAGTAGGGGTGGGATGGCGGTTGGGCTATCTATCATGCAGACAAGGTCAGCCTGTGTCATGTCCACAATGGCGGTTATGGTGTCCCGGTCCAAACGGTAGAGGGTGTGGATCTGCTCATCCGTGAGGTTGAACGGATGTGCTCGGAGGCGTGGGATTGCGGGCTGCCTGCGTGGTGGTAGTGGCTGTGCTGGCCCTGCCTTGCCCTCCTCCTCCTCCTGCGTCTCCTCTGTGCGGCCGGTTGTTGTAGTAGTTGGTGTTCGTCTTCTTCTTGAAGTTGGAGTACTTGCAGTGCTATCAGGTCCCCCAGGGCCAACATCGCTAGTCCTGCCGGTAGCATTTTGGAGTGGGTGTGGTTGTTGGAGGGGGTTGGGTGTGCAATTTATGTGTTTTCAAGCTGTATTGCCTCCACCTGTGGTGATTCATTCCACCTGTGCAAGCTGCAATCCCCTTTGGGCGAGCACGTCCCGCACACAACGCTGCAATTCGACGCATGGCATCTTGCCATTACAATCATGTATTTCATCCCGATGGCAGTGAGATATTGGTTCATATGTTCATTCTGCTATGGTCCCATTGCTTCACATACTATCTTTGCAGTCGCGAACAAACTTGTGAAGGGTCAGTGGAATGTCGTACTCGATTAACGGTGGACCCTCATGCAGCACTGTACCGCGGTTCACCGACGGGCGGGGCGTCCCATTTGTGAGTGAAGCCAGTTGCCATTTTCACACACTGCCGCACTACATGGATGAATTTGTGATTTCAAGCGGTCACAGATGCCTTTTCGACGTGATGTTGCAAATGAGGAATTCGAAGGACAGCGCTTTCGGTTTTCAGCTAGCGGCGAGGAGACGCCCACAGGTCTGACTGCAGATATAAGGTTCTATTGTTTAATGTCCTTCGGACAGGGGCCATGGCGAGAATGCTATGATTGATATGAATAGTATGGGATGCGCAATAGCGTAGTGGACGATAAGGCCGGACGTTCCCAAATACATGTTACTTCACAACACTGGAATTCCGGCCTGAAGCACAGTGGATTTTGCAGACTGCATTACGCACAGACTCAATGGAAATTTCACATGTTATGTGAGTAAATAATCAGGCATTTTCATACCGGGATGAGGGAATGATGTATGGATGCATGGACAGATGATTTGATGGAGAGTTTGCCATGTACAGGGCTTTTTGGAATCTATCCACCTCCCCTGCGCTATGTGATTCAGAGCTGCCATAGTGGGACCATCGTCTTTCGGCCCTTGTTGAACCCTCCCTGTCTCGACGCGCCTTCAAACACTTGTGTCTATGCACGTTACTAATCCCATCTAATGGATTCTGTCTTAACAGACGCATGCACACAAACACTCGTTTGTAATAGTGTTTTCACCTCGATTTTTATAGTTGTGATTCGCAAGTGATATTTTGGGTGGGAATAATCCTTTTGAGTGGGCTAGCATGCATATGGCTGTGGATTTAGTGTGATCATTGAAGTGAGTAATACAAATCAAGTTCTGATGGCCATACTATTCTTTTTCATTTCATTTGGGTGACCGGTATCTCCTCCCCTTTTGCCGCTGCCATCTGTATGCCACTCCTGCAGATGGCTTTTACTCCCGACACCTGCTGCTTCGAGTTAATCAGTGGAGCACCATTACGATCTTATGGGACGATCGCCAATGGGCCACATGCCCTTACGCAGTACTAGTGGCTAGGAGCAACATTTCGACCTTTCAGCTGGACTAGTGCCTACCTAATGGGACGGCCCTGCGGTTCTAGGCGCTTCCATGTTGCCTTTTTGAACGTGAATGTAGCCCCTGTGTACCATGAAGGAACAGGGCGTCACACAAGCAGAAGCTGGTCATTTATTGCGGATGCAGCCCACAATACTGAAATGTATTTTGGAGTTCATGACCTAATGGCTGTATGGGCTTGGTGATTTTGTGGTGCATTAAATTTCTATTCTGATATTAACCATGTAGCGTTATTCTTTGCAAGTAATGTAGCATATTCCTATTTGTGGAGCGGTGTATTGTGAGGAGATCTGCATTGGGTTCCGGCTTCTGAGTATAGTTGCGTGGTACTGTACTGGCCGCGTTTGCCTACGAAGCCCAGTAAGGTCAGGGATGGGGCCTGCCATTATGACTGTTTTAATGATGTCATGCTCAGGGGCGGGGGATTAGCTTTTGTGTAACAGATGCCGGTCAGCCAGGTGGATTGGTGGAATGATGTGATTATCAGACTATGGCTGGTCACAGGTGCCTGTGTTTGCGTGCGTTTCTTGGAGGGAGACTGAGGTCATGTCCATTGGAATAGCTTCTGTATTCGTGCCATCTGTGCCCTGCAGCTCCCATTGGCCCCTCTTGAGATGAGCCTGGCTGCTCTGTCACTCTGCCAACTTGTGTGGTACATGCTTATGCTGATGGTTGGTTTGTTTACTGGCAGGAGTACAGGGCTGGTGCAGTCTCACTCAGGATACTGCTTTGAATGTTGCCTTACACTGGTGTCAGTCGATGGGGGGGCCTGTTTTTGTTTGTCTCATTTTTCTGCTCATGTTGCTGTACTTGAACCTTCACATGCCTGTGCTGCATCAGTGCGGCAATGGTGCCATGGCAAATATGGATGCCCACTCACAAGGCACTTGGAGCCCCTGGATTCATTTGTTCGTTGGCATGCATGGGTGACTTGTACATTTCACTGGTTGCATTGTGTGACTTCATTGCACCTACGAGGAGTTGTGATATGTGGCCAGGGAGTGGTGTACAGGCACTCAGTAGGGCCGTTTACGGTTGATTCGCGATGCCGTACTTCTCACCATGCTTGATGGCGTTAGGTACATGTCCGCTAGGGTCAGAATTCGCGTACCGTTGCGCCATGGTGGTAATTACGGTTTGGCATGGCGCGCGTGCGCGTACTTGGTGCAGTTAGCGTTGGCGTTCACTACGGTGTCGCTAATGGCATCGTACTTTACGGTGACGGGTCATAATCGCACCGAGCGCTATTCGATGGCGGTATTGCATTTCCGCCATCGTTTTTCGATTTCCGCCAGGGTCGTAATGAGGGCCAATGTGTTTTATGGGCTATGGGGTCCTTTACTCCATAGGGTCTCATGTGTTTTTACTATGTGTGTTACACAGCACCCTCCATGCCGTAACAAAGGGGTGTCATAGTGACACCCCACCATAGACTCCATACCCTGGGACTGACTACTGTCTCCCAGGGCATGTAAAGTCACCATTGGCTTTACTAGTCCCAAATTATTAACAGAAACCAGTACAAACCATCATATTGTGGACGTACTGGTCGGGGCAATTCGATTGCCCCGGGGTCTGTTGTTCGAGGGGGCACGTCTCCGTCCCCCCTGATCGAGTTTTGGCTGGTGGCAGTGGATACTACTTTTTATGTTCGACCGCGAATATATCCCTATGGGATTTTCCCATTGTTCGAGGCTACCAACTTTAATTATTTAATTCTCATAGCCTCGAACATACCGCTGGTTTATTTAATTAATATTAATTCGCCGGTTGGTATTTTTTGCCAGGACTCGATTCTAAAATGGCGTTTGTGTTCTCTTCTGTGACTCCAACCCAAGTCGAGCCCTTTGTTCCACTTTTTGGCGGGCTTCTCCACAGAAGCCTCCAAAAGTGGTGCCACTCTGTCTGGGTACCACAGGGGGTGTGGGAGGGGGTTTAGGCACCCTGGACTGAGTTACCTTGGTAACTCAAGTCGCACTCTTGTGTGTTTGGCCCGAGTGGTGAGCCGGCCGGCTCACCACTTAGCATGTTTTATTGACAGCTAGGCTGAGTGAATGGGGGTGTGCTGCATAAAAGCAGGGCTTTGGGGACTGGAACTTCAGAAGTCACCACAGGACCTGAGAATCCGACGAGGGAGAAGCTGAGCCGACCTACCAGGACGACACCACCGGTGGAGCCCTGCGGAACCGACTCACCACTTCCCGACGACAGAGAAGATCTTCCGGCTGGAGAGGATTCTTCCCCTGACTGGCGGGCACAACCAGTTTACCTTCTTTTGTTCGCACCCCAGACCGGTTTGTGGTCGAACTGCCCGTGCCAAGCACCCCGGCAGCCGGATAGCCACTCACCACTGAACCGCGAATCAACGGACTGCTCCTTTTACCTGAGAACTCCGCGGCTAGTTTCTTCCCTGGCAGTGCAACACACTCCTGTATTCCTCCCCGACGAGAACTTCTCTTCCCCCAGACGAAGCACCGACTTGAATCCGCTGCCAGGAACAACTGCCCGCGCTGGAGTATTCTCACCACTTTAAGGTACCGTGTCCGCCAGGCCTCCCTTTCTAAAGATTGCTACAAGGTAATAATAACCCCTTAACCTTCTGGACTGGGCTGGCCGGCTTGACTCTCTAACTGGTCCCTTTCTTTTGGTCCAACTCTTTTTGAACCTTTGCAAGACTCTTGTGCACTTCAACCGTGTGACCTTGGACACCTTTTGTTCTGATCCTCTTAAAGTGGATCTGGCCTACTGAACTCTAACTTCACGGTTTTATTTGCCTTCCTCTCTTGCTTTGATCTTACGAAAGTGTTGGGATCTGTTTCATATTATTCTCTGCTTTTCCCTCCCTTTTTAAACGAATTATTAGAGTGCCATCTGCGTTAAGCGCTCACCGCTGTCTGAAAATAAGTGGGGCTTTACTTAAGACTTGTCTAATATTCTTCTAAGGGAGTGTATATCTTTTAGTGACCGTGTTTTTGACTTGCTTACTATTAGTGCCTGTGTGTTTTTCTAGATGTGGTTTTAAATAAATAATTATATCTCTTTTACACCAAGCTCTGGTCAGCGTTTACTTGTTGTACTATGTTCTTTTGACCTATTGTGAATACTCTGTATACTGCCTAACTCTTCTTGAGGGAAGTCTGACTGCTCAGCCACAGCTAGTAAAACAAACGTGTTGAGCTAGGAAAGTCCTCTTTTTTAGGGGGCTGGGTGGATGAGGACCGAATGTAAGAGTATATAACAAGAGTGCCACTAAATACAGCTACCCGCCTCTACACATGCTGGGTGTACCTGGTTGCACTAAGTGTTGGCAGTCATATTGGTCAGAATGATCCAAATAGAACAAGGGAAAATAATAGAGATCAACATATTTTAATTAATCCGTAGAAAACTAACATGTTAAAAAAACGTAATGCATTCTGTTTACAAAACATAAAAACAATTAGTGAAAAACACCATTTTTCTAGTCGAGAAAAACAACAACAACTACAACCGTCATCATTTTTAAAAAAAACAGTTGAGTGAGGTTAGTATAGGTGTAATATTGACAATGCATATATCCTCAGTTTATATTTTATTGGTCCTTGGCTCTGTCGACACAGAGAAATGTGTTTCTGGGTGTCAGCTGATGTAGTTTGAAAGAAGGAAACATTCTCTGGCTGGCTTAATCTGTCATGAGACATGTGCTGAACCCGTCTTCAGGACAATAAGTTTTTAGGGACACAGATGCATAATGATGCAGCTAAAAACCAAAAACACAAAAACAACGTGTTAATGGCACCTTTAAAAACTAAAGAGAGGATCTCTATAAATGTGCACGTACAACCATTGGTACTGACCAGGCAATTACTTTGTGGCAGTGTAAGGCGTCGAAGATGGTGACTGTGTAGACCAAATTAGATAACATCAACTGTGCAAACTTACAGTTTGAAAAAAGGGCTAAAAAATAAAACCAAATTTTTGTTTTTAGCTATTAATTTTTCGGAACCACTTATGTCATTGTTAAATTGTGATTGCGCAAGCGAAACTATGCGCTTAATGACTTTAAGCATTATATTTTTGTTAGAAGAAAAAGTGGCAGAAAAGGCCAGCAGGATACAGCGCATAGAACGGTAAATTATGTGGCTGTGATAGGGCTGCGGCTGAGAGCTTGAGTAGGAGCCTGCCAAATTCCCACTGGAAATTGGAATTAGAGAAAGAAAGGGTTTGCTCTCAAACTGCGCACACACATAGAATAATAAACAATTGCAAATTAAATGAGTGGTTTTAATCAGAATTGGTGCAGCCTGACACGTGTTTCGAGCTTCCCGCTCTTCTACTGAGGCTTAATCTTGGCTAGTGTGTATTTTGAATACAAAGGTAGAAGTTGAGTAATCTGACAAAGTTAGGCGTGGGCTCCCATTATTTTGCAGTTGCACGAATGAATTTTCAGTAAATTATTATCTTGCAGTACTTTCACTGCTATGTGGGGAACTGGAGCCAGTTCCCCACATAGCAGTGTGCAATTGTTTATTATTCTATGTGTGTGCGCAGTTTGAGAGCAAACCCTTTCTTTCTCTTATATTTTTGTTAAAAATGTGTCCAAAATTTGACCAACAACCGGTGATAACCGGTGATAATTACCTTTGAACCCATTCGAGCACGAGCCCTGTGCGTGTAGGGTGATCAACACGGAATGCAGTAAAATGAAACGGTGTTCGTCTTGTCAATATTACTGATAGGAAGCCACAGTTCGCTGTCCGAAGGACCTAGACTGTTTTCCAAAAAGAGAGAAGCACATAGAGTGCTAGTGAGTGACTGAACCCACAGGGGTCGTAGTTAATTGACCGGCGGTAGCGTAACTTTTTTATCTGCTTACCTGTTCTTGACCCGGCGTGTACTGCCAGCAAGGTGCAGACTGTTGCAATGCCGCCCACTGAATGAAAACACTGAAAGCTGCGGATCAGGTGGGTCTGTATTTGAAAACCAACTACTAGACCATGCGCGTGCTTGTTGAGTGCGAAAAGTCGGACGCCATCTTGGGTGAAAAAATGGCCGATCTCAGTAATGAGATTCGTAATAGAGATAAAACGAAGGTGCAGAACAAATTGCTCCAATCACTGCAAACCGCCACATCATTCTTCTGTGGTACTATTAATATTCATTAATGGATTCGAAACGGTGTTACAAGACAGCATTGACTAGTCTTTACAAATTACCGTAGCGAAGGGGCCAAATTGGGCACTTTTACGGGGAGAGCTTGAACAGTCTAAATATAGAATAAAGGAATTTGTTAACTTGCACATAGCCACATCTACAGAGGTGGGCTGTGTGGTAAAATGAACACAATGATATAATATATCTCAAACTGATATATGTTGGAAAACAGCTGATGTAAAGGCAAAGTGGTGAATCATTTTCGAAGAAACAGACTCCATTCAATTCCGATGTTCAGGCCGGATTGGACTGTATTCGGATTATAAATCCACTTTTGTTCAAGCTGTCTTAGTTTTCGGTCTCTCTCACCGCCCCGTGGATGTGGTGGTACTGTTTGCAGTATAACCCACTGAATGTCTTTCACCGTATGTTTAGCTTTCACAAAATGGGCCACTAATGGTTTTTCGGGCACTGCGTTTTTTACGCATGAGCGATGCTCGCATATTCTTTGTTTTATAGGTCTCTTTGTTTTGCCGATGTAAATGAGGCCACAAGGGCAAGTGATGGCATAGATAGCCCAAGGGGTGTTACAATTTGTGAATTTTTTGAGATACTAAGTGAAGCCATTGAGGTTGACGCTTTGAGGTTGTCCGTTAGTTCACATACTGAACAGTTGCCGCATTTAAAGTGCCCGGTTATTGGCAATGAATGCCATAATGTAGTTTGTGACAAAGTCTGAGTTGTCTTTGGGCTTTTGTATGTATGGACAAGCTTGTCACGTAAATTGGGCATACGTTTGAAGGCAAAGCGAGGTTTCTGTACAAAGAAATCTTCAGTTTGAATAAGAGGCCAATTTTTTAGGATGCAACGGCGCAAGTCGTTGCTGATAGGCGAGAAAGTTGAGACACAGGTGATTTTGTCTTCTTGTGTCTTTTCTTGTTTTTCCAGACATCGAGATCTGTCTGTGTTTCGTGCCCTTTTCATGGATCGTCTAATGATGTGTGAGGGGTATCCCCGTTCTTTTAGTCTAAGGGATAGATTGTGACTATGACTATCAAAGTCTTCTTTAGTCGAGCAATTGCGCCTTATTCGTAAAAATTGGCCGAAAGGGAGATTTTCCCGCAATGATTGTGGGTGAAAGCTTTTAAAGGAAAGCAAAGTGTTTTTATCAGTGGGCTTTTTGTAAAGGGTAGTGTTCAAGGTGCCCAACGTTGTTTTGTAAATTTCTAGATCCAAAAATGCTATTTTTTGATGATCATAATTCATGGTGAAATTTATGCATGGGTCTTGTTTGTTTAACCATTCTAAGAAAGTGTTCAGAGTTGTTACATCTCCATGCCAAAGTAAGAACACATTGTCTATGTAACGATGCCACGCGATGATTTCCATTGTAAAAGGATTGTTGTCATGATAGACCGATTTGTGTTCTAGATCATCCATAAATAAATTGGCCAAGTCGGGTGCAAATGTGGCACCCATACTTGTCCCATGCAGTTGCTGAACAAATGTATTGTCTACCATAAAAAAAGTTGTTCACCAAAGCTATTCTAATGCATTCACATATAAAATCAGATGGCGGTGATAAATCGGCCCTTTTCTCAAGATATGTGTGTATGGTTCTAATGCATTGTAGCTGAGGGATGCTGGTATATAGTGATTCTACATCCAATGTGACCAAAATGTCATCGGGAGAACTCGCGAGGTTGTTGACAATTTTTATCATGTGAGTTGTGTCTTGGGCATATGACTTCATTTGGAGCACAAATGGTCTAAGGAAAGAATCCGTGTAGATAGACAAAGGTTCTAACAATGAACCAATGGCAGCCACAATAGGACGGCCCGGTGGATCTAAAGCATTTTTATGGATCTTTGGAAGGCCGTATAGCGCAGGGATGATGGGATGACTGATGGTAAGGAATGACTTTTCTTCATCATCAATCCACCCTTCATTGAATGCATGAGCCAAAAGACTGGTGATTTCGCCTTGGATGATTTCAGTTGGATTGCCCCTTAGTTGTTTATATAATTTCCTGTTCTCCAATTGTCTCCTAATTTCAGTGTTGTACTTTTTTGTATCCCATAAAACAACCCCTCCGCCCTTATCCGCTGGCTTGATCACAAATGAGTCATTGTTTTCCAAATTGGTGAGAGCCAATTGTTCTTCTTTCGAGAGGTTACTTCTGCATTTGTTTTTTGTTTTTATGAGAATTTTCATCTCTCGAAGCACTTTGTTTTCAAAACTGATGATTTCAGGCGAAACCATGGAGGACAGCGGTGTAAAGGAGGAGGGGGGCTTTAAACCTGTTGTGTTTTTAGATGGTCTAATATCAGAGTTTTTTCACGGAAAAAATACTTTAATCGTATAATACGAAAAAAATTCCACATTTCAATTTCAGTTTCAAACAGGTTGGCACTGTTTGTAGGCACAAAAGAAAGACCCTTACTTAAAAGGTCAATTTCAACAGGTGTTAGGCTATGTTTGCTCAAATTGATGATAGGGATTTTCAAAGATGAAGTTACCAGGTTTGTGGTGGCGGTTGCCACTGGCGTGTGCGCATTCCATGGTTGCCTGGTTGTCGCATCTTGCCTCTTTTTCCCCGTACGTGAAAAAACTGGCCTCATAAAGGATTTCCCCCTCTGTTGCTGGGGGCACCATTCGCAGATCCCGAATCACTACTGTTGCTCGAATTTGAAAAAGACACACATTTTTTGTAAGGTCTTTGCCCATTTGTGCCCCGAGCGGGGCCTTGATTGGCGTTCATTGTTTGGAAGAAACCGGGGACCAGATATGGACAAGTGGTCTCTTCTTTGTAATTTGATATATCTTTATTCAGTTTCCATATTTTTTTATCAAGAGTGAACGTCTTGAATTTCACCATTTCTTTGTGTATTTTTTCCAGTAGTGTTTTGGTCTCTGGAATAATGGATTCATCTAGAATCTTTTTCTCTAGGATGGCGAGTTCTTTTTTCTGTGTTTTAGCCTCCTCTTCTGCCGTCGAAATCACTAGAATCACTCACTAGCACTCTGTGTGCTTCTCTCTTTTTGGAAAACAGTCACACGACGTTCCATCTGAGAACTTTGTCAAATAAATGAAAGGCACCCCCTCCAGTCTGAGTCCTTCGGACAGCGAACTGTGGCTTCCTATCAGTAATAACGACAAGACGAACACAGTTTCATTTTACTGCATTCCGTGTTGATCATCGTACACGCACAGGGCTCGTGCTCGAATGGGTTCAAAGGTAATTATCACCGGTTGTTGGTCAAATTTTGGACACATTTTTAACAAAAATGTAATGCTTAAAGTCATTAAGCGCATAGTTTCGCTTGCACAATCACAATTTAACAATGACATAAGTGGTTCCGAAAAATTAATAGCTAAAAATAAAAATTTGGTTTTATTTTCTAGCCCTTTTTCAAACTGTAAGTTTGCACAGTTGATGTTATCAAATTTGGTCTACACAGTCACCATCTTCGACGCCTTACACTGCCACAAAGTAATTGCCAGGTCAGTACCAATGGTTGTACGTGCACATTTATAGAGATCCTCTCTTCAGTTTTTAAAGGTCCCATTAACACGTTGTTTTTGTGTTTTTGGTTTTTAGCTGCATCATTATGCATCTGTGTCCCTAAAAACGTATTGTCCTGAAGAAGGGTTCAGCACATGTCTCATGACAGATTAAGCCAGCCACAGAATGTTTCCTTCTTTCAAACTACATCAGCTGACACCCAGAAACACATTTCTCTGTGTCGACAGAGCCAAGGACCAATAAAATATGAACTGAGGATATATGCATTGTCAATATTACACCTATACTAACCTCACTCAACTGTTTTTTTAAAAAATGATGACGGTTGTAGTTGTTGTTGTTGTTGTTTTTCTCGACTAGAAAAATGGTGTTTTTCACTAATTGTTTTTATGTTTTGTAAACAGAATGCATTACGTTTTTTAACATGTTAGTTTTCTACGGATTAATTAAAATATGTTGATCTCTTTTCTTTTCCCTTGTCCTATTTGGATCATTCTGACCAATATGACTGCCAACACTTAGTGCAACCAGGTACACCCAGCATGTGTAGAGGCGGGTAGCTGTATTTAGTGGCACTCTTGTTATATGCTCAGCCACAGCTGCCAAGTGAATCTGTGTGGTACAGACTGCTACCAAGTGGGTTTACTGCCAAACACCTGTAGTCCTAAATCTTTTGCAGTGGTCCCAGAGGGAACTGCACAGGTTTCTGCCTAACAGTGTTTGACACTGTGTCTTGGTGGTGGTGTTGTAATGGATTGAACCAATTGAGTTGGTCTCCTGGTCACTGTACTTGTTAGGTACATGTGACTTTCCTGTTGGATAAGGTTGTAGTAGGGTCTTTGTTGCCCCTCAGTGCACCCCGCTTATTGATTCATGGGTGATAGCTTACACTAATCGGTATAACTTTGTACTCAGTCCGATTGAGTGTGTTTCTGTTTTTACTTTTATAGGTGAGTTCCTGATGTTGTACACACGTTTGTACATTCATATATATTCCCTTGAAAACACCGGACCTACCTATCCCTGAAGAATTTCTGCTAAAAGTCCAGAAAGAAACATGTCGGGTTTGGGAATTTGATGTTGTTGTAGGTTGTATCATAAATCACAGTGAATTGCGTTGATTTGACTGTATTTAATAACTTTTTTGTTGCTTTCCTGTGAAGATCTACTGTTCCTCATTAATTAGGACAATGGATTGTATTATAAAGTGTTGTCTCATGTTCTAGATTTTGATGCAATTAATGGATGAGATTAGTGTGATATTATGTTGTTTGATTGGTTGAGTGTGAATGAGGTATGTCTGGAGATTGTTTTCTAGGAGAGTATGAGAGTGTGATGTTTGATTAGATAGGTTAACTGTCATTCTAACTTTTTTCGAAGTGCATTTGTATGGCACTATTGATGATTTTTAGAAAGAGTTTGTTAAAAAAAATTCTGATGTGTTTTTCTACAATTTAATAATACATTTTTTTACACATTTCGTTATGTGCAGTGAAGTGAATTGAATTGTTTCACATCACAAGTTTTTGCATTTGGACGGAATGAAACTCCATGTCTTGTATTGGTGAGATAATGTCTTTGTAGACGTGTGTACTTGTTCAGAGCTCACCGACAGAAACATTTGTGCTATGATCTTTTGTGTTTAAGTAAATATATTGGTTCTCTCCAGGTTAGATCATAGCGCAGAGATAGACCTGGTATCCCCTGTTACTCCCGTTTTTTGTTGAAGCTAAAGGGTGGCCTGAGATTAAAAGCATCATAGTGCACCATTGTAGGGGGATCAAAGAGAGAGAAAAGGAATCTATTCAGCAGAGGTTAGCTGAGGAAGCGAAACTCGTACAAAGTTAGTGAAGGTTGCAGTGGTAACAGCAGCACCGCCTCCAGAGCAGATGGGAGAGGAGAGGGGTGTCTCTGTGGCCACACAGGCGAAGAATGGCAGCGGTATGGGCAAACAACGGGCAGGAGCAGTGGGGAGGAGAGCAACAATACATGGAACCCCAGTGGCAAGGAAGACCCGCAAGAGGACGAGGTGGGTCCTGGGGACCAAGGGGAGGGGGATTTGGAGCACAAGGTCCTAGAGGGGGGAACCAAGGACAATGCTGGTCGTGCGAGAACACTTTTCACGGGAATGCCGCAGCAGACAAGGAGGGAACTATCAGTCCAATCAACCCTATTACAACCAGCAGCTGTACGGAAACACCCACCCTGGCAGCCTACAAGGGTGTGCCCCTGGGGCATATGAGATACCCCTACCCCCAATTGCCACCACGGATGCCTGGCCCCAGTACTTAACACCACCCCCCATGCAATACAGGCACCCCAAAATCACCCCATTCAACAAGTAACAAGCAATAATAGCCCTTTCGCCACCGCCCCAAATGGCGCACATGCACCTTATCAAAAAACATGCGTGCTTAGAGAAGACACCCTTTCTTGCCCAGGGACAGACACCTATCCAGACAAGGACACCCCACAGAGAGCACTTGTGT
Organism: Ambystoma mexicanum; assembly: GCF_040938575.1. Lineage (NCBI taxonomy): Eukaryota > Metazoa > Chordata > Amphibia > Caudata > Ambystomatidae > Ambystoma > Ambystoma mexicanum. The sequence goes on from NC_090923.1 coordinate 1,346,141,922, forward strand.
GTCCAGTACTATTCACTATGTTACATCCAGAAGAGGAACCAATGGTGGGGGCAGAGATAGGAAATAAACAGTTCATCTTTATGGTGGACTCTGGGGCGGAGAAGTCAAGCATCTGCGAAGGTTTATTTCTGTTATCTGGCCAGACTCTCGATAAGCAAGGATTCTCTGGGGCTGTGGTCACAGTTCCTTACACAGAAGACATGGACGTTATCATAGGGGGGAGGGTAGTGCGAGCACCCTTCTTGTATTACGAAAGTTCCCCTGTCAACTTTTTAGGAAGAGATTTGCTCAGCAAATTAAACATGAGCATATCATTTACCGAAAGAGGTATTGTCTGTTCCACCCCTGGCATGTGCTCCCTCAGAGCAATGTTGATCATACATGCCATGGCCAATGAAGTAAAAGTGAGAGAGCTGCCAGTGAATCCCGATATGTTCATTTATGGGTTTCAGTGTTAGCAAAAGCAGTACCTGAAGTTACTAGAAACAAATGGAGAGTGCCATCAGATTTTGTGTTCCGCCCCGTAGCTACCCCCGAGATGGTTGCTGGTACAATCCTGTCCTTAGATCTGGAACAGGTGCAAGTATCTGCCAAGAGGATTGTAGTGATTGGAACTGACATCCATGGGTGCGAATGGCGCACAGTGCTATGTATTGACCCCAATGTACCATTGCGCAAGTTTACTGATGAAGAATTGTTCACTGACGATGGCGCTGAGGGATTGTTTTAGAAATAAGCATCCCTTGTGACATCATTGTACAATACAGAAAAGTACCCAGCCCCCTCATGGCTATCGTCAGCGGACCACCGCCCCTCTGTGATACAGCTATGCAACAAGTGCCATCCCACCTGTGGACCACTAACCCCCATCATGTGGGATTATTGAGAGAAGTGACCATTGTGAAAATAACCCTCAACAAGGAAGAGTCATGGTGCACTCCTAGCTCAGGAATTTATCTAATAGATAGGTTTCTATTTTTAATATTAGGTAGCAATTTTAAGGTGCGGGGGAGGAACTGAGGTCTTGGTACAAGACCACTACACAAAACACAAAGGAAAAAGAAGATTCAACCTGGGAATCCTCCTGTCCCTTGCACACTATCAAATGTTGGTAAAAACCAATTACTCAAATGTTTGAACACGGTGTGTGAATAATATCATAAGCATATAGGTAAAAAAGAATTACATAACACAAAAGTTTGTATGAAAATATATATGTGTACATTTTTGATTTTACAAGTACAGAGTATGTAAAATAACCCTCAAGCCAGGAGCAATATTAACTAGAGTAAAAGAAATAACCCCTGTCCAGAGAGGCCGAAGAAGGAATTTAAGAGACACTGCAAGCGCTCCTAGAGCAAGGTATAATTGTCCCCTAAAACTCTCCATGCAATACAGCTGTGTACCACATTAGGAAAGTGACGGGGGGAGTTGGTGTTTGATCCAGGACCTTCGCCCCCTCAATGATATTGTCCAAAAGGAGTTTTACCTTGTTCCAAATCCTACCTCCATTTTGTGTAGCATTCCAAAACAGGCCACACACTTCACTGTAGTGAATTTGAAAAATGCCTCCTGCTTGGTGCCCTTTGACCTCAAATCACAGTATCTCACAGCATTCACCCTGAGGAGGGAGAAGATATGAGCACCTCTGTTTGCCCCAGGGGTACTGCGAAAACCCTAGCATATTCAATAAGATATTGCACAAGGATCTTGGCAATATTCAAGTTCAGAGTACCATTATTCAATATGTAGACACTCTCCTTGTCTGCAGTAAGACCAAAGAAAGCTGTCGGAGAGATTCCATTGTCCTTCTCCAATTACTGGCACATAAAGGGTACAAGGTAGACAAGAATAAATTACACGACTGTCTGGCAGACGTCCTGTACTTGGGCCAATTGATCTCAAAAGATGGCAAAAGAATAATCCCCGACAGGGCAGCAACAGTGCGCGCCTCTGCCAGACCAAACACAGTAAAGGACATGCAGAGGTTCCTTGGAATCTGCAATTAATGTAGGGCGTAGATCCAAGATTATGCAGCATACGCAAAGCCCCTCTTGCAAGGTCTAATAGAAGCGCAGAAAGAAAAAACACATATCATTTGGACAGCAGAAATGCAAACAGCATTCAACAACTTAAAATAATTGATCTCTACAGCCCCAGTCCTAGCCACACCTGATTATGGCCAATAAATGTACCTTTTTTTGCACTCCAATGGCACCCTAATGACAGCACTACTGACACAAAAAAGCTCCCTGGGGCAGAAACCTCTGGCTTATTACAGTGGCACACTTGATTCAGTGATGCAGGGTAATTTCGCTTGTGAACAGGCTCTAGCGGCAGCCGCCTTTGCCATTGAAAAAAGCTTGACAATTGTCATGGGGTGCTCCGTCACCCTGTATGTGGAACACTCCCTGTTTGCAATACTAGAAAGATCAAAATCCGCCCTTACCATGCAAACGGCGTCAGCGTATGAGATCATCCTCTCAAGCCCCAATATTCATGTAGTAAAATGTATATCCGCAAACCCAGCCACGTTCCTTACGGAACTGTGCACTGTCCAAGATATGCAAGAACATGATTGTGCAACATACGAGAGAAGGGGATGACATTCCAAAAGCAAGGTAAAATGCATTACAGGAAGGAGAAGTGTTCTTCGTTGATGGGTCAGCGTCCATCAACCATGAAACAGGTGAAAAACATGTAGGGGCAGCAGTAGTGAGGATGGAGGATGGAGAATATAAAACCCTGATTAAAGAAACGTCTGCCCATGCACAACTCCGCCCAAGCAGCACAGCTAATAGCGTTGATTGAGGCTTTCCATGCAGCAAAAGGGTGTGCAGTGACAATATACTCAGATTCAGCATATGTAACCACAATGGTACACACTGGGCTCTCCAGATGGAGGAGGGGATATAGAAGAGCTGATGGGTCCCCAGTACAACATGCAGAGCTATTGAATAAATCAAATGATGCCCTTGAAGAACCCTCTGTAGTAGCCATAGTGAAATGCCAGGCACACACACACAACAACAAAATATCTTTAGGAAATGCAGCCACAGATACGGCAGCCAAAGAAGCAGCCTATCTTTCCATACCAATAGTCACAGAATGTATCCTGACAAGCAAAGGAGAGGATCCAAAAGCTGAGCGTTACAATGCACTGCCCATTGCACAAGTAATAGTGCTGCAGAGTAGAGCCCCACCAACAGAACAAGAATTATGGACCAAACGAGGGTGCACACAGTCACCCACGGATCCGTTATGGAGACAGGATACTACAGGGAAGGTTGTAATGCCAGTAGAACTATTGTGCATTGCATTCAAACAATTGCACTCTCCCGCCCACAGTTCAAAACAATACATTGTGGCCGATCTCCAGGAAGATTGGTTCATCCCGAACCTTCAAGAATATCTCAGCAAAATGGTGGTCGAGTGCACAACATGCCAAGTGTTCAGCTCATGGATGACCCTAAGAACCCTTCGGGGCACTCTGCCCCGCCGAGTAGGCCCCTTCTGCGAGCTGCATATAGATTACGCAGACATGGGAAAAAGATGTAATGGTGCCAGATATCTCATTGTGGTGGTGTGTCCCTTCTCTTGATGGGTGGAGGCAGGGCCCTGCGTCCACCCAGATGCAAAGTGTGCAGCGAAGTTCCTGCTCAGAGACGTATTCCCCCGGTGGGGGATCTGTGAAGTGATAAGGTCAGACAATGGCACTCCTTTTGTCAATGACCTGTTGAAAGAGGTCACATCACCATTGGGAATAAAACACAAAATGTGTTCAATTTACAACCCGCAAGCAAAAGGGAGTGGTGGAGAAAATCAACGGCCTCCTTAAGAGTAGGTTATCAAAACTATGCCATCCCTTAAAGAAAAACTGGGTTTACTGGCTGCCCCTCACACTGTTCCAACTGCGCACGCAGCCTAGCAAGGACCACCATCTGTCCCATGAAATTATTACTAGCTGACGCATGCAAACGCCATTGTCACCAGCGAGAAGGGCTTCTGACGCACACAGAACAGCAACAGTGTTGGGGAAAGAGTTCAAGGAGTATCTCACTCAGCTCACACGAGCAATAACAAGTATAGCCAAATAAATTGTTCCCCCCTTCACCACAGAAAGTAAAACAGACACAAGGACTGCGGCCAAAGATAGCTCAGCACAACCTCTAAAGCCAGGTGAATTAGTGTACGTACAGAGTTTTGTGCGGAAACAGAACTCTCAGAGATTCCATGGCCCCCATGAGGTTATCTACTGCACCCCGCTCGCTGTAAAAGTTAAGGGGTTGCGTTATTGGATTCATCTCTCAGATGTCAGAAAAGCACACAATAGTGTAGCACCTGAGAGTGAGGATAACAACCAAACGACCACCGCGGCACCTTGAGAAGGTGATCGTGAGTGACTATGTTTCAAAAACCTGTACAATATGAAGTAAAAATAAAATGTAAATATTGAATATTGAAAAATCTCTCTCGCTCTCTCTCTCTCTCTCTCCCTCTCCCTCTCTCCCTCTCCCTCTCTCTCTCTCTCTCTCTCTCTCTCTTTTTCTCTCTCCCGTCTAATGCCTTATTAATGCCCGCCTCGTTTTAGCCTTTCCTTTGGATGCAATGATGTTGGAGTTAACCCCACTTAATGAACATATTCCGATAGATAGCAATAGGGATAAGGTGAGTGCAACCCGTGCATAAAGTTATCATTGCGGGTTGCACTTTCGTGCCATACTGTTCACAATTTTGATGTTTGGTTTAGGAATCTGGGGCTACCATATAAAAGAAGGAGGGAGGGGGTAAACTGGGTATGGAACAGTAATATGTCTTTGAATTAAACCACATTACACAGGAATGCAACAAATGTAACCTTAAATGTTTCATTACTTGCAAGTAACACAACTGACGATATATCTGATGCCCCAAATAATACGCTGCCACCCTCTACCATGTTTACAGTTCAGCAAACTACCTAACAACCTGATATGATGTCTACCTCAATGTTTGATGAAATGTTTGATGTGTTACTCACCCCAGTTCCTAATGCAAAACCAGACTCCATTTACCCCACCATGGCATGGGTGGCTGCGTGGCCTCTCGGATGAAAAACTGGACTTTGTGGAAAAGGCACGCGCGCAAATATGGACAGCCCACATCACAAAGCTAACATGGCTCACAGCCCTTGAAAAGCCAATCAACGTACAGCAAGAAGAAAATTACCAACGTTGTTTCTATGGTGAAGGAAAAGTATCCAGGGGTTCTAACAAACATTGCAACAGAACCATCATCATCCCAGATCTTCGAAAAGGCACTGCTGCACTAATGGACTACTACTGGTTTTGCAGCAAAAAAGCATATTTGCACCTCCCATCATCCTGGAGGGGCTGTTGTGCACTTGCAACACTACATTCTGTACCTGAGGAGCACCTAAAGGCGGGAGCTGTGCCTGCAGATGGACAAGTGGCACCACTACAGACCAAAACGCTGCCCAGAGCATCACCCCCATCTTTTGCATACTATCGAAGAATGAGCGGCATGTTCACCTGTTCCGAAGAAGGCGCTCCTCAAACTACCTGTCTCAAGAGTCATCTGATCTCCCCACACAGATTCCAGATGAATACAAACTTTTCAATTCAGCAGAGAGATTTTTTGCATCACTCGTGCCCAGCGTTCAAGCACGAGCAAATGCCAAGTCGCTGCAAATCGTGCGGTGGGAGCTGATCCAGTTGGCAAATGATACTGAAGAAGGATTCAACGTTATCAAGGTGGAATTAACAGCACTCCGGCTCATGACGATGCAGAACCGGTATGTCCTCCACCTCACAGCAATGGAGGGCGGGGTGTGCAAAAAGATCGGGAGTTCATGTTGCACGTTCTTACCTTCTGCAGACGCTGAAAACAGGACATTATCACACGTGATAGCAGCAGTGCACGAACCTGGCGCAAAAATGAAGAAGGAAGCCGGAGTGCAGGAAAATGACTGGTTCAGCATTGCAATCGGCTGGGTACCATTATGGCTGTGGACAATTATGAAGATGCTGATCCCTATCATCGTGTTCATCTTACTGATCTTTTGTGTGTGCCAGTCTCCGAAGCTGCGCAAAGGCAGTTCCTAATAGTGCAATGATGAAGGCACTATTGGCAATAGAAATAGTAATAACAAGGTGCCTCATGATACTAAGGAAGCCCAGATACAAACATGCAAGAATAATGAGCCCAAATATCGTATGGTGGCAATATACCACACTGGGGATGAGGTGGACAATTACTATCACACCACTATTACACAACCACAGGACCTTGAAAATTACAAAGAAGTGTGGGTGGACTTAGATGGGGATATATATATATATGACCTCTACCCCTGAAGAATATGCACGACGTGGGGAGAGCATGAGGAGTCTGTGCATAAAGGGCAGCCTTGCATGGGAGGAAGCAGAACGAAGGGCCAATAAACGTAGAAATTCTGGGGGAGGGTATTCGTTACTGTAGGAGTAACGAAAGGAGGGAATGTTGGGAAGGAAGTGGTCTTCCCCCACACCCCTACGCACAGCCATGGTATACAGACCCCATCGTGGCTAAGGGGGGAGGATAGACGTTTAACATTGCCCATATCCTGACACAGTGACTCCATTTCTACTAGGCCCAAACCCCACCACTCTGTGGGGCTGCAGAGATCACGGCTCTGGACTCTCACACAAATGAGACAAACCCTCAGCACACCAGGCCAGCTCCACACAAGCCTTGTTCTCACAGCAGCTCATCCGCTCCCCATCCTCTTAATGTTGCAAATCTCTAGTATCATTCTTTGACAGAATGTGCTCTGCGAAGAGCGTGGGACAGAGACAGGCCACAGCACAAATGCCCATCCATCTTCACTTTACTACCCGTGCCCCCTCACCTTCCACTCCACCAAACCAGAGCTTGCCAGCCCCGACCTCCCAGTTCCTTTCATGATAAGCATCTAACCCCCTCACTTTGACCATTCTAGAACACCCACCCTAGGCCTAATCCTGGGTAGCAATATATTCTTCCTATAACAACACATGTCTGTTCGTATTATACGGCACCAGGAAGAGAGGCAGTAGAGAGAGATACTGGGTGCAGGAGGTGAGGTATCAATGAAGCCGTCATGTCGCCCCCCCACAGATAGCCACTCCCAGGGTCATAGTCAGATAGCCTCTGCCTTTTCCTGGCCACATGAGGGGAGATTTACCCCGGTGAAGTAGTGACAACCTCGCTAGATTTGTCACAGCAGGCACATACAGCACAAAGACAACACATGTACAAGCGACACTGAGACACACAGATCCAGCAGTAAGGCACATAGAAATACTTGCAGCACTGACATATATGGCACAGCATGCGATACACTTGCACATGCAGCAATAAGACACCCACAAGCATTCACAGCACTGATCAGACATGTGCAAGTGCACCATTGAAACACATGCACAAATAGCACTGACACACACACGAAGCACTGAGGGATACACACATGCAGCATTGAGCCACACGTGCATAGCTCAGTGACACACATGCACATCACTGAGACAAACACATGTAGCACTGAGACACACATGTAATTATGGAATAAGGCACATGTGCACAGAGAAACATGCATTTGCAGCACTGAGACACAAATGCAAAGCACAGTGACAGAAGCTCACAGCACTGAGACACACATGCACATAGAGCACTGAGACACACATGCTTGTACCAATGAGAAATACATGTGCAGCACTGAGATACTTGCACACATTCACTGCACTGACACACACACACACACACAGTCACAGTACTGAAATGAATGTGTGCAGTTCCGAGACACACATATAGGAACAGGTTACTTACCTGTAATTCCTGTTCTCCAGTATGGGTCTGGCATGGATTCACATGCTCATGAATATTCCCCGTCGTCAGGCTGGGAATCCTCGGTAAAAGAAAAAGCAGTTTCAATTTTGCTTGAAAACTGTATTTCTCCTCTAAACCTCTCCGTAAGCTCCACCCCTTTGGTAGTATGTAAAGTGGCAGTTTGAACCAAGAAGAACCAAAGAGGGCAAGGCGGGAGGGTTTGCATGTGAATCCATGACAGGCCCGTGCTGGAGAACAGGAGTTACAGGTAAGTAACATGTTCCTTCACCAGCATGGGGTCGGGCATGGATTCACATGCTCCTGAATAAAGATTTCACAGCAGTACACATACACAACCACGGGAGGTGGCAAGGCTCAACAGAAGTAAAAACACTCACCCCTGGAAGAGCCTCACCTCAAGCGAACATGTTGCATAGCAGCGCTTGCCCGACCCGGACTCCTTCTTGGAATCCCTGTCGACGTACAACCTCGTGAAGGTGTGCCTGGATCTCCACGTAGAAGCCCTGCAGGTATCGAGCAGGGGCACATCAGAGGGAAACGCCATTGTTACTGCAATGGCTCTGGTAGAATGGGCTCTCGGACGGCCTTTAATGGGTCTGTTAGCCAGCCGATGACAGTGCATGATGCAGCGGGAGAGCCATCTGGAGGTCTAAGCCTTCGACAAGGCTTTACAATGATTCATAGGTCCGAAATTGACGAACAATTGAGAAGTCTTCAGAAACCCATTTGAGTGTGCCATATAAAACTTCAAGGCACGAGCAACGTCCAGCGAATGCAAGGCCCTCTCTGATGGCGACGACGGATTGGGGAAGAAGACAGGCAACATCAAGGGCTTGTTGAGGTGGAACTCCAATGGCACCTTCGACATAAAAGCAGGATGTGTATGCAGTTCCATCCTTGAGGCGTGGAAGGACAAGTACGGCTGCTTGCAAGACAGGACCTGGATCTCCCCAACCCGCCTGGCCGAGGTGATCGCCACGATGAAAGCCGTCTTTCACGAGAGAAACTTGAGCGGGGCTTCATGCATCGGCTCAAAGGGTGCTTCCATGAATTTAGTCAAGATCACATTGAGTTCCTAAGCTGGGGCAGGAGCCTTCACCGGTGGAATAGTCCTGAAGAGGCCTTAGAGGAACTCCTTGACGAGTGTGTGCGACAAAAGGCAAGGCCTACCCGGTGTCCTGGTGTAACAGGATATGGCAGCCAGGTGCACCTTGATAGAGGTGTGAGCCAGTTAAGCCTTGGCCAAGGAAAGCGAAAGCAGGTATGGTAGGAGCTATGACAAGCAGAGGGATAATCTTCTGAGCCTGGCACCACACAGATAAACGCTTCCACTTATGATTGTAGCACTGCAAAGTTAAAGAGGCTCTGGCCTTGGCCAGGATGTCCTTAAACTCTGCAGGTAAAGAATAATGTCAAAACTCTAGGGCTGCAGGAGCCAGGCCCTGAGGTGGATTGGTGATGTTCAATTAACAGTGATTTCTTCACTGTAACTATGTTGCGTTAAATGATGCCTATTAGTTTATTTATTAATGCATTTGGTTAACAAATAACCTTTGCATATCACAAAACAACATAATACATCAACACAGATTGCAACTATAGAACATAATAATAAATATGTTAAGGTTAATGTTAAAGGTATTTATATAGCGCACAGAATGGTCCCCAGGCACTCAGGCGGATCTGCAAACAAGGAGGTGGGGTGAGTTAGTGGGGTGAAGAGGACATAGGAAAGTGAGAAGGTGGTGTCCTGTTGGCAGCTTCAGTTCGGTTTTCACAGTGCGCTGAGCTTGGGTGTGTATATTGGATTGACCCGAGTCCTCATATGCTGTTGGTGCGATTTATGTGTTGATTGTTGTTGAGGTAAAGTTTGTGCGGTTTGTTGTGCGAGAAGTGGTTGTGTGGGTTTTTGTGTGAGTTAAGTATGTAGAAATTTGAGCTGAGAAATATCTCAAAACAAGTACCCAATGCATTACTTAGTAGCTAAAATCATTTATAAAAATGTTAAGACCTATTAGGGTTTATAAGGCTAAGAAGGAGAAATGACTCACCGTAATGATCTTTCTATGGATACTTCTCCCGCAGATTCCTCATCATGATAGATATCCATCATCCAGTTCAACTTTTCGGAAACATTTTGACAGGGAGCATAGTTGACCTCGACTCGATCCATCTTGTCCGGCACTCGATCGTCAGCTCCGGAAGTGACGCTAGGAGTTGTATATAGAGCACGTCACTACGCCCCATGCTTCAGTTCCTCCATTCCCCACCCCACCCACGTTTGAACACTTCACAAGGAAAAACCACAGGAGGAGGTTAATCAGCCGTTAATAAACTTTAACAAAAGAGACATTGCAACAGGGTGATCCCCCACAACAATGATTAAAATTTCTTTTTTTTTAAGAATGAGACAGAAGTGGTCATCCAAGAGCCATCAGCAGATGCCTTCTCATTTGGACAGAAGCGACAACCCACAGAACATTCTGAGTGGGGATGGATGGGAAGGACGATGAGGAATCTGCGGGGGAAGAATCCATAGAAAGATCATTATGGTGAGTAATTTCTCCTTCAGTGGATTGCTTTCTCCCGCAGATTCCTCATCATGATCGACTCCACAAGAAATTAGTATAACGGAGGAGGGCATAAAGATTTAAACCAGTAGATTCTGTAGAACCGCCCAACCAAACCTTGCATCAGCTCCCTGTGCAACATCCAAGGCATGGTGCTTGGTGAATGTATGTAAGAATGACCAAGTGGCTGCTCAGCATATTTCCCAAACAAGAACCCCTCTCTGGAGGGCTGTAGAGGCTAAAACCCCACTGGTTGAGTGGGCCCTGATGCCCGCTGGAAGCTCCTTGCCTGCCGATTGGTAACACTCGGATATGAACAAAATAAACCAACGTGACAGGGTTTGTTTAGTGATGGCAAGATCTTTTCTAGACAAGTAATGAGCCACGAATAACTGGTCTGATTTCCTAAACTCGGATGTGCGAGCAACATAGAAGCTTAGCGCTCTCTTGGGGTCAGGGCGGTGGAACCGCTGTTCCTCTTTTGAAGGATGTGGGGGAGGGTAAAAGACAGGTAAATCAATAGACCGTGACAGATGAAACTCTGAAACCACAAAAGAACTTCAGAAAGGGAGGTTTGCAGCACAAGGCTTACAGTACGCTATCCCTCCTGGCAGATGTGATCGCGACAAAGAAGGCTGTCTAAAGGGATAATAGCCGCAAACATGAGTGCATAGGCTCAAACAGAGCCACCATTAAGTAGGTCAAAACCAGATTAAGATCCCAATCTGGGACAACAAAAGGGGTAACTTTGCTGAGAAGACCCTTCAGGAACTGGGTGATGGCCGGAATAGTAAAAAAGGAACCTTGGTCTGGGGACCTCTTGAACACAGACAGAGCCGCCAAATACCCTTTGACTGTGGCAACTTGAAGGCCAGAAGAGGCCAGTGACAGAAGGAACTCCATCACTGTGGTGGTGGGGCAAGAGATAGGGTCAGTCTTGCATTCCCTGCACCAAGCCTTAATTCTTCTCCACCTGCACGCGTGCAGAGATCTTGTAGAAGGTCAAGTACCTCCTTTGAGAGGTCCCAGTCATCATACCTCATCCTCTCAAGAGCCACGCATGTAGGTTGAGGGAATCTGGGGTCGGATGGAGCACTCGACCCTCCAACTGGGTTAGGATGTTCCGGACGCCGAGGCAACTGGTGAGGTGGACAGATGGTCAGATCCAGGAGATCGGAGTACCACGTTCTCCTTGCCCAATCCGGGGCGATCAAGATCATGGTTGCTCGAAATCTTTTCAACCACCTGAGAACCCAAGGAATGACGAGAGTCAGGGGGAAGGCGTAGTGGAGAGGGAAGATCCAATCCACCAGAAACGCATCCCCAGTGCACCGTTTGCTGGGAATTCCTTCAACCAAAACTTTTCACACTTCCTGTTGGACTCTGTGGTGAAAAGATACAATTCCGGGTACCCCAGAGAGCGAACACCTTCTCAAGGACTTCCTTGCACACTCGTGTGAGACCGTGATCTACCTGCTTAGAGCATTCACCAAGGTGTTCTCTGCCCCCGACATATGAGCTGCAGAGACCGAGATTTGGTTCTCTCGCAACCAGAACCACAGCTGAATTGCCTCTGTGAAGAGTGGGTGAGAATGTACACCACCTTGCTTGTTGAGGTAGTGCATGTCCACCGTTTTGTCCATCAGGACGAGGACATGCTTCCCTCTGAGAGACGGGGCAACTCCAGCCTGTTGATATGCCACCTGACTTCTGATGGAGATCAGAGGCCGCTCACCTGCAAATCCTTGCAGTGAGCGGTCCAACCCTTCAAGGACGCATCCGTGACCACTCAGGCCTGGGGCCTAGGAGGCCAGAAGGATTCCCCAGCCAATAGATTGCTAGACGTGTTCCACCAGCTGAGTTTGCGGACTACCTGGCTGGACACTGAAAGTCGATCCGTGAGCGCTCCCAGATACTGAGATCACGGGTCCCTCAGGAGCCACTGGAGGGATCTCCTATGCAGCCTGACCTCTGGTACTACAAAAATACAGGAGGCCATGAGACCCAAGAGATGAAGGAAGGAAGACGCTGGGAGTGTGGCGTGGTTCTGAAACAAATGCACGATCTGGGCTATGTTGCTGTCTCTCTCCTCAGGAGGAAAAAGCCTTCCCTACGCGGGTGTCTAGGACTGCTTCGATGAACTAGAGCCGCTGAACTGGTGTCAAATGGAACTTCTTCAAGCTGAGGGAGAAGCCCAGCCTGTGCAGTAGTAGGCAGGTGTCTTCCATACGAGACAAGACTTGCCCCGCTGACTTCCCTCGGATTAGCCAGTCATCCAAGTACAGAAATACATGGACTCCGGATCTCCTGAGGTGAGCTGCAACTACCACCATGAGCTTGGTGAAGACGCTTGGTGCGCAGGTCAACCCAAGGGGAAGCACTTTGAACTGATAGTGCTTATCCCCTATGAGGAAGCTTAGGAACTTCCTGTGCTTTTGGTGTATCGGCACAAGGAAATAAGCATCATGTAGGTCTATTTACACTCGCCAGTCCTGGAGTTGGAGAGCATGGAGAATCTCTCTCAACGTCACCATCCTGAATTTGTCCTTTCTTAGGAACTTGTTCAGGGCCCTCAGGTCCAGGATGGGATGGAGACCTCCTCCTTTCTTGAGCACCAGAAAATACTGGGAATACCAACCCAACCCTACCTGATCAGGAGGTACCTCTTCCATGGCACCCTTCGATAACAGGGCTCTCAGTTCTTCCTGGAGCTCCGGTCCCAGTTGGATTGGGAGAGGTGGAGGTCTGTCTGGAGGCCTCTTTGGAAAAGGCAAACAATAAACCCCACCAAACCAACTGCAGGGCCCATGCATCAGAAGTTATTTCCTGCCACTGGGGCCAATGCCCTGCCAACCGTCCACCAACCGGTGCATCGTGGCAGGGGAAAATCAAAGCAGCTTAGTGGACATGGGTTCCCCCGCCGCTGTTGCTGCTTGCTGGCCTCTGGAGGCCCCTCTGTCCATTTTGGGATGCGAGAAGCGCCTCTGCCCCTGTCTGGCTTGCGGGAGCTGCACCTTCCTGCCATAGGGTACACGACTTCTATAGCCTCTGCCCCTGGAGGCGAAGCTGAAGGCAGGTTTGTTTGGCTGTGCCACTAGGCCCAATGACTTAGCAGCCAACTTGGATTCTTTAAATTTCGGTAAGGATTTGTCCGCTTTCTGACCAAAAAGAATGTCACCTTCAAAGGGCATGTCTAGTAACCTGTTTAGAACATTTGGAGAGAAGCCAGAAGTTTTTAGATAGGCTTGGTGTCTCATCACTACCGCTGAACCCATTGCTCAGCCAACGCAGTCCGCTATGTCCAGGCGCGTTTGCAATGACTGCTTGGATACCTCCTTCCCATCCTCCACCAGCTGTGAAAATAATCCTGGATGGCGCCCTCAGGGACGTATTCAGCAGCATATTCCACAGCCTTCCATAAGCCGAAGGTCTTGGCGAATCCACATGCTATGCTAGTGGCTTTGATCGCCATGCTGTCAGAGGTGTACAACTTTATGGCCAGTGCATCCCATTTCTATCCCTCTCTGTCGGTAGGCAGATTGGAAGTGGATGCGGCAGGTCTGGTGAAAATAGAGGCAGTCTGTATAAGCAATCCTGCCAAGGAAGGGTGTGTGGTGAGGAAAGAAGGGTCTCCTCTTGCAGGCCTACACTTCCCTGTAAAATTGGCATTCACAGGGGGAATAGTACAAGGATGCTGCCATAAGGAGCCTAAAGGGTCTGCAATGGCTTGGTTGAATGGCATATTATGCTCAACTGTGGGCCCCTCATCCAAAATGTCAGTGAACTTGTACCCCTGAAGAGGTGTGGTGGGAGCCTTCAAGCCAAGTGTGTCAACAACCCTGTGAACCAGATCCCTGAACTAGATATTAGCAAGGGAATAGGGCTGGTTCTGTTGTAACTCAAGGTCTGGGGAAGTATCCAGACCACTCGCGTCTCGTAGACCCTGAGCTTGTCGAAAAAAACGACGACGACGGCTCCTGTGTAAATGGGGTGGACTGCATTGAGTTGAAGAAACCCGATCTTGACTCCGGCACAAATGAACCATCGCCGACTGTCGGCGCTGAGGGCTTGAGAATGGGTTTCGAAGCCAAAGCTTTCGATGCCGAAGGTTCTTTCAGCGCCGGGGGATGCTCGGATAACCGATGGGTTTCGTGAGCCTCTGCCTTTATGGCCCTCTGGCAACTTATGCCTGGTAGGCACAACACCCAAAGGCATGTTCGACATCGACTCTGTCGACGGAATGGCTGGCTTGGGGTCATGAGCATTGAGCGCCGCTTTTGCTGCCAAAGTTTGCTTGTCAGGAGCCGGAGACGCACCTAGAGCAGCTTGTTGCCTAAAAATATCAAGCATGGAGGTTTTTAAAGCTTTCCCACTCTTCCTGAGTGTTCTAACGACGAACTGGACTTGCATCGGTGGCAGTGGTGCTGCTTCTTCTTCCGCGAGGAAGATGACGAGGATTGGCTCCTGGAGTGGGACCGTTTCTTAGTCTTCTTGCGATGTCGTTCTTTCCCCTTGTCGGTAATGGGCTCCTCGGTCTTGGCCTCCGAGGACCGAACAAGGGACCGTGCCGGAGATTTGGTGACCGGTCAGCCCAAAGCCAGTTTCCCGACCCTCTCACATAGGGACTTGGGTTGCATCTTTGTGCACAATGTGTAGGCCTCTGTGTCGTGACCAACGCCTAGGCACCACAGACACACGTCGTGGGGGTTGGTTACGAACAGCAGAGCTGGATGATGGGTATCTATCATGATGAGGAATTTGCAGGAGAAAAGCAATCCATTGAAGCACCTCTGTGATAAAACATAAAATAACACAACAGACATATTTGTAAAGCGCACGTTCACCCCCGAAGGAGCATCTTGTCGCTAATAACAGATGTTTATTGTTACCCAACTTAATGGTACTCATTTTATCGGCCTCGGAAGGATGAAGGGCTGAGTGGACGTCCCAGGATTCAAACCTGTGACCATGAGGTCAAACACAGGTCCCTGTAGTGAATGCATTAGTCAACTGAGCCACAGACCCGACTAGATGATAGATGAGTTGTAGAATAATTTGCAGTGGGAACACCTCATTGATTGCATAGCACTGAAACGCATACAGTAACACCTCAAAGACACACATGTGCACAGCAATGAAGCACATGCGTAGCACTGAGACATACCCACAACACTATGACATCAATCCACACAAGCACATCACTGAGACACATACCTACAGCACTGAGCTACACACATGCAGCCAGCACTGAGACACAATTGTGCACAACACTGGCACACACACATGTGCAGGACTGACACACATGCCTGCAGTACTGAGACACCTGCAGAGCACAGAGAAATGCAAGGCACTGATACACAAATGTGTGCAGCATTGAGACCTGCAGATAACACTGACACTCACGTGTGCAGCGCTGAGACACACACACACACACACACACACACATTCTTGCAGGCCGAAGGCACACACATGAAGCAATGAGGAACACATGCGCTCACAGCAGTGAAGCAGTGACACATCAGCAATGAGGCAGACACACACACACATTCTTGCAGGCCAAAGGCACACACATGAAGCACTGAGGAACTGCCATGAGCCTTGCCCCTGGCCCTCACTGGCAAATCAGCCTTCCAGTTAGGGCCAGGTCAAAGGCCTTAAAACCTCATCCGAGACTCTCTTGGAGTCAGTCGTGGCGCCTCATAACCATCATGAAGACCAACATTAGAATGGGACTATTTACTTGGGACTATTTTACTTGGGGGGGGGGTTCAGACAACATGGAGGCACACACATAGCTCAGTTACAAGGAACTGAGCTATGCGGTCTAGTCTTTTGGGTGTGGCAGGCCTGGGACTACTTTACCTGGACTACTTTGGGTGTGGCAGGCCTGGGACTATTTTACCTGGACTACTTTACCTGAGACTATTTAAACCACACCCAAACAGCAGAATCTGCTTTGCGTTATTCTGCTGTGGGCAGCGTAACGCTCACCGTGTCCAGTTCTTTGATGCCAGCTTACCTGCAGAGAGAGAAAGAACACTACGAAACTTACCTGGAACAGTATCCTGTCTTCAATCCATCGCTGACTTCAGTTACACTCACCTGAAGGTACAAACTCCATCATCCATGCATCATGGAATACCATAACCTGGAAAGAGGAGAAAGAAAGACACCATTAGTAAGCGTTTACTCACGTTTCCTCCCGAATGAAGAAAGCCACACAATTCTTACCTGGGTAGTCATCTCCTGGTCAGTATCATTGCTGGAACATAACGGCGCTCGGCGAGGAACATCGCAACCTGCAAGGAGAGAAAAGACACAGGTTAGCAATATAAAAGGCAAAACAGCGCCGTGCATCGCACATTACTCACAGGACAGCATCGCGCACACCGCGCTTTCGCCTACCGGCCCATGCTCATCTTCAAACTGCATGCCAACACCAAAATACCTTTCCATACCTAAAAGGAAAGAAGCAAGACATTATTATTTGAACTAAGAGGAACATAAGAACTGCATATGAAGACTGTAAAGCAGCAAACCTAGGGAGTCGCAGCAGGCCTGGATTCCCACAGGGGGGCTTGCACCAGTGAAGTTACTTGGTCGCTGCTCGCCCCCCACATCTATGCGCCCCTGCCACGAGGAGCAGGATGGAGAATCCACCTTTCACAATATTAAGGTGAGGGGAAGGCCCAAGGGGGAGGAAGAAGTTGAGGCCAAGGGAGGTGGGAAAAACATAGAGACAATCTGGTATTGAATCCAGCTCTCCTATATTGCATACCCATCTTTAATAAGAGGCCTTACCATGGGACCGGGAGAGGGTTCGAGAGTGCAAATCATCCAACCAGGGCTGGGTGGCGTCCCCGTGGATACCAGGTGAGCGTAACAGGAACACATGCGCTCACAGCAGTGAAACATACGTGTGCAGCAATGAGGCACACAAATATGCAGAGCATTGAGACACATACTCACAGCACTGAAACACACACATGCAGCAATGAGAAACAAGCCTAAACAACACTGAGGAACACACATGCATGCAGCAATGGAATATGCATGCACACAGCACTATTAATATTAGGGCATTTATGGAATGTGGACGTAGCTTTGGGAAACAACAGAGCACTTTACAAACTAGAGGGCAGGACATAGTGAGGGAAGCAGAGATTCAAGGGAGTGGGGAGCTAACAACAGGGACAGGGGAGGGTGGTAAATTTGGCAGCAAGAGATCCACAAATAAACCAGAGGAGGAAACAGTGGGGATCAGATCACCAAGTCTCCGGTAGGGTGGGGAGTAGAGGGTATGTGGACCTTGGTCTTAGGGAGGAGCCATTCCATGAGCAGGCAGGTATTGAGCTCCTTCCTGAAATGTAGAGGCGAGGAGGCACATCTGGTGTTGATGGGGAGGAGGTTACAGAGTCTTGGGGCATAGACAGAGATGGCCTGTCTTCTGGTGCTTTCCTTCCAGCACCAGCAGAGTTCCAGTCTGAACATGTCCTTAATTATGGTAGATTGTAGGCCTCCATAGATACTGAGTCTCTCTATGAGGTAGTTTGGGGATTTCAGGGTGACAGTTTTGAAGATGATGCAGCAGGGGTTTGAAGATGGAATGTACTTACAGCAGGAGCAAGTGAGTTTTTTGAGGGTCGGTGATATGCACAAATTTGATGAGTTCTGCTGCAGCATTCAGGACATACCTTGGGGTGCAAGGGTAGTTGTCGGAAGGCCTTGCAAAAGGGCTTTGCCACCATTTAGGTGAACGAGAACCAAGGCTTGGACAATAGATCTGAAGTTGTTTTCTCAGATGGAGGGCTTGATTTTCCACAGGAGAGAAAGTTTGTACCAAGCCGTTTATGTCTTCCTTGCTGCATGCTGTTTGAAAGAGAAGAGTCTGTCAATGGAAAATCGAAGGGACTTGGCACAGGTGGCCAGCTGGGGTGTGAAGCCCTCAAAGTTCAAAGCAGAGAGCCAGGTCTGGTTTAGTGTTGTTGGTCAGCAGTAGGAGTTCCGTCTTGGAGGTGTTGAGCTTCAGGTAAGAACTGGACATCCATGACTGGATCAATGTGAGGCAGGTCTCGCGCCTGTGGATGTCTTCGATGGAGGATATCTTGAGGTAGAGCTTTGTGTCATCTGCGTATTTGTGAATGTGGATGTTGTGTGAGGCTATGAGGCTGTGAGGCTATGAGGGTTGAGAGTGGTTCCATGTGATGATTGAAGATCATGGGAGAGAGGATGGATCCTTGCGGGACTCCACAGGTGATGGGTAGAGTTGGTGATCTGGAGGAATCCATTTATACAAATTGGTTGTGATTAGCGGGGAAGGGTTTGAACCATCTGAGGATGATCTTGTGGATCGCCATGCACCGATGTAGATTGGCAATGAGTGTCTGCGGGCTACTGTTTTGAATCCTGCTGTGAGGTCGAGGAGAACCAAGAGGCAAGGATGGCCATAATCAAGGACTTTAGCGGCATTGTCGATCGCCTTGATGGCAGCCATTTCTGTGCAGCATCTGAGTCTTATTCTGATTGCTCAGACGGAGGGGGGATGTTGCCTTTGATGTGCTGGAGGAGTTGCATGGCTACTGCTTTCTCAAGTATCTTACCTAGGAAGGGAAGATGGATGATTGGGCGGTAGTTGGTGAGCAGCCAGGATCCAGTGTTGCTTTCTTTGGAAGCAGGAGTATTTGTCCGGTCTTGAGGGGCAAATGGAAGGTGCCTTGAGTTAGGGAGCTGTTGATGATTGTCAGGTAAGGGAGGAGTGCTTCAGTCGGAAGGGTCTTGAGTACAGGCAGGAAGGATGTCGTCTGCATTTGTTGTGGCCATGAGGAATGTTAGGGTGACAGTGAGGCCTTCAATAGTGACAGCTTTGAAAGTTGTCCAGGTGCTGATCTTGTTGATGAAGAAAGAGTTGATGGCAGTGAATTTTTCAATGGAGTGCGGTACAGTCGTCGGGCAGAGGGTTGATACAGTGCTTGATGGCTTTGAAAAGGGCTCTGCTTTCATTGTTGACCTTGGCAGTGGTGATCAGCAACCTGCATGTACCACTGGCAAACACATGCACATGGTACTGACACATATGTATGCACAGCACTGAGACATACCATTGCATCCAGCAATGAGACACACACCAGCACGCAGCACGTGGAGCACTTGGACTCACAGGCACATATTCAGCACTGTGACACGTGTGTCCATGCACAGCACTGAGTCAGGTGTGCAGCCCTCAAACACACATGCTTATGCATTACACAGACATATTTTCACATCTAACACTGAGCACACACAAACACACACACACACACAAAGCACCTATACACACACACACACACACACACGGGCGCAAGCACGCACGCACACACGTTTGTAGCACTGAAACACTCACAAAAGCAGCATTGAGACGCACACAGCACTCAGACACACACATGTCCACAAACAACAATGACACACATGTATGCAGCACTGACACACATACGTGTGTAGCATTAAAACACACATACACAAGCAGCTGTGAGATATACATGCAGGTGCAGTGCAGAGAAAAACTACATATGAGCTGTGCTGAGACACAAATCCGGCCATGCGCAGCACTGAGATATGGACACACAGCACTAAGACACACATGCATGTTGCGCTCTTACACACATGTGCATGCAGCACAGATTCACATACAAATCACTGAAACACACAGGCATGCAGCAAAGATACATGCTCATGAGCACTGAATGACCCACACCCACAGTACAGAAGCAAACATACAACACTAACACACATGCAGTACTGAAACATACCCACATGTACAACACTGAGACATGCTTGCCAGCATCACTGAGACTCTCATTAAGTAAAAAGACATGCACCCACCCATGGAGCAGGGACACACATGCACATATCATTGAGGCAAACATGTGAGCAGCACTGAGACACATGTGCAAGCACAGCACAGGGACAGAAAAATACATGCAGAGCTCCGAGACACATACCTGTGCGCAATTTTGAGACACAGGTGCACAATTCTGAGGCTCACATGAATGCAGCACTCCATCACATGCACTTTATCAGCATTGGCACACACTAATGATCACCACTGAAACTCACATGCACGTAGTGCACTTAAAGGCACACAAATGCAGCACTGATACACATATGTGCACAACTCTTAGACACACAGATGGACACACACAAACATCGCTGGAACATATGTGCAGCACTAAGACACACACACACACACGTGCACAGTACTGACTACCAGGGCACATGTAAACCACTGAGACACACAAATGTGTGTGCACACTTCAACACATGTGTTTTCAGCGCCGAGACATACGTGCCCACACAAGCAACATGAGACATACCTGGGTGCGTGCAGAGCCCTAAGACTCATGTTCTAGCTCTGAGACATGAGCACAGCATTGAGATGCATGCACACATGCAGCACCGACAGACATGCATACAGCACTGACGCATACACGAGTTCTACTACTGAGATACACATTCAACACTGATACATACATGTGTGCATGTGCAGCACTGATACACAAGCAGAACTGAGATATACGCACACAGTACTAACCCATAGGTGCACCAGAGACACACATGTGCAGCACTGAGGCATGTGTAGCACTTGAAACACATTCACACACAGTACTGAGACTCACAGGTAGCACTGAGACACACAAGATCACAGCATGGATTCACACACACACACACACACACACACTGCACAGAGACACACATACAATCACAGCACTGAAACACATGTACGCACAGCACTAACAGATAGATGCAGGCAGCACTCAAAAACATGCTAATGCACTGCACTGACACTAGCAGACAGGTGTGCAGCACTGAGACTAACATGTACACACAACAATGGCATATACATGTGTCTATGTACAACACTGAGACACAGACACAGCACTGAGACTAATGTGTATACAGCACTGATAAACATGCATGCACATGCTGCACTGACACATACACAGCAGAGATACTCAAGCACAGTACTGACACACAGGTGCAGAAGAGAAACACGTGTGCAGCAGATAGACATGAGGACATGCAGCACTTAGACACATGTATAGCACTAACATTAATCAAGTGTGGGTAGCACTGGGAGACAAATGCACAAATGACACACGTGCACAGGCACAGCACTGAGGCATGCACACAAAGAACTGAGCGGCACACCATGTGTTGCATTGAGGTACACATATGTGCAGCATTGAGATGCACATGCATGTGGAACCGAGATATACATGCCAAGATTACATGTCTGTATAGCAGTGATACGCATCCATGTTCTGCACTGATACATGTGTGTATGCTGCACTAAGGCACAAACAAACAGCACTGAGACACACATATGCACAGCACTGAGACACAAAATGGTGCAGCACCTAGATGCACGCAAACACACTCAAGTACCAAGTACCACCAAGACACATGCATATCATGCAGATGCACATACAGCATTAAAACACACATGTGTGAAGCAATGAGACCAACACAAGTAATATACAGGACTGATACACATACCTGAATTACTGAGACAAACACACACACACACACACACACACAGACACATGGATCAATGAGCACTGATACACAGAAGCTCAGCACTGAGAAACACAAATGAAACATTGCAATAAAAACGATGAGGAGCACAGAAAAACACATGTCCTCAGCATTGAAACAGATATGCGGCATTGATACATGGACATATGCAGCAAAGACAAAGAGAGACACACACACATGCAAACACACAAATGCAGCATTGGGGGACACACCCGGGCAAAGCACTGAGACACATGCGTGTGCAGCATGAGACACAAATGCATGTGCAGCCTTGAGATTCAACATGCTCAGCCCTGAAACACATGCATGAACAGGAATGAGATGCAAGCATGCACGCTACACTGACACACAAGTGCAGCACCGAGAAACACGTGGTTATAGCAGTGATATACATGCATGCAGCACTGCGATATGCATGCATGCCCAGCATTGAGATACACATGTGTGCACAGCACTGACACACATTTGTATTTTGTATGTACAGCATTGAGGTACACATGCATGCAAGCACCACACCGACAAAAACAAGTGTGGCCGAGACATATGCATGTACAGCACTGGAACACTTGCATGTACATAGTACTGACACATAAGCAGCACAAGACACACATACATGCAGCAGTGACAAATGTGTGTGCAGCACAAAAGACACACATGTCCTAGTGGGCAGAAATGACACAAAAGTACACAGCAAAGAGACACACACAAGTGTGTAGCACAATTGCATGCAGACCACTGAAACACATACATACATCACTGAGTCACAACCATGTGTGCACCATTTAGACACACACACACACACACACACACACACAGAATAGAGATACATGTGTGTGCAGCACTTAAAGACACACCCCAGAACACACACACAGAGCCGCACTAACGAACAAAGGAACACACCAATTTATTTATAGCACTGGCATTCACACAACGCACTGAGGCACACATGGATGTAGGAGAGATGCCCACTGCACTGAGACACATGCTCACAGCACTGAGACACAATGTGCATGTGAGGAGAACTGACACACAAGCATGCAGCACAGGCACACAGGCACACACACACACACACACACACACACACAAGCACACACACACACACATATCCAGCACTATGTTTCAATATTAAGAACATACTGCCCAATACAAAATATAAGAATACATTCTACAACACTGAGCAGATATGGTACAATGTTAACAACCTATGGTCTGGTACATCATTGGGTATATAAAGTACAATAGTAAACACATATGGGCCTCATTATGAGGTTGGCGGTAACCTGCCGGTGCTTCCGGCGGGTTGCTGCTGACCTCGAAACACTGAATACGCCGCCTGACTTCCCGGTACCACCAGGACATTACAAGTCCTGGCGGCATGCGAAGTCAGGCAGGAGATTCGGTAATTCCCCATAGGACTCCATAGGAATGGGGACTCGAAAGCACTGGCACCGTTGCTACCAGTGTTAGTGCTTCCATGACAACTCTGCCTACCGGGGCCGTTGTGCCCAGCAGGGGTAGACCTGCCGGGCACAGTGGCCCCGGCAGGCAGACTTGTAGTGAGGCGGTCTGGAAACAAGGGTGCCGGTAAGCTTACTGGAACCATTGTATCCGGACTGCCACACTCGTAATGAGGCACATGGTCTATTATTAAGAAATTATTGTTGATCCCTATTATGATTGATTCTTCTACCCTGCTCCACCTGCCCCCTCCAGCCTACTTCTGCAGGAGTCTTTCCTGATACATTCTGGTTTCACCATCATCGTCTTATGGAGATTGCTGGATTTGACTTTTATGGACTTCATTGACTCACGGTGCGTCACCCTTTCTCATGGTGGCCCTGAATCATGCTGTTACCATCTTTATCTTGTCTCCAGGCTTGCAACATTATGAGTTACTACTGACTTCTGCAATTGTATTTGCTCTCCCCTCTTGCTTCTCCACTCTTTTTGACTGCTTACTCTCTGTTTCTCCTCCTCTCCCTTTCTCCCTTTCTTATCTCCTCCCCTCCTCCCCTTACTTTCTTCTATGCACTTACTCTATCAGAATTGCCCCTGGACTTAGTATGATAGCAACCTCGTCTGTCTCCTCCCCCACCCCCCAGCACTATCGGAAATGTCGTCAGCTCTAGTACGATAGTCGCTTGTTTTGTTCCTCCCCTCTCTTTCTGCACCCCTCTCCCTCACCTTTTGTTTTCTCCGGCTCAACCAGAAATGTCGTCAGGCCTAGTACGGTAGTCGCCTGTCTGTTTCCATTTTCTTCCCACTCTCCCCCTCCCTTCCTTATCTATGTCTTAGCTCTTGCACTATCTGAAATGTCGTCAGGCCGAGTACGATAGTTAATTTCATATCCTTACTGTTCATTGCCTGTAAGAATGTCATTGTACTTTCCCTTGTTCTCTCACTTGCCTTGAAGCGCTTTGAAACACATTGGGCCTCATTACGAGTATGGAGCTAACCATGCCGCTTTTAGCGGCATGGCTACCCCCATACCGAGTACCGGGTTCCAGGAATAGGGAATTACCGGGCCATTCTGACCTTGGAGGGCCCGGTAATTCCCTTTCCCGGGACCCGTTACATCCCCATTCCCATTTGAGCCCCCATATGGCTCAATGGGAATGGGGAGGATGCTAACAACGGGCCCATTAATGACGGGCCCGTTGTTAGCATTCTCGTCTGCTAGCGGGTCCCGCTAAGGACGCCTGGTCTGACCAGGCGTACCAGAGTGGGACCCGCTGCAGACCTCGTATTAGGGCGGCCAGGACTGAATGGTGCCGGTCCCTTACCGGCACCATTCATTCCGCGGCCGCCAGGGTCGTAATGACCCCCAATGTGTATAGGCGCTATATAAATAAACTATCATATCATATCATGTGGCAGCAAGGTAAAGATGAAATGTCATGTGTGAATGTGTAAAAAACAAACCGTATACATTCCAAAAATATAAAGTCTCACCTAAAAAAGGTGTGTCCTGCAAGAATGAGGGAACATAGCACAGACTGGGCTAATGACAGCATCAAATACTAGAAATACCCCAAGATTGAAAGGGTGCAGTGTTTTGTTAGTGACAGCTGGCGGCAGATGATTTGCATGGAATAAACATGAGTCAAATGATTTGCATAAAATATACATACATCTCAGTTCGTCCAATGGCTACTACTAGTAACAGACTGCTCACCTCGCTGAAGCCCCTCCATAGCTTGTAGGCGGATGATGTCCCCTTTGTGGAAGCTCAGCAGACTTCTGTCATCAGTGACATAGTTGCTCACTGCAACCATGTAGTTTGAATCCTAAAAGATTTGGAGAAAATTGTAGATTTCTTTATTCACAAGCTCTATTAGAGGCCTCAGGTTGTCTTATGTTAAGTGGGACTAGTCTATTGAGTATTTCTTCTTATTTATTTTACATGTTGTGCTATAATGGAAAAAGCAAAATTGAAAACTTTTGTAATGCAAAGAAAAGAACAAGACTCAATACAAATCTAACACGGATGTGGTTTCAGAAAATTTTCCTTGCACAGACTCACACAATTCTCACCTTGGTCTGCAATACTAACACAATATGCTATGACTAGCAGGTTCCAACACATACACATTCATGTTTACTGAAAAGCTAATATGGTCACAATATTACAAGAGAATAAAAAGGCTAAGAGTCAAATGCTAAATTTGTGCACAAAAGAAATAACTTTTGACAACCAACCAGATATCGCATACTCAATGAATGGGGGGTTGATACGTTGACAGTAAAACTGAGTGGTGACACTTTAGCACATGTAACAGTATGAAGCATCTCTTTGAATTGGATACTATTAAGACATTGACATAATCACTGGTTTTGTAATAGCTCAGTTTCTAGAATTGTTAAAGGTGTTAAAGGTGTTACATAATGGCCACCACTGTGTTGATGTTCCCTGCCTGAGTCTTATGGGGTATCTGGAGTAACCTTAGAGCAGAGGTCTTCAAACTGTGGGATGCGCACCACCCGGGGGTGCAGCCGCATTGCGGGAGGCGGGGAGAGGGCGCTAGACCCCAACCTGATATGTAAAAACATTTTTAAAAAATCTTTTTATTTTTTTTTTAATGGAGGAAATGGCCTGGGGCGGCTCACAGGGTCGGACTGGAGCATAAAACTATATTGGGCACCGATGAAAAAGTGGCCCACAATTGCAAATGGCAATTCATTCCTTTAGTGACAGACTGTTTGAATAGTACACAAGGGAGTATTTTTTGTTAAAATGTAAGCAAATTGTGATATTTAAAGAATATGTATTCAGCAACAGTGGTCGAAACTACTAGCTGCATAGTGAAGTATCTCATCCAACTGTCCACAATGGCCAAACAAAACATGACCCATTTTGACCCAAAAAACTGGACCACACTAGCATTTAGCATTTTTGGTTCGGGCATTGCCCTATTGCCCTATAGGCCAGTCTGAGCCTGGCGGCTCATCCATAATGGCTGAGGGAGCGTCGGCCCAGTGGCCCCCAGGAGCCAGCCCAATGAAACACTGAGCACTCCCTCAGCTGCTTTTTCCAGCTGACGGGAGTGCTCCTGGGCTGGCTGAACTGTCAAAACGAAACAATGTTTCCCTTTGACAGTTCAGTTCCCTAGCCGCACGTGCTCCCTGAGCCACGCAAGGCTGGGGGCGTTTTGCTTTGCCAGCCTTGCATAGCTCATTGGAAATGCTGGCTTGAGGAACTAAATGTCTGTATGTGCGAGGGGGAGATCCTGCACCTCCTCGCACAAACTGAGAGAGCAGCGTGGAGCGGGGCGTATCAGCACTCACTCGCAGAACCCTGCATGTATGTGCAGGAACCAGGAAGCTCTTGCTTCAGGATTGGGGCAGAAAGTAAGTTTATGTTCATTTATTTTTAATTTCAATTAGTTTGTTTAATAGCTTTATTCTGAGTGGTCCGTTAGCACAAAACATTACAATCACAGTTATTATATTCACATTCAATTGACATAAAATTCATTAAGGACCGCAAAACAATAATTCAAGAGTAAAACCACAAGACCTTTTAAAACAAGTGATGCTACTTAAAAGAACTTCAATAAAAATTAAGTTTAGGCCTCAACTGGAGAGCAAGGTTGCAGCCTCAGGGGTGATCTATGGTTCTAATGGCTCAATGCCTATCAACTTACTTCTTAGGAGCCAAGCGCAGTGGACATACCTAGCTGAAGCAAATACTACTGTCCACTCCAGCATACTGGTGAGGAACTGCATTGCTTCCCTTGTATTTCTTAGCTCCATATCAACTAGAAGGGGTCTTAAATACCTGTGCATAGGCTCCATTAGGCTTGGACATATCAACGTGAAATTAGTTAGAGTTTCATCTGCTTGGTTACAGAGTGGACATATACCAGAGTTGTGTGGGGACCATTCATGAATATAATAAAGCTGTGTGCAAAAAGCCCAGCCTAAAACGAATATATAGGGAGCGCTCGTAATGGGGATGTATTCCATCTAAAAAAGGTTTGCAATTCCACAGTGAGTTGGGTAGGAGAAATACTGTGCCATTTTTCAAGGTATACCTTGAATCTCTAATTCCTGAAAGCGTTGTGTTTGGCAGTTGTCTTAAGGTCGACCTTAAGTGAAGGACGAAACTCACTAGGGTTTTACCAAAAGTGACAAGCCCCTGTTAGGGAGAATTCTCATTTCATAGCTAATTTCCCTTACCTAGTGAGTCCCTCAGCAGCTTTACTGGATCTCTGGAGTTATTTCTTTCCACTTGGTAAGAGTGTGAGCTTTTCACCACTCTTACTTTTGTTTTGCTATGTGTTTTTACCTGTTTTTGTGATTGTGGACTCTGGAGTACACCACTTCAGTAGCCCCCATCTCTTGAGTGTCACACAGCACCTTCTGTGCAGTGACACATGGTTGTCGTTCAGACTTCCCACCAACTCCATTTCTGAGGCTGACTACTGTCCCCCAGAAAAGGGTAAAGTTACCATTAAATTAGTCAAATTAACCACAGATCCAGTATACCCCATTTTACATGGAGTACTGGAAGGGTTAACTCTTAGCCCTTTTTATCTGTACCTCGTAGAGCATTGTTTCGCTCTTTTTAACATTTAGACATGGCTGGTGGCAGTAGTATCTACCCTAATTTTCTACCGCGGTTATCTTATATAACCGTGGTAATATTGTAGGCTATTGTGTTAGCCTCGAACTTAAACCCGCTTGACCAAATAAATTTTCTTTTGGCTCTGGTGCGGTTTATTCGCCATTTCTTTTTGTTAAAATCCTTCTTATGTTTTACTTTGCGCGGCAAACCAGGTTTGCCTTCTTTGTTCACTGTCTTTTGGCGGGCTTATGCCAAGAAGCCCTCCTCAAGGCACCTGGGTGTCTAGGTGGGCTGAATGTGAGGGAGGGGTGTAGTCACCCCCTGCACAGGGTATCCTAGGGAACCCAAGTCGCACTTTTTCATGATTGGCTGAGGTGGTTGTCCGGGCTGGACAATCCCCTTGCTGTGTGATTGACAGCCAGGCTGTGGGAATAGGGGGATTTTTCGCATAAAAGGCCGGTCTCTTGGGCTGGAAGTCAGAGAGTCGCCGCTGGAACTACAAGGAACCGAAGAGAAGCGGAGGAGAGGTTGACTGCTGCAACTATCCCGTAACGGTGAAGCCCTGCTGCAGTCCTGAGCTATCTACCCTTCAACCACTAAGAGGAGATCCAGTCCGGAGTCTTCTTCCCTTGAGCCTGGTGGGGATAACCAGATCATCTTCTTCAGCCAGAGGTCGCCTTCGTGGTCGAAATCGCTGCACACTGCTGTAGTGGTCCGGATAGCCACCTGAAGAGCCTCTCCTGTTTTTTTAAGGAGCGCACCTTTTATTCATTGTCGCTGCTGCCGGCCTCATCCCTGTGTGGTGTAGACCCCCTTCATCGTCCTTCTTCGTGCCGAAGCCAGGAATCGTGGGTCTACAGGAAACTACCAGGAACAACTGCCGTGGCACCAGCTTCTTCTTTGAAAAGGTACTGTGTCCTGCTTGAGGAATTCTGGGTGAAATCCCTATTTCTCGCTTATAAGGCTTGCCCTTATTTTTCCCTGCTTCTTATAACTTTTGCTTCTGAACATTTGACAATATCTAAAGTACTTTTGGCAACTTTGAATCGCGAACTATCTGACGTGTGATCCTCGAAACAGGAACCCAGTTCCACTTGACACTGGCTCCGGCCTCTTAACTCTTGTATTTCTGCCTATGAGTGTTCTTCGATTCTGTTTGCCTACCTAACATATTGCCTATGATTTTTGCCCCCAACTCTCTCTGGGTATCTCAGGTGCTAAGTGTGTTTTTGCCCTGGTAGCATTTCTTGCCGTGGATACGTGTTTATTTAGTAGACCGAACTGTCAGAAAGTGATCGCAATCGTATTCACGGTAACGTGTATTGTTTCGTAACACCGGTTCTCTCAAACACAGGGTACTTACTTTGCTTTATACCGTACAAAGTGAATTGGTCAGTTGTAGTGTATTTAACGTGTGGTTTTAAATTTAATAGAAGTGTTGTGTTAATAACAAATGGTTTAAAAATAAATGTACTTATATTTTTTTACCTGAAACCTTGAGTCAGTGTTTGCTTGAGCCACAGTAATTGTGTCCCTTGGTGTAATCTCTGCTACTTCTCCTATACTCTTGAGATATGCCTGGCTGCTTGTGTAGTGGTCCCTAAGAGCACTGCACAGGATTCTGCCTAACAGCCCCTAACCCACACAACATTTTGTTCACATGGAGAACCCAGCCCCGGTTTTTTGTGCCTTCCAATTGCAAGAAATCCCTCAGAGCATCTTTATAGGTAGTGGCGTAGCCAGGATTGTCTAGCAAGTGGGGCCTGAAGCTAATCTAGTTGGGCCCTTCGCAGTGACATTAAAATCTGTAAATGCCCACAGAGTGCTGCTAAGTGGGCATTTACAGATTTTGGGTGGGCATTGCCTGCTCAGGCCCTACCCTCTCTAAACCCCTGTTTATAGGGGGACAGACTTGGGATAGACCAAAGTCTCACCCAATACAGGGCTGGCTTCAGGGCAATCAAGTTGGCTAGAGGCAACATTTGGAGTTCCAAATAAATCAACGAGATTGGAACGTTCTTAGGCAAGAGCAATAACTTCTTTAAAAAAATGTTCTCAACAGTAGATATCATTTTTGTATTTTTCGCAGTCCCAAATCTCTGCACCATAAAATGCTACAGGCAATGCTTGTTTATCGAATAGCTCTAGCACCGG
This sequence comes from Ambystoma mexicanum, assembly GCF_040938575.1. NCBI lineage: Eukaryota > Metazoa > Chordata > Amphibia > Caudata > Ambystomatidae > Ambystoma > Ambystoma mexicanum. The sequence continues at coordinate 1,346,172,147 of NC_090923.1, forward strand.
TGAGATTGCCCTGCTACCATGGCCTGTAAAAAAAGAGCGAATGGCCCAGCTATATTTACTTAGATTTACCTTGGATTTAACAAGTTGAACCTAATCCCCAGGTAAATGAAGTGTCTAACTTGGTCCAATACGAGGCCATCAACCTTGATCTTCACCTGGCAGGAATTTGAAAAGGGGGGTTTGAAGACCATAACTTTAGTTTTGATGCTGTTAAGCTCAAGGCAAAGCTCCATTCTGCCGAGAAGATGTTAAGGGTAACTCTCAATCAAGCTGGAGTAGTGGCGAGGATGGCCGCATTATAGGCGAAAAATAGGGTGGGCCATTTTTTTTTACCCAATTTTTGGGGCGTCCAGGGCACATACCTTCAATGCATCCACAATTTCCTGGATGTATAGTAGGAAAATAAGCAGAGCCAGAACGCATCCATGGCGGACCCCTTTCAATACATTAAAGTGATCGGTCTGGTCCCCTCCATACCATATCTCACTGTAGCCTGGGTGAGCACATAGAGTAATTTAATTGCATCAAGCAGCTATTTCGGGACTCTCCACTTCTTCAGAATGAGCCATCATAATGCTCTTGGCACGGAATTAAATGCCATTTTGAGATCCAGAAAAATTAGATATAAATTCATTTTTAATAAAAAGCAGTGATTCACAGTGCCCTGACCAGTTTGAAATCCCACCCGGGCATTACTGATAGTCCCTGTACTCTCTACCCATTTCTGCAATTTTCCCCACAGGACTTTGCCAAATGTTTTTTCCGGTGCTGTCTAGTAGGGAAATTGGGCGATAATTTTCAGGCTGATCTTTGGGCCCTTTTTTATGTATGGGTACTATTGTGGCCTCCCTCCAGGATCGCAGAACTTAATTGGCTTGAATGGAAGCATTGAATACTCTACATAAAATTGGATGCCAGATGGTCAGTTCATCCCCATAGAAATCTAAAGGGATCAAATCAGGCTCAGTCGCTTTCCACCTTTTTTGTGAACCCAATGCCTCTTCCACCTCCTTGAGTGTTGTAACCAAGGCTACTGGGGGAATTACGTCCAGTTCATCCACAATATGGTACACATCATGCCTTTCCGGGGCTGCATAGATATTTAAAAAATACCTTCGCCAGACAGCACCCGAGATGCAGCATTGTAGAGACTAGCCGCCATCCAGCTTACTCAGGGAAACCAGCTTCCAGAACCGCACAATTTACCTTTCTTCCATGGCCTCAAAGAGCGGCCCAAGAAGCTTGTGCATGCGCTTTTTCGGTTGCGAGCAAACATGCTTTGTGATTGTGCCTCAGTTGTTGTAGTACTCCTTTGTCCACAGGTCTCAACATGCAACACTAGGTCTTTTTTTTATCTAGAGTTTACCGCATTATACCAAGAACTTTTTTTAGCCCCGGCCCTACGTTTGGTCTTTGCATTTGTTAAGGACACAAGAGGTATCCATTTTTTGCCCAAAATATCGAACACTGCTATTATGGTAGATGCGGGTAGGCCAATATTACAAAATATTGCCCAGATTTCCCACTATTGCCACATACGCCTTGGGCTTTACACCTCTCTCCATCCACTCTGCCCACTTTATCGATGTCCTAGCATGCCCCTCGACCACTATATGTTGGCTTGCGCCGACTCCCATGCCCCTCGAGTTCCACTGGTTCCAATGCAACAAGACAGGGACAAGGGTTTAAGGTCACTCTCCATCTTATCAATGATGGTCAGGCTCCTGGTTATAGGCCAGTGGCTGGCCAAAATGAATATGTAGTCGATACGAGAGGCTCCCGTTGGAACACCAAAGGTCTTAGCTGCTGATTGATCGACAACCTGCCATTGCATGCTCTAAGACTCAAGCTGGCAATAATGCACGCTGACTCTACCGCTGCTTTATGAACACTTTTTGGGGGCACAGACAGTATTGGGGGAATAGATCATGCAAGGTCCGATCTTCCCAGAGATCTTCTGTTGCCGCCAAAGGTTCCACTTGTAAATTCAAGTCCCCAGCCACCAAAATGAAGTGGCTTTTCAACATCAGGGGAGTGTTGGAGTTGCACAATTCTTGTAACTTCAATAGGGTCACCAGGCCCGTGTTCACACTCGGCCTATTGTATAAGTTGAAGAGCAAGAATTGCTCCCCCTTTTACCCTCTAAAATCACAACCACTAATTGGAGATCAGCAGAACCTGTTTCAACGGTTACCATTTCACAGTCAAGCCTAACATCATACCAAATCTGGAGCCCACCCTTCGCTCTTCCTCGATGGCCTTTAGTGGCCAGAATTGAGATGGTCGCATAGCCCTAAAAGGCAACTGGGTCCATAGCCCACGTTTCCTGGAACAATATGACCTGATATCCTCTAATGAAGTTACACCAAACCGGATCGATGGCCACTCGATTTAAGCCGGCTATATTCCAGGAGATAATTCTTAGGGGGGTAACGACCTCTGATCTGTCCCCCAATAGCCAAACCAACTGGTCCGAAAACAGGGGTGATGCCAGGAGTAGTGTCTGTGCCACCTATAGTGGCCAACAAGGCTCCTTCCCCCCAACATCCACCATAATGTGGGGCACACAATTGGGTTGCTGGGGGATAGGGCCCACGTGTCTGAGGTTGGATTCAAAGAATTGCTGAGAGCGTACCTCGATTTTTACACCCTTAGGAGGGATAGCACGCAAGTCAATGCCTAGAATACCCTGCAGTAGAACCCAGGAGCTCAAGTGCAGCTCGATATAGTCTGGGCCATCGATGTCATCCAAAAACAAAAATCTTTCAGTAAATAGCATATTGACCTTATTTATAGGTTTGAAGAGCCTAAAGATTTTGGCCTGACCCTCTCCCCTGGAATCATGCCTTCGGCCTTCCGTTTAACCATGATGGTCCAGTGATAAAAATAAAATAAGAGGTATACTATGCACCTCGATTTTAGCAATTAACTTAGCAAATGTTAAATAGTGTATGGATGCGAGTCAGTGTATGGTGATTGTTGCTCGTGTGAATTATAGAGTGTGTGTGTGTGTGTGTGTGTGTGTGTGTGTGCGTGCGTGCGTGCGTGCGTGCGTGCGCGCGCGCGCGTGCGTGTGTGTGTGTGTGTGTGTGTGTTGGTCCGTTGAGCTGGTTTTGGCGAGTGGGCGGTAAGAGGCGGGGGAGGTTTGTACAACAACGGCATTTTTATAATGCCTTTGTTGAACAATTCCCCTACCCAACTGCCAAAATCAGCTTTCCTTCTGAGGTGCTGTGGAGCCCAGGGGACAGGCATGGTATTTTTTTTACTGGATATCTATCATAGATGTCCAGTCAAAAATACTATGCTTTCCTCCTGGTCCCCCCAGCGCCTTGCATACACACATAGTCATGTTGATTGTGTTAGGCACTGTGGGGCCCAGGGGACAGGGATGGTATCTTTTAACTGGACATCTATCATAGATGTCCAGTAAAAAATATCATGCCTGCCCCCTGGGGCCGTCAGCACCAATTGTAAACTGTTTGGCTTTTTATCCAATTGTTTTTAAAAGTATGCTCTAAAATGCAAAATTTGAACCCATTATTTAAAAGTAATTCCCAGGGGGGAAAACCCTCCAAGCCTACCTTGATAGGTTCAGGCTTCCCTGCTACGCTTGGTCGCTATGGCATATCTGGCGGAAATATTTATGCCGCTCCACTTAAAAAAATCATCATCTGACACTGGGACTGTGCTGAGAGCAGGGTGGGGGGGCCCAGGGACTGTGGTGGACGCAGGATGGGCGGGAGCCATGGGATAGTGGTGGGAGCAGGGTGGGCGGGTGTTACGCCTCGGCAGGCCCGCAGGAAGGTTGTCGCCCTCCGTAAGGGTATGCGTCATTGCGCAAACCCATTCTATACCCACTAGCAACTGCCCTGGAGAATAGTGGCTTCGGCTCACTCCGCGGCAAAATTTGAACTATAATTCCCAGATTTCCACCTCCCTCTGTCAGCTCAGAGGCGATGATGCGTGAGCCTCGGTTTCGTCCGGTTCCGCCTTCTCCTTCCAGATTCAAACCTCGGAACCGGACGAAACGCTGCTTCTGATTAAAAGTTGCATCCCGGTATTTAGAAGTTCCGTCTTCAACCCTACGCTACTTGCTCGTGTACCAGATCTGTTTCTTCATTCACGGACTGCTTTTGCCTGCCGCTTTTGGAAATCTACTTACTCGTGTACCAGACCTGCTTCTTCATTCACGGACTGCTTTTGCCTGCCGCTTTTGGAAATCTACTTACTCGTGTACCAGACCTGTTTCTTCATTCACTGACTGCTTTTGCCTGCCGCTTTTGGAAATCTACTTACTCGTGTACCAGACCTGTTTCTTCATTCACTGACTGCTTTTGCCTGCCGCTTTTGGAAATCTACTTGCTCGTGTACCAGACCTTTTTCTTCATTCACAGACTGCTTCGCCTGCCGCTTTGGAACCTTGTGATCACGGCATCGGTAAGACTCTTCTTTTCACCACTTGCTAACAAGCACATCTCCTGTACTCATTGTACCTTGCCGCTAAACTATATCACCTGCAACACTCCAACTCAATTGTGTCCTTTGCTGTTGCTGTTACCATCCTCTTGCCACAATCAGACTTCCATTGGACTTTCTTCAGTAGTGCACAGGGACGCTTTGCGGATAGTGCACCTACCCGATTCTAGTGCGGCCCTCGTTCCGCCCGGGTTCAGTTTCCCTAACTAACCTACCTATTTGTTATTTTGCACTTCCGTTGTCATGAACTCCTTGGATATTACAGATTCAACAGCACATTAGTGGTAAGGGTTTTCTTTTTTGTGGCTATTCATTTTCCTTCGCTAATTGACAACTACAGCCAGGACAGGTTACATTCTCCTCTTTTACTTGTAGGTGGTTTCCAGTTACCTTGAATCAAGGGGAGGGCATAGTTCAGGTACTTCTAGAAAGAAGTATCGAGGGAAAGGGATCTTTCTGTATTCCCAATTGCTCACCTCTTGTTTTTCCTTTACAGCTGGGTTCGTGGCGGCATGTTCTCCCCGCCCTTTTGAGCGATCAGTCTCTCTGCCTGGTCCTACCCAGCAGAGAGTCATATCGTTAAAAAGGTCTTGTGCCCTCACAGAGAGGAGGCTAGGTTGGAGGCCCCGACCTAGCTCTTCAATCAATAGTTAAGTCCTGTGCCTTCCGGCCACCGATTTGGTATACTCCCCGTCCGGTGAGTAACAAAATCAGAAGCCATGGAAGAAGCGGATCCGTTGGCCACTCTGGTTCATTTGGTATCCGAACTACGGGCAGACATGACTGCAGCACATGATGCCTTACACCATCCGATTGATAACCTGAGGCCCTTTCCTGCACCCCAGACTCTGGGGATTGATCCGTCCGGTGCTACTGCCTCAGGCTCTGGAGCCCATACAGCCTCCGCCTCTGGGTTCACCTCTAGCCCTGTTCTGATGGCCACACAATTCCCATTGGCCCCTACGGAACGTTTTACTGGTGACCCAAAACAATACCGGACATTTATCAATCAATGCAAATTGCATTTTCTTTGTCGTCCTTCTGCCTTTCCCAATCCTACCACGAAGGCGGCCTTTGTCCTTTCACACCTTGGAGGGACGGCGGCAGCATGGGCTAATCCTCTGCTTGAATCCAATAGCTATGTTTTGTATGACTGTGACGCTCTTATCACAGCCATGAATAGGGTGTTTGATACCGGGTACAAGTCACAGGCCACGGACCTAGAATTCTTGAATTTACGCCAGGGTACGTCTTCCTTGTTTGCATACCTCACTAGGTTCAATCAGTTGGCAGCCGAGACGGATTGGCCAGAAGAGAAGAAATCTGGAGTATTCTACAAGGGATTGTCTGAGGAGTTAAAAGACGTCCTGGCTACTGTGCCAGTAATTCCTACCACATTCAGGGAGTTGCTTGATTTGGTGTTACAAATAGACGCTAGACGATCTGAAAGGAAGGGAGAACGGAAAAATGTGGCTCCAGTACCCCTTTCCCTTGTTTCCGTCAATCCTCCCTCCTCTGCTTCTTCTGAACCTATGCAGATAGGGGCAGTGCGTGGTCCGTTGTCTCCTGCACAACGTGAACACCGACGATCCAACAATTTATGTATGTACTGTGGTTCGCCTGAGCACCAACTCAAGGATTGTCCAAAAAGACCCTTTAAGAAGGCGGGAAATGCCAGAACCCGGCGATAGTAGGAGTCCCTACGCCGGGGGTATTATCTTTGGACTCGAATGTGGCAATTACCATACCTGTTAGTCTGCCAGTGGTATTTACCACTACAACTGACTGTTCCTTCTCTTCTCAGGCTATAATTGATTCCGGTGCTACTGGGAATTATATGGATTATGAGTATGCCATGAGCAATAACGTTCCTGTGGTTTCTAAACCACAACCTGAAGCCGTACATGCTGTAGACGGCTCTTCTCTGGTCTCGGGTCTGGTTACTCAAAGCACGTCTCTCGTCCGTATGCAGACGGACGACGGACATACTGAAACACTCACATTTGACCTAATTAAGGCCCCCAGCTTCGTGTAATTTTGGGTATTCCGTGGTTACAGCACCACAATCCTGACATCGACTGGGCCAGGAAGGTGGTACAATTCCCTTCCTCTGTCTGTAACGAAAGGTGTTTTCAGACCAGTAGCATTTCCGGTAATTCCTGTAAAGCCCTGGTGGCCTCAATGGCCTTGATAGGTGCCATTACCAATGCCATCGAACCTCGTATCCCTGTGGAATACGCTTCCTTCCGGGACGTCTTTGATAAAGGTGGCGCAGACCAGTTGCCCCCACACAGGCCATACGATTGTCCTATCGACCTGGTACCGGGGGCTAAAATACCTGCTGGCAGGGTTTATTCGCTCACACTGCCAGAAAACAAGGTGCTAAAAGTGTACATTGACAAGGCATTGGCTACAGGGTTCATCAGACCATCGAGATCACCGGCAGCGTCTCCTCTTTTTTTTGTCCCCAAAAAGGAAGGCGACCTTCGCCCTTGCATTGATTACAGGGCATTAAACTCAATCACAGTTAAGAACCAGTACCCTCTCCCCTTGATCTCTGTACTCTTGGATCAGCTCGGTTCTTCTGTAATCTTTACCAAACTTGACCTGCGGGGTGCCTACAACCTAGTCCGCATAAGAGAGGGGGACGAGTGGAAAACCGCCTTCAAGACCCGGTACGGGTTATTTGAATACCTTTTGATGCCCTTCGGGTTGCGTAACGCCCTGGCCACCTTTCAGGCATTCATGAACGATGTCTTTCACGATTGTCTGGACCGGTTTGTTGTGGTCTACCTAGACGATATACTGATTTATTCATCATCCAAGAGTGAACACACCGAACATGTGAGATTCGTCTTACAAAGGCTGAGAGAGAACCGTCTCTTCGTCAAAGCCGAGAAGTGTATCTTCAATTCATCGGAGGTTGAATTTTTAGGTTATGACCTTACCAATAGGGGCATCCGGATAAGCCAGTCCAAGGTTAAGGCCGTTTTGGAATGGCCTGTTCCTACTACAACCAAAGCCCTACAGTCATTCCTGGGGTTCTCGAACTTTTACAGGCGCTTTATCTTTTCGTTTTCTACCATCTCGGCTCCTTTAACAGCTTTAACAAGCTCGAAACAACCATACTGATGGACACCAGAAGCGCAATCCGCCTTCGAGGCCTTAAAGGCGGCTTTTTCTTCAGCTCCAGTGTTACAACATCCCAATCCGCTCCTACCCTTTTTTGTGGAAGCTGATGCTTCTGGGACGGCCATCGGGGCTATACTGTCACAACCCTGTCAGGACTCGGGTGAGATACATTCGGTTGCGTTCTTTTCGAGAAAACTGACACCATACGAGCGCAACTATGCTATCACGGAGAGAGAGTTGCTGGCAGTCAAGGACGCTTTCTCGGAATGGCGTCACCACCTATTGGGGGCCCGTCATCCGGTTACTGTCTTCTCTGACCATCGGAGTCTATTGGCATTCAAGTCGATGAAGTGTCTCACTGCCCGGCAGGCCTGCTGGCACCTTTTCTTTTCTCAGTTCAATTTCACCATCACGTATCGGCCAGCCCGCCTCAACGTTTGTGCAGACGCCTTGTCTCGCCTGCCCTCTCACCGGGAGCAAAGCAAACCCGATTGCCCTCTTCTGTTGCCTTCTAGGGAAGTATGTGCATGTACTCCACGCCCTTTGCTCCGTTCTTTAATCTCTGACTGGGTGAATACACATAAGGAGGAATGTGTAGCCCTAAATCTTGACGTGGTACAAGGACTTCCCTATATTCAGGGCCGCCTGTTTGTGCCCCCGGGGAAAGCTCGTCTCCAATCCCTTGCGTTGTCCCATGACTCCTTGATAGCTGCTCATCCAGGCCAAAAGAAGACTCTGGACTTACTCCGTCGTTGGGCCTGCTGGCCGTCTATGTCTCAAGACGTGGTTAACTATTTGGCCTCCTGTTCTGTGTGCGCTCAATATAAGGTCTCCCGGTCTAAACCTGTGGGTTTATTGCAGTCACTCCCGGTCCCTCACAAGCCATGGTACATGGTCTCTATGGATTTCATTGTGGACCTGCCACCGGTAGACGTTTTTGACACCGTCTGGGTGGTAATTGATTATTTCACAAAGATGGCGCTTTTCATTCCTTGTGCGGGTTTGCCTTCTGCTCCGACATTGGCCTCATTGTTCCTTAAAAACGTGTTCCGTTTCTTTGGTCTGCCTTCTATTGTGGTTTTGGATCGCGGGCCGCAGTTTACGTCACGTTTTTGGAGGGCTCTGACGGCATCTCTTGGCATTGATGACAGGTTCAGCTCTGCCTTCCATCCACAGACCGATGGGCAGATTGAACGGCTCAACGCTACTCTCGAGCAATTCCTATGCTGCCTTACACTTTGTTTCCAGTCCTCTTGGTTGGCGTTGCTACCGCCCCCTGAATTCGCTTTTAATAACTCTCTGCATGCCGCTTCTGGAGTGTCTCCCTTTTTTGCACTTTACGGACACCATCCACGGTCCTTGCCCCTGGATCGTGACCTTCCCATTGACAATCCAGCTGCTCATGCGTGTGTTCGGGACCTCAAGTCCATTCATGGGGTCGTTCGTCAACACCTGCTGCATGCTCAGGCAAAATCAAAGAAATATGCAGACATGCATCGGACACCTGCACCCAACTACCGTGTGGGTATGAAGGTTTGGTTGTCATCACGCTACCTGAGAATACCTGGTAAAAGAATGCTCTTACCCAAGTTTGTGGGTCCCTTTCCTGTTACAAAGGTCTTAAATCCAGTTGCTGTGCGTCTTTCATTGCCCTCTTCATGGAAACAACACCCAGTGTTTCATGTCAGTCTGCTGAAGCCTTGCCCAGCCAACATGCGGTTGCCGGCCGCCCGCCCCCGGTGCGGGTGGATGGCAATGATGAGTTCGAATCTGGCTAATATCCTGGACTTTCGACGTCGTAGGGGTCGTCCTTTTTACCTGGTTGACTGGAAAGGATTTGGCCCTGAGGATAGATCTTGGGAACCTTTATCTACTATCCATGCCCCGGCCCTGCTTCGCCGCTTCCATGCCCGTAGGGGGGTGGTGCCTCCTTTGGGGGTGGATGCTGTTACGCCTCGGCAGGCCCGCAGGAAGGTTGTCGCCCTCCATAAGGGTATGCGTCATTGCGCAAACCCATTCTATACCCACTGGCAACTGCCCTAGAGAATAGTGGCTTCGGCTCACTCCGCGGCAAAATTTGGACTACAATTCCCAGCTTTCCACCTCCCTCTGTCAGCTCAGAGGCGATGACGCGTGAGCCTCGGTTTCGTCCGGTTCTGCCTTCTCCTTCCTGATTTAAACCTTGGAACCGGACGAAACGCTGCTTCTGATTAAAAGTTGCATCCCGGTATTTAGAAGTTCCGTCTTCAACCCTACGCTACTTGCTCGTGTACCAGATCTGTTTCTTCATTCACGGACTGCTTTTGCCTGCCGCTTTTGGAAATCTACTTACTTGTGTAACAGACCTGTTTCTTCATTCATGGACTGCTTTTGCCTGCCGCTTTTGGAAATCTACTTACTCGTGTACCAGACCTGTTTCTTCATTCACGGACCGCTTTTGCCTGCCGCTTTTGGAAATCTACTTGCTCGTGTACCAGACCTGTTTCTTCATTCACGGACTGCTTCGCCTGCCGCTTTGGAACCTTGTGATCACGGCATCGGTAAGACTCTTCTTTTCACCACTTGCTAACAAGCACATCTCCTGTACTCATTGTACCTTGCCGCTAAACTATATCACCTGCAACACTCCAACTCAATTGTGTCCTTTGCTGTTGCTGTTACCATCCTCTTGCCACAATCAGACTTCCATTGGACTTTCTACAGTAGTGCACAGGGACGCTTTGCGGATAGTGCACCTACCCGACTCTAGTGCGGCCCTCGTTCCGCCCGGGTTCAGTTTCCCTAACTAACCTCCCCATTTGTTATTTTGCACTTCCGTTGTCATGAACTCTTTGGATATTACAGATTCAACAGCACATTAGTGGTAAGGGTTTTCTTTTTTGTGGCTATTCATTTTCCTTCATTAATTGACAAGTATAGCCAGGACAGGTTACATTCTCCTCTTTTACTTGTAGGTAGTTTCCAGTTACCTTGAATCAAGGGGAGGGCATAGTTCAGGTACTACTAGAAAGAAGTATCGAGGGAAAGGGATCTTTCTGTATTCCCAATTGCTCACCTCTTGTTTTTCCTTTACAGCTGGGTTCGTGGCGGCGTGTTCTCCCTGTCCTTTTGAGCGATCAGTCTCTCTGCCTGGTCCTACCCAGCAGAGAGTCATATCGTTAAAAAGGTCTTGTGCCCTCACAGAGAGGAGGCTAGGTTGGAGGCCCCGACCTAGCTCTTCAATCAATAGTTCAGTCCTGCGCCTTCCGGCCACCGATTTGGTATACTCCCCGTCCGGTGAGTAACAGCGGGAGCCATGGGATAGTGGTGGGAGCAGGGTAGGGAGAGCCCAGAGTCTGTGGTGTGGTGGGGGGAGCCCAGGGACTGGGTAGAAGTGGGATGAAGAAGCCGAGAGACTGTGATGGAGCAGGTGAGGGAGCCCAGGGACTATACTGGGAGTAGTGTGTGTTGACGGCACGTGATAGTTCATAGCCATTTGGACTCACTGTCCATTTGTCATTTTTGAGAGGTCCTGGCCTGCCCACATTTTGCTCGGGGGATGGTGCCCAGGCCTGAAAGGTTTGAAGACTACTGCCTTATAGGATGAGTACTGCCACCCGCTTCATGGCGGGATGGCATGGAGAGGATCTCCTAGTCAACCCAATCATCTAGTCTGTGCCAGTGGGCAGAGGGCTACTATATGAATAAGCAAAATGCTACTGCCCCTTTAAAAAATGTTTATTTGTTTGGGAAGCACCTTGGTTTCCTAAATGCCAGATGCACACATCCCATAGGCAGAGGAAGACAAGTTTCATGACAGCTTTGTTAACAACAATGTCCCGCGAAGAATCACTATGTGTAGAGAATCAGACAAACCAAACACTTGCACCCATATATAGAAACACATACTTTCCCATTCCAAGATGACAGATGCAGCTTTTAAAGCAGTGGCCCGTTTGACAGTATGAGAAACTTCTAGCACACTTGATCTAAGGGTCGTAAATAAGGAGAGCTCGTTGATATCCCTGCATAAATAGGTAGCACAGCTGCAGCACACTGATCGAAGCTCAGTCAGAGGGAGGGAACTTCAGATATTTAAACCCCAGCCTAGTAAAGAGAAACGTGTGTGTTTCGAGGAAGTCATGGGGGGAGTTTAGGTCACATTGGCGTTTCTGGAGAGAAGTGGGAGAAGGAGCCTGGAGTGAGATAGGACGGGACAGTGGAATTTACAGATAATGGGGGGGGGGGGGGTAAGGAAGTGGCTGGAAGAGAGTATCAGCAGGTGGAAGGAGGAGAATATAAGGATGTGGCATGAGAAGAGAATCAAGAGATCGTAGGAGATGACCAACAGATGGAGGCAGGAGGAGAGTATAAGGAGGTGGCAGAAGGTGACTGTTAAGAGGTATGTATGTATGTATGTGTGGGTTTTATATAGAGTGAAGTCATTCAACCGGAGACATCTTGGTGCTAACGACAGATTGTCTTATAGCAAGAAACCAGAAGAGAGCTAGGAGAATAGGTTGGTCAAAAAAGGCACTTTGTGTTGTGAAACAGAAATGTTTTGAGAGATATCCAGAAAGTAAGACGCATGCTACAGCTTCTGATAGACAAAGGTGGACTGTGCCAGGATTTAGACACCATAAAACTAAAAATAATACTACCCATCTTTACTCTGTTAAACTTTGGGCTAGTCAATCGGTAGTGATATTGCAATCTTAGCAGTCTGTATCGATGGTAGGTATGTTGCCTGTCCACTAGAGGATTCTTATGGTTGCCATGTACAATTTTCTGAATAAGGTACTCACATTTGAAAAATATTCTTTGTTTTACTGCTAAGCAATGCAAAGCATGCAGTCCAGGGGAATGTGGTTGAATTTCTTTACTCAGAGCAGCGTGTTACTCTGCAATCTAACAATATTTCTAGAACCAAGGCCAATGTAGGCACTGTCACTTACCCAAGTCTAATCTTGAAGAGACAGAAGCCTCAATGATAGTGACTTTCTGGGTAAGTTAAAGGGAGGATAAGACTCATTTAAAGAGTGTAAGCTGAAAGAAACTTGATCTAGTTATTGAGGAAACATGTTGGCAAAGGGACAGGACACAGTCAAAAATCATACCAAAATATTTCACCTGTGCTGAAGGAGTAGGGCATTTTCCAAAAGATTTTGTACAGAAATTGTAGTATCAGGGGAAAATACCTGCATTGTCTGTCATTACCTCCATCTTAGTAGGGTTGATCCTAAGGGAATTAAACCCGAATAAAGTTCTTAAGTGCAAACAAGAATGCTTCAGTCTTGTTGGCTGAATCTTTCCTATTTTCAGACAAAAGGCTGAGAATCATCCGCAAAGTTTTTTTTTTAAAAGTCCATGGGGCTCATTACCAGTTCGGCAGTGAGTACAGCAGTAATTCCACTGGATGGAATTACTGTTGCCGCTGTGGTAAAATAGGGTAATGTGGGAAATGGGGATTCCCACAGCGCCCATCTTTAAAAATCCAATCTGTCCTGAATTCCCCATTTACTGTAGAAATCTGAAGACAGGAGTGGAGGTAAAAATGTCCCACGACAAGGGGAAAGTGCCGTAAAAGAGGATATGCAAGCAAAATCTCAGCGAGGCAGAGCTGCAGGTCCTCGCTGATGAGGTTGTCAGCCGTGCTGAGGAGCTGTTTGGGGGACGGCACAGGAAGACATCTGGCTAGAGGAAAACAGACATCTGAGCCTCAATAAGGGACAAGGTGGCAACAGTGGGCACAGCCCCATGTGATATCAAGGACTGCCGTAACAGGTGGAATGACCTGAAGGCCAGGGTCCGCAGCCTCCGATCTAAATGCCGGCAAAAAGCTTCCACCGGAAGTGGCACTTTTGAGCCCCTTGCCCTCATACCATGGGAGGAAAAAGCCTGCAGCATCCTCCACATGGGAGGCACTGCAGGGGCTGAAGTTGAAACCAGCAGTCAGGGCGCTGAGTATGAATAGTCTCCCATGAGAAAGCAGAGCCCAAATCCCCTTCCCATGCATGTGTCTCCCAGATGTGTACAATGTACTGGGGAATGCCCTACCAAATGACATTGCGGACAATTGCACTGCAACAACAGGCATGTGCAAGGGAAGGTGGGACACTGTGCAAATAGACATGCATCTTTTTTTGTTTATTCACATTTTAAGCAGCAAAACCAATTACCTCCTTATACAGTCATTATCATATCATGACCAAGTTACACTATTTTGCTACAAACAGCTGCGACAAACGTAATTAACATACATAACAACTACCATGACTATCAATACAATTATACATATGATAGAAGACACATCCTGAGTCCAGCCCTTTATCCCATTCTTATGGCGAGTTCCCTCAAAGTCCTCCATCTGTCCCCACAATCAGGAGTCCTTCCCTTTGAATCCACATGCATGCCTTACATTAATCACCCTGAATCCTCAGAGAAGCATATAGTCTGAAGGAGAGAACATTGGGGGTCATTCAGAGTCGGGTGGTCCGGAAAAAAAGTGCCGGTATCCACGGATACTGGCACTTTACCAGACTGCCATACTACGGGTTTACCAGTGGGGCACCTTGGTTTACCTCCAGGTAAAAGCTGGAGGTAAGCCACCGGCCAAAAAAGCCCTTGTTACGGCCACCAGCATTGCTGGTGGTGGTAATAATGGCAAATACCCTTGTGGAGTCCTATATCACTCCATGAATGGGGATTCATACTGCTCCACCGGCACTCGTAATCCGGCGGCAATGCCGCCGGACTGGCTGCTGGAAACGTTAACAACCTTTGCTGGTATCCTGGCGGCTCTACTGCCAGGATACCGGCTAGGTTGTAATGAGGCCCATTGTCTGCATTAGTTCATTTCAGGCCATGATGTTGTCGCTCACCTCACCCATACCTCTGTACACAGCCCTACGCCACGTTGTGGTCTCAGCCACTGACCATAGTCTAAGGTCATTACATCAGGATTCAACCTGTGTACCCTCCGAGGACTTCAACGCCACTGCAATCCTATGCTTCACCATCATGCAGGCCTAATCAATCAGCTTGCTGACATGCTAAGCAGTTCGGGGGTGAGGAATCACACCCAATAAGCACGCCTCTGGTGTCCATATGAATTTAGTAATCCCGGCCCTATCTGAGTTATAATTGCTGACCATAATTGTTGTACCACCGGAAACATCCAAAACATATGTATCATGTCCGCTCTCTCATCTGCACATCTAGGGCAGAAGGGAGACGTCGACCTGGAGAACCTCGCTTTCCAGTGTGTTGTTATATATACCCTACAGAGCATGTACAATTGAATACACTTAAACCAGGAATTCCTAGACACCATTTTGGTGTACAGTAGCACATTTGCCCACTCAGTTTCTTTAGGTTCTCTACCTAGATCCTCTGTGACGATTCACAGGATCCCATCACTTCTCCCTAGGGGGGAGCCCTTCCCTGTGAGGCTAGGGAGGTGAGCCCGCTATGCAACATTCCCTCTAGGGGTGGCGGTAAACAGGACCTCACAGGAAGAGACACCCCTCTGGGGTATAGGGACTCCCGTTCCGTGAAGGAACTCCCTAATCCTCTTTCGCTGAGTCTCTCATTGTGCCAAGAAGTCCAACCTGAAGAAACTACTGTGTTCTATTGTAAGATCTCTTCTTTTACTCAACTAAGACCTGAAACCACTGAGAAGAGGAAGAGTAAAAGAGACATGAAGAATGGTAACAGGTTGGAACCCAATAGCACTGAGAAGATGAGTGAAGGAGCAATAACTACTCCTTTAGTGAAGATAGCCAGTACAGAGAAGAGTTGGCCCTAAAGAGGCATATAAATACCTCTTGGAAACAAAGGAAGGACTCTGATCCTCTGCTGATGACGACCCAGCAACTGGGGATAAAAACGGAGGAAATACATGCTAAATAGAGAGGCTGGCGACAAGTCTATCCACCCCAGGAAGCTCAAACCTGGGAACAGAAGGTTGTGGAAAGAAGCTGGTCTTCCGTCGAGAGGGCGACATGGAAAGGTCAGAGGAGTACTGCGTGACTCAACAGAGAACCGTTCCACTGAGAATCTAGAAGAAGTCAGACGGTGGCGTGGCCTCTGGGAGGTGGACTAAGTGGTCCATAAACTGCGCAGACACCAACAAACCAAAGGCTCTGCAGAGCCGTAAATGCATACAAGAAAGTGGAGGGAGAAATGCTGGTAGCATTTACAGAGAACGAGCCAGCCCGCAACCCTAGGAAGAACTGGTGACGCTGCCCTGTCAAATTCAAGGTAGCAGGAGTGGCGGGAGACCCGGTAAGGGGTCGGGCCAAGTAAAGATTGTTAGAGGAGTAATTGTGAGAACCATGACAGAAGTAAAGACTGCTACAGGACTACAGGAGTAATCTCTCTCGTCAGTAATTGTAAAGATCATAAGAAAAGACAAGAGTGTTACAGGAGTGATCTCCCTGCTCGAATTAATTGTGAAGACCATAAAAAAAAGGCAGTAGTGTACAGGAGCAGTCTTCCTTGTCACAGTGGTTGTGGAAACTAAGAAAGACCAAGAGTACTACAGGACTAACCTCCATTGTCCCAATAGTGCAAATAACAGTTTGATGAACCAAAAGCAAGAAACCAGGAGAGATCATATGAACAACAGTTAAGGAAAGAACCGTTTTTGACATTGAGAACCCATAGTCATAGGGCACTTGACAAGACCAAAGAAGTCCCTCTAAGGAGCAGCAGGGGCTAATCAGAACTGTTACAAGAGACTATTAGAACATCAGTTACCAAGGGTGAGCCAGCCGCGCTCGGAGCAGAGAGCCATTCTTCTGAGCCCCTTTTTTTCTGAAATACATTTTCATTCGTGGTAGGGACAGAAGTAGGCTTGTTTTTGTACAGAGGGCAGGGATTTTACTTTGGACAAACCACCTTGATGACAAGCACTCTAGTATAGGGAAAGCTAGCTCTTTTTATTATATTCAATAAAAGCATTGTATAAAATGCAACCCCTTTATCCGACTCCTTCTTCTGACTTACCACACCTCTTCCCACTTAGTTCTCACCTTGAGTTCCCCCTTTTGCTGTCTAATCAGCATTCCCCCGTCTAGTTTAGAATCCCCATGTCCCTCTTCCATCAGGTCATATAACAATGCCAGAGTAGCATCTTATCCTAAGTAATCCAGGAGTCCCTGCCATCTGGCCCTAGCATCTTTGATCAATCCCAAATATGTCAGAAATGTGCCAGCATGATTCCCATGTTCTGCCACCAGTTCTGAGAACTCCAGCAGCGTACCATCCCAGAACAAGTCCCCTCACATGACATTTCCTTCGTCCTCCCAATAAGACCTGATAGCATGGATGTCCCCCCATCCTCGCCCATAAAGAGAAGCCAGGGGTATATTTGAGGACTAGGGCTCTCAAACACCAATTAACTTTCAGGTCCTGGGCCATACTTTCTTATGTAGCTGCAGCATGTACATGAAGTCTAGAAGTCTCTTATCATCCACCCATAGGACCTCCTTTAGTAGGTACAGCTGCTGTGCTGAGTGTAATAGTGTTGTGTCCAATGTGGATTCATCCGACAGCCATCAAACCATGAACTGCATCGGCCCAGGCAAATAGTATAGTTCGAAATGCGGCAGTTTCATACCACCACAAGGTGCCCAGTGCAAGCTATGCCTTCCAGATCTCCATAAAAAGCTGCTCACCACGGTGTTCAGCGTTCCAAATAAAGCCCTGGGAATGTCAAAAGGTATATTAAAGTTTAAGTTACTTACCTGTAACTATTGTTCTCAGGCATGGGTCTGGCATGGATTCACATGCTCATGAATATTCCCCGTCGTCAGGCTGGGAATCCTCGGCAAAAGAAAAAACGGTTTCACTTTTGTTTAAAACTGTATTTCTCCACTAAACCAATCACTGTCCTCTAGGTCATACTGGCCCCATCCAATGACAGTCCTCACCCTAAGCTATAACCCTGGAGGCCATCTTCAGATTTGGTAAGCATGTAAAGTGGCAGTATGAACCAGGAAGAGCCTCAGAGGGGAAGGAGTGAGTGTTCGCATGTGAATCCATGCCAGACCCATGCTGGAGAACAATAGTTACAGTTAAATAACTTAAACCTTCTCCATCATGGGGTCTGGCATGGATTCACATGCTCATGAATAACGATTACACAACAGTACATGTACACAACCATGGGAGGTAGCAAGGCTCAACAGAAGCAATAACACTCACCCATGGAACAGATTCAGCTCAAGTGAACAGGTTGCAAAGCACTGCTTGGCCGACTCTGGAATCCCTGTATATGCAGTAGAAGGTGTGCGTGGACCTCCATGTAGAAGCCCTGCAAGTGTCGAGCTGGGGCCCGCCAGAGAGAAATGCTGTCGGTGCTGTGATGGCTCTGGTGGAGTGGGCTCTTGGCCCGCCTGGCAGTGGCCTGCTCGCCAGTCGATGACAGTGCATGATTCAGCCAGAAAGCCCCCTGCAGATGGAAGCCGTATATAAGGCTTTTCCATGATTTATAGGTCCAAAGTTGACAAACAGCTGAGAAGTCTTCCAAAAATTCTTTGTACGTGCCACGTAGAACTTCAAGGAAAGACAAAAGTCCAGCAAATGCAAGGCCCTCTCTGCTGGCAACGACGGATTCAGGAAGAAGACAGGTAACACCAAAAGTTAGTTGAGGTGGAATTCTGACGGCACCTTTGGCATAAAGGAGGGGTATGTAGGGGGGTGTGACCAGCAGCCATGCAGGGAGGACGTCCAACAGCCGTAGAAAAAGGTGACTATTTGATAAAATCAGGCAATTTAAAATACAGGAAACGTGGCGCAGCGCATTGGTCATGTGAAATTTTCGTTGAAATTGCGAAAATTGACTGTGCAGAGCCCTTTCGTGGTGTGTCCAGGACCTGCGCTGCACAGAGACCAGAAAATGGCGGCCGGCAGTCGAAGACAGTGAAGAGTACGCTGCGGTGGTAGTTAGGGGACCCGGGCCCACAGAGTCTTAGATTGGGCGGAACCGCCCCACAGAGACCGGTGAAGGGGCTAACCTGCGGCGACCGCCGCAGTACAACAGAAGTGGGAGGAAGGAAGGAATCAAAAGCGGAAAGAGGCAAGGAGGTAAGCCGCACTCCAGCACTGCGAGCGGCACCCGTCGGCGAACCACGGGAAAATCAAGGAGCGGGAACGCTGGTATGCTATAAGCGGTGTGAGTGAGGATCGGCTGAGTGATCTCGACCACAAGGAGCACCCCACCGGGTGGGGCACGCTAAGACATATAGAACTAAGTCATCTACCCCTGGCACTCTCACAGTGGAGGCAAGGAATATAAACTGGGCTGCAGAATGCACATGAATAGAGCAGAGTTGCGCGAGGTCTGGCCTAACATCGACACCCATGCAAATTTATCATAACAACGTAGATTGGCGATAACAGTGAAGATATCAAGGCCATAACTCTGCTGACACCCACCAGGAAGTTCTTAGCGGAGGGGTTCAACAAGTCCACACAAAACACAAGAGAGAAGAAAGCAGAATACTGGCATTTACACTGCAGGCACTTACCGAAGCGCAGATGGCAAGTACACCAAGTAAAGGGAAGGGCAAGCAGACCACGCTGGAATCCTTCACTAAGGGCCCAGAGGACAACAGCTGAGACATTGAACATAGGCCAGACACACAACCAACCCAGTCAGAAGGAGAACAACAGATTCTGGCTGCCATTGCCGTGCTAAAATGCATATTGGAAACTAAGATAGACGCTATGGGGATAGATATAAGTTTGCTGCGCCAGGATGTGCAAGCTCTGGCGAAATGTACGGGCAACGTAGAGCAAAAGGGGGAGGATAACTGCAGTAACATCAGCACAATGCAAACCGACTTCCATATATTGCAACAACAAGTGAAAATGCTTGAAGACAAAGCGGAAGATGCAGAAGGAATGGCCCGCAGAAATAACATCAGGCTACAAGGGCTGCCGCAGGGAATGGAAGGAACGGATCCCACGGCATACATAGAAAACCTATTGCTACAAGAAGTGGGCCCAGGCAATTAGACACAGGGATTTACAGTCAAGCGGGTACACAGAGCCCTAACTAAGAAGCCCCATCCGGGCGCACCCCCAAGCCAATAATAGCAACATTTATAAACTACAAGGACTGAGAGAAAATATTGGCATTCTCGAGGGCCGGATGGGTCATGCAGAGAGCATCAACGAAACTAACGGTCTATCCAGACTACATCTTTCAGGTACAGAGAGACAGGGCCCAGTTTGGCCCTACTAAAGAAAAACTAAGAAAGTCTGGACTCAAGTATATGCTAATTTACCCGGCTTGACTAAAAATTCTACGAAACGGCTGCTTACTGTTCCTTAACAGCCCAGAGGAAGCGCAGGACTGGATGGACAAGGAAAAGATTGCGACAACATCAGAAGACGCCGGGTCATGATCACGGGGATGGGTGCGGGGCTGTGGGGAACTAGATGATTCGGCAGAATGCACCTGAATAAACAAACTCGAGACTTGCTCGGGATAACACCCACCTAACCTACTTCAGATGGATGAAGTCAGCAACATATTGGGATTATTACCTTATAGGCACTTTTGGAGAAAAATCCCACACTTTAGCAGGAAGTACCAAAGGACGTTACTGAGACGTCTTCGGGGCACAAAAGGCTCCGGCATCACAACCCTAATTGGAAGCAAACGAGGGTGCTAGTTTGAGAGCATTCTCTCGCAGTGCACCACCGCCACAATGACCTGGGAGGTGAGGTGCTAAATGAGAGCACGCCTGAGCATGCTGGTCGAAGCTGGGCAACAGTTTCAAGCTGGGAAGGGGAACAAAGGGGAGGGGGGGAGTTAAGTGGGAGTTATGGCCTTTGTCGAATTATAGTGATCAAAAACACGAATGCGAACAAGTTAACATTCAGTTACGGGGTGTGATTGGGGACTTCAATTTCAGGAAGTTGACAATGAAAAATACATACTATACTGGCTATGGCGAACAACATTAGACTAGCGACATTGAATGTGAGGGGGTTGAATAATTTTGTCAAGAGGAATAGAGTTATAACATATTTACGCAGGCAGAAAGTAGATGTAGCTCTGTTACAAGAGACACATCTCACAGTGGAAAGACAAACCACTTAGGCTAGGAAATGGGGGGACACGTGGTAGGCTTAACATACTCAGCATACTCAAGAGGTTTTCTGACCTGGGTTGCTCCTACAGTAGCTTTCCAAATACTACAGACAGAAATAGACAAAGAGGGTAGGATGGTACTAATAAGGGGAATGCTGGAGAACAGACAAATATGCATTATAAACACCTACGCACCAAATCACGATGCAACCACCTTCTTTAGAACTATGTACACTAAGATAGGAATGCACAGGGACAATGTTACAATATGGGGTGGGGATCATAACTGTACGCTCGACCCAATAGTAGATAGATCTGATATGAAATGTAAGTAAGCATCTCCAACAGCAAAGGTACTCAGAACCTTGTTACACTCCTTTTCACTGGTAGATATATAGAGGAACCTTCAGCCAGACGAGCTGAACTATTTACACTACTCGGCTCCACATGATGTACATACTAGATTGGATTACTTTCTTACAGGAAAGGAAACCTTGGGGGAATTTACGGAAGCAGTATATAAAGGGCGAGTCCTATCAGATCATGCACCGTTGATTCTCAAATACAGGGTAACACAACCCAAGCCACCGGTTCCGACATGGAGGCTTACAAGTGAATCCCTTGGAGATGTAGCGTTTAGAACAACAATCAAAGACTGCATCAGTGACTACTTCACTCTGAACACGGGTAGCGTGAAGTCACCGGACATGTCATGGGAGGCATTTAAGGTGGTTGTAAGGGGTGAAGCCATAACCAAATCAGGGGGTATACAAGCAGAGTTAACGGGAGCGCTTCATAAGGCTGAAAAAGGGCTGGAAGACCTAGAAAAAACAAATAGGGATAAGGGAACAGATCGAAGAAGGGAAGTAGAATTAAGACAAGAATGCATGAAGTGCTGGGACAGGCTTAGGAAATTAAATTAAACAAGATAGATAGAAAGGCAGCATGCAGAAGGAGACAAGCCCGGAAGACTCCTAGCATGGCTATATGAATGCAATCGGGTTCAGGATGTCATCTGCTCAGTCATCAGTAGACAAGGCCACCTCTGTAACACGCAGGAGGAAGTTAATAGGACCTTGTACGAGTACTACACTGACCTCTACACGGATGAGAACATATTATTCTGAATTGCAGGAAGCTCTAGAATAAATTATGTTACCGTGCCTAAGTGGGGAGGAGGCAACAAAAATGGAGGGCCCCATAACGGTAGAGGAGATAATGGCCTCAGAGCACTACCCACTGGGAAAGCACTGCAGCTGTACTGACTACCAGGAGAATTCTATAAAGAATATGCAGAAGATCTTGCATTGGTGATGTTAGGAATATTCAACGAAGCATATGAGATGGGATCATTGCCGAATAGCCTTATAGAAGCAGTAATGATCCCATTACTGAAGCCCAACAAACCTACAACGGAATGTGGCTCATATAGTCCCCTATTCCTGTTAAACCAATACAGCAAGATATTGGCGGCAATACTGGCAAATAGATAACAGAATACTATTGGGACGTTAGTACATCCAGATCAGACTGGTTATGTGCCAGGGATGAACATGGTCTGGAATTTGAGACTCTTACACCATGTTATAGACAACACAAGGCTATACCAACACCATTGCGCAATGGCTTCATTAGACGCAATGAAAGCATTTGGTTCTGTGCAATGGGAGTGGCTATACAGAGTCTTAGAGAAATTTGGCATTGGAGAGGGGTTCATTAGATGGGTCAAATTACTATACACAGGCCCCGAAGTGAGAGTACGAACAGTGGGGCTGTATTCTGCCACAATCGAACAACAAAAAGGTACCAGATAAGGATGCCCATTGTCCCCGCTACTCTTTATCCTTGCAATGGAACCAATTGCAGCCTACCTGAGATTCGAGATTGGGGAGGCGGGAATAGAGATAGACGGGATAAGACACTTAGTGTCCATGTTTGGGGATGACATGTTGTTGTATGTCTAGCAACCAAAGTTAATCTACAATACAGATTAGATATGCTTGATAAGGAACAAGTTACTTACCTGTAACTGTTGTTCTCCAGCATGGGTCTGGCATGGATTCACATGCTCATGAATATTCCCCGTCGTCAGGCTGGGAATCCTCGGTAAAGAAAAAACCAGTATCAGTTTCGTTTCTGATCTGTCTTTCGTAGTAGTAACCAATCACTGGTCTCTGCGTCATACTGACCACAGCCAATGACTGCCCTCTACCTAAGCCCCGCCTCTGGCAGCCATCTTCAGATTTGGACGCACGTGAAGTGGCAGTATGACCAAGTGAAGAGCCGCAGAGGGGTAGGCAGGAGGGTTCGCATGTGAATCCATGCCAGACCCATGCTGGAGAACAACAGTTACAGGTAAGTAACTTGTTCCTTCTCCAGCATGGGGTCTGGCATGGATTCACATGCTCATGAATAAAGAATACATAGCAGTACCCACATGCACAACCACGGGAGGTGGCAAAGGCTCAACATTAAGCATCACATCAAACTCAACATTAAGCAATCTTACCTCCTCACCAGGCTCACCTCAGGCGAACAGGTTGCGCAGCACTGCTTGGCCGACCCTGGACTCCTCCCTGGAATCCCGATCGACGCAGTAGAATTTCGTGAAGGTGTGCGTCGACCTCCACGTAGCAGCCCTGCAAATGTCCAGCAGGGGCACACCAGATAGGAACGCCGTGGTAGCTGCGATCGCTCTGGTGGAATGTGCTCTCGGACGGCCAGGCAGCGGTCGGTTTGCCAACCGGTGACAGTACATGATACAGCCGGAGAGCCATCTGGAAATGGAAGCCTTCGAGAGAGCCTTCCCTGATTGACAGGTCCAAAGTTCACAAAGAGTTGTGACGTCTTCCGAAAACACTTCGTGCGATCCACGTAGAACTTCAGCGCTCTAGCCACATCCAGCGAGTGCAAAGTCCTCTCAGCCGGCGACCAAGGCGACGGGAAAAACACAGGCAACACTAAGGGTTCGTTGAGATGGAAGTCCGACGGCACCTTGGGCATGAAGGAGGGGTGCGTCCTGAGCACCACCCTCGTGTCGTGAAATGTCAAGTACGGGGCCTTGCAGGAAAGGGCCTGGATCTCTCCCACCCGTCGTGCGGAGGTGATGGCCACAAGAAACGCTGTTTTCCACGACAGGAACTTCAACGGGGCCGAGTGCAGAGGCTCGAACGGAGGTCCCATGAGCTTGGTCAGCACCACGTTGAGCTCCCACGCCGGGGCCGGAGCCTTCACCGGCGGGAACGATCTGAACAGTCCCTTCATGAACTCTTTCACCAGACGATGAGACCACAAGGACGTCCGCCCCGTGGTTCTAGTGTATCGGGAGATCGCAGCAAGATGAATCTTGATGGACGCGTGTGCCAGTCCAGCTTTGGCCAGCGTCAACAGGTACGGCAGTACTTGGGGAGCCGTAATCCTTAGAGGGTTAATCTTCTGTGCGTGGCACCAGACAGAGAACCTCTTCCATTTGTGTCCGTAGCATTTAAGAGTCGAGGACGCCCAGGCCTTTGCAAGAACCTCTCTGCAGTCGGCCGGTATGTCGTATCCTCCAAACTCTAGCGCTGCAGTAGCCAGGCCTGCAAGTTCAGCGACTTCGGGTCGTGGTGGAGGATGACGCCTCCTTCCCTGGAGAGCAGATCCGCGTCCACTGGCAGCTTGATTGACGGGGACGCTGACAAGTCCAGAAGGTCCGGGAACCATATCTGCCTCGGCCACGCAGGTGCGACGAGGATCATCCTGCACCGTGACCTCTTGAGCTGGTTGATGAGCGGGATCAGTAGTGGCAATGGAGGGAACGCGTATAGGAACAGGCCCGCCCAGGGGAACGAGAAAGCATCGCCCATGCTCCTCGGCTGGGGAAACCTGCTGGCGAACCTCCGGCACTTGGAGTTCGTCGCCGTCGCAAACAGGTCGATCTGGGGTGTGCCCCACAGTCGGAAGAGGCGATCCACTAGATCCTGCCGTAGTTCCCACTCGTGGCACGAGCGCAGCTCCCTGCTGACTGAGTCGGCGATGGTGTTTTTTATCCCTGCCAGATGAAACGGTCCTGCGCCTCCTTGGACAGTGCTGGGGACCTGGTTCCGCCCTGTTTCCTGATGTAAAACATGGTGGTGGTGTTGTCGGTGAAGATCCTCACCACCTTGCCCTTGAGGGACGGAAGGAAGGACCTGAGGGCCCAGAACACTGCACGGAGCTCCAGGACGTTGATATGGATGGACTTCTCCGTCGGGAGCCAAAGGCCTCTCGCGTGCAGATTTTCGGTATGATCTCCCCACCCTTCCAGGGAGGCATCCGTGGTCACTGTCTCCTGGTGGTCTGGGGTCTGGAAGTCCATGCCCGCCGTCAGATGCACGCAGGTGCCCCACCACCGGATCGCTCGGCGGAAACTCTCGTCGAGTGTGATCCTCTCCTCGAAGCCGCCCGTCGTTTGGATCCAGCGCGCGTCCAGGAACTCCTGCAACGGGCGCATCTGGAGCCTGCACATGGGAATGAGGTAGATGCAAGAAGACATCATTCCGAGGAGGGACTTGTCGGAAACCAACATCTGCTGTACCTTGCCCAGGATGGACCTGGTCCTTTCCTCTGACGGGGAGGCCAGAAGGGACACTGTGTCGAGCTTCGCTCCCAGAAACAGTGCGTTTTGCGCGGGTACCAGGTGGGACTTGGCGTAGTTCACGGAGAATCCCAGGACCGTGAGAAGTTGGACGGTCCTTGCCGTGTGCTCCACGGCGAGCTCCCTCGTCTTGGCTCGTATGAGCCAGTCGTCCAGGTAGGGGTAGACGTGGATCCCCTCTCGGCGCAGCTGCGCCGCCACTGGTGAAAGGCACTTGGTGAATACCCTGGGTGCCGACCATAGACCGAAGGGAAGGGCTCTGAACTGGTAGTGACGCCCTTGGACCACGAACCTGAGGAATTTTCGGTGCCCCTTTAGGATGGGAATATGGAAGTAGGCATCCTCCAAATCCAACGACGACAGGAAGTCGCCCTCCTCCAGCTGACCCAGGACGTGCTGGAGGGTGACCATCCGGAACTTCTGAGCCTTGATGAACTTGTTCAGCCGTCGTAGGTCTAGGATGGGGCGCCATCCTCCCGTCTTCTTCTTCACGAGGAAGTATCTTGAGTAAACTCCGGAGCCCCGAAGCCTCCTTGGGACGAGTTCGATGGCGCCCTTCCTTAGCATCGCCCTTACCTCCCGGAGAAGCTGAGGGACGTGAAGCTCTTTCCTGGCCACAGGGGGGACGCGCGGGCACCTTCTTTGAAACTCGAGCGCGTGGCCCTGGGCTAGGGCGTCCAGCACCCAACGGTCGGTGGAGATGGACTCCCACACGCTGACGAAGCTCGCCAGCCGGCCTCCCACCGGGGTGCTTCGGTGGGGGCCCGACCCCACGGCCGGTTCAATCCTGCTTAGACAAGGCTTTGCCGCCTTGACCTCCTTGGCGACGACGGCGGGGTCCGCCTGACTTGCCTCGTCCCCTGTAAGCTTCCTGAGACGACGAACGGGCCGCTTGACGGTAGGTGGAAAATCCGCCGCCAGAACCTTTGGAGGCGCCCTTGCCTCCGCCGCTCCGAAAGGGCGGCCGCCGTTGCTGGAGAACCCCGAGAGCCCGGGCTGTCTCCGTGTCCGCTTTAATGGCTTGAAGGGAATCGTCCACTGTTTTCCCAAACAGGTTGTTCCCATCGAACGTCTTGACGGAAGTCAGTAGCCTTGAGCCATCCACGCCGCCTAAGGCACACGCCGTTGCCCAACTGGCGAAATCCAGTGTCGGCGATGTCCGTCGCAATAGTGATGGCGTGGTCCGACGCCACCTCACCTTCCTGCAAGATCTCCAGGGCATCCGCCCTCTTGTCGTCCGGTAGGAAGTCCAGCAGGGGAGCCAGCTTGTACCACAGCTCCCTGTCGTACCGGGCTACGATAGCCAAGGCGTTAGCCGCCTTAATCGTCGTCGCTGCAGACGAGATGACCCTGCGCCCCATCGTGTCCAATTTCTTTCCCTCGCCGTCCGGCGGGGAAGTAGACGTGGAAGCCGCGACCCCCCCCGCTTTCTTCCTGGCCGCCACGGAGACGACGGAGTCCGGGGTAGGCTGCGCCCGGAGGCACAAGGGGGCCGCGTCCGGGACCCGGTACTTCTTCTCGTACCGGTCTCTTCTAGCCGGCGTCGTGGATGGGTTCTTGAGGAGGGCGAGGCCCTCATCCCAAATATCGCCCAGTAGAGGTACCGCGAGGACCGTCTTCCTCTTGGCCTCGCGCCGCTGATAAAGGAAACCTTCCTTCTTCTTCTCCTCAGGGCAGAGCTGGAAGAGCTCGGATGCCCTGGCGATCATGGAGTGAAAAGATCCAATCTCGTCGGGCGGGGAAGCCCGGGTGGGAGGAGACGACGGCAGATCCTCGTCGTACACCTCGTCGTCCGTACCCGTTGCGGCCGTGTCAGTCCCCGTATCATCCCCTCGAGTCGTGGACGGGGAGGAGGGCTGAACGGGGCGCGACGGCTGAAAAGGAGGTGGAGGGTGAATCCTTCTTTTTTTAGGAGGGGGGCTGCCCGAAGGGCCTGGTTCCGGGTCCCCCGACGGGAGTGGTTCCTCCACTGGTAACGGCAGTCTCGTCCTTATCTCTGAGCATAAGGACTGTATAGCCAACAAAATGGCCGCCGAGTTGTCTTGCGGCACTGGCAGAGGGGAATCCGACGGGCGGTCAGGGGCCCCGTCGGTACCCTCGACGATGTCGTCGTCTCCTGCGTCGGGATCCCTCCCGACGGGCTGGTCTTCTTCCACGCCAACGCCGTGGCTTAAGACCTCGATCAGTTCTTCCTCAGAGGTTGAGGCCGAATCCACGGCGACCTCCTGCCCCCCCTTTTTCTTCTCCGTCGGAGGTTTCACGGGGGTCCTGTCGATGGGCATAAAAGAGGACTCCCTCCGCGGTGGCAGGGAGACTCTGAGCCCCGAGGTCGCCACCACCGGCGTAGCCTCCACAGGCTGAGCCAGGGCCGCCGCGACTGTCTCGATAGAGGCCTTGGCCGGATGGATTAAGGCTTTCACCACCTTTGGTGCGCTCACCACCTTCTCCTTGAGGGGGGGGACACTGCCTCGCTCCCCCTCCGCCTTCGAGCTCGACCGGGGCCTCTCCAGGAGCTTCGCCGGGTGCTCGGCCTTCCTCTTACCCGACCCAGAGCGTTGGCTCGTGGTTGATGGTGCCGGGGAGGGTGCGCCCTGCCTGGTGCCCGTAGAGCCCAACCGTTCGGCGCTCCTGGTGCCAGCGGACTCGCGGTGCTTGGCCTTATGTTGGACCCCCGTCGCCGGGGCGTCCTCAAAGGTCTTAGAAGACCGCTCGGATTTCTTCTTCTTCTTCTCGCCGGACGGGCTCTTCCCTTCCAGCCAGTTGGCGAGACGTTGATGGCGGTCCTTCATGGTCCGCTCCGACATGTTGCCGCAAAACGCACAGTCCTTCTCCACGTGCGTCTTGTCTTCATGTAGGCAGTAAAGACAAAAGGAGTGTTCATCTTCCTTAAAGACATTCTGCAGCTGGCATCCAGGGCAGACCCTGAACAGCTTTCCGGGCGTCGAGCTTCCCTTCTCCTGGGCCATGACCGAGATGGGCCTGAGAAACTTCTGGAGTCCTCCAAAAGCGTAGCTCGACGAATCTTCTCCCTTGAGGGGCGTAGACCAATCCGACACGGGTCCCCGTTGATCGGATGGAGAGTCGGTGGAGCTTGAGGCTCTTTTGACCGAAAAAAAACGAAGTTTTTGAGAAAAAACGTGAAAAAATAGCACTAACGCTCGAGAGCAATAGCACGAGGATCCCAACACATGAACGTGCGGTAAAAATCTGAAGATGGCTGCCAGAGGCGGGGCTTAGGTAGAGGGCAGTCATTGGCTGTGGTCAGTATGACGCAGAGACCAGTGATTGGTTACTACTACGAAAGACAGATCAGAAACGAAACTGATACTGGTTTTTTCTTTACCGAGGATTCCCAGCCTGACGACGGGGAATATTCATGAGCATGTGAATCCATGCCAGACCCCATGCTGGAGAAGTTCAGTGAATTGTCTGGCATCAAAATAAATAAAGGAAAATCTGGCATGTTCCCATTGGCTGGCCTGAAGGGTATAAAAAAGGAATTACTACCAAGGCTGACACTACGATGGAGCCCTGAATCCTCCCGATATCTGGGAATAGAAATATTTCATTACCTTCTAGATGAGCATACTAATATCACACGCAAAAGGCTACGAATGGGGTCATAAACTGCATGTACTTCTGGGGGAAGTTACCACTGACACTGATGGGAAAGGCGGCACTGTTGAAAATGGTGGTATTGCCCAGGCTACTGCACTACTTCACAAAGATCCCATATGATATCCCAAAATTGTTTTTCAAGAAATTGGATATGGAGTGCAGGAAATTCCTATGGCAAACAAGCGCAATAGAATTGCTTTAAGTACACTCCAATGAACACATGTGGAAGGGGGGATTAAAATACCGAACTTTGAACTTTACTACATAGCGAGCCAATTACAATTTGTGGTTGGATGGTTAGCGAATTACCCCAATATAGACACACACCTATCACAACCGGCAATGAAACAATTATATTTAAAAGAAGTACTGTGGACACTCGCCCTGCATGTAGGTCGACACTCATTACTGATAATCATAGACATTCAAATATGGCAAAGGGCCTGTAAAACATTGGGCATAGCAGACCCGATCTCACCGCAGATTCCCCTGACGAGGGATAGTTGAAATTATACATAAGGAAATATTGGGAACTGGTCGGTGTGGCGACTATAGGAGACCTGATTCGAGAGGACGAGTTGACACATTTTAAAACAGTAGCAGAGGATATAAACGAGGGGCAATTCTTGCTGTATCTTGCAGTAACACATAGGATCAAGCACAGGTGGCCCGAGTTACCCGAACAGGTGAAACAACACGAGGTGATAGAGACAATGTATGACATAGCTGACGGAGGACATGCAATGTCACAACTGTATGACATACTGCTCTCCAAGTACGCGATGGGGACATTAACAATTAGACAGTTGGAAGAGCTAGGTATAGGCATTTCCAAAGAGGAGTGGGACAAACTGCTACGCATAGGTACGCAGTCAAAGTTGCACCTGGGCCTGAGGTATGTATGGCAAAGAATCATCTGCCGATTGTACTGGACCCCTGTACGGATGGCTAAGGCAGGACTGTGCGATAATGACACTTGTTGGGGCTGTGGTCATAGCGGGGGTACCTTACTACATATGTCATGGGCATGCCCGAGAGTGACTGACTTCTGGAGTGACGTTTTAAGCAGACTAGATCTTGTGCTGGGGAATACAATTCGAAGAACACCTTATTCAACAATTTTGTTATCAAGTAAAGGGAGTGCTGGAATGGCCCAAATGAACAATGAATGGATGGCTAGAGTTCTTGTAGTAGCGGCCAAACAAATATCAAAGGTGTGGAAGTCAAGAAAAAAAACGAATGTTGAGGATTGGTTGCTAGATGTGCATACTTTGTCTGATTATGAAAACTTTTAGGAAGCAGAAACGGGAGGAAAGTTACTTTGAAGTTTGGGGATTGTTTAATGAGTTGTACAGGTAATGTAAATTTACGAAGCATATGATAGGCAAAACATAATAGAGAAAGCTACCAGAATTGCCTGTTCTATGCTGTGTGTTGATGTTTGTCGGTGATGTACTGTTTGATGTTGTTAGTTGTTTTCAACCATTACAAAAAATAGAGGCTTGTTATTGTAAAATAGGGATTTTATTTGTAAATATCACTACCGCTGTATTTAAAAGCTTGGATACTGTATATATTGTATTGCTCAAATGTGTGCCTTTGATGTTATGGATATGTTTGTGTTTCCTTTTCAAATTACAAATAAAGAGATTAAAAAAAACAATTAGACAGAAATGGGAGACAGACATGGGGAAGGTATGCACGAATGCAGAATGAGGCAGAGTTTTTGGATATCATAAACAAGTTTCTAGAAATGCTAAGCTACAGTTAATACAGTTATAAACTACACACAGGGCCTATCTAACACCACACAAGGTCTCTCGGTTTAAAAGGGCAGAAAAGTAGAGTTGCCTGGATTGTGGCGACAATGATGTGGGGATGCTCCACATGCTATGGTCATGCCCTAAGGTTCAGCAATATTGGGAAGATATCGCAAACATAATGTCCAAGGGAGAAGTCTCCAGGAACCTGCCTACTTGGGCTCTATTCACACACCACGAGAAGGAAATACATACTGAAAGTGAAAGACCTTGTGTATATCTTCGCAAAATGCAGACTAGCTATTTCATGGAAATCCGAAGAAGCGCCTGCTGGCGAACCGTGATGGAATGACATACAAAAATGGATAATGGCAGAGTCGACAATATGGTGGCAGGCGGCAAGGGGTGTCAATAGAGAAGACACGAGAATATCACATCCTGGAACGAACTCCCACAGACCCTGCTTGCGTCCAGGCCATAAAGAAGCAAACGCTGGGATAACAAGACAGGAGCCATTCAATGGGAATGATGACATAAACAGAATCCACTGGAGTGTGTATTGGATAGGGAAGACAAAAGTGGGGGGAGGAGGGAGGGGGGCGTTAACAATAACAGAACAGATGTGTACATGTTGAACTGTTAATGAAAATAAAAACATTAAAACAGTTGGGGTGTGTACACAGTACCACCCTTGAAGCATGGAAAGACAAATAAGGCTGTTTGCACAGCAGGGCCGTCTACCATGAGAGGAACTTGAGCAGGACTTGATGCATAGGTTCAAAAGAAGCTCCCATAAGCTTAGTCAATACTACATTGAGTTCCCAAGCTGCGGCTGGAGACTTCACCAGTGGGAAAAGTCCTGAAGAGCCCCTTGAGGAACTCTTTGACAAGTCTGTGCGATCACAGGGAGGGTCTACCCGGAGACCTGGTGTACCGGGATATGGCAGCGAGGTGCACCTTAACAGAAGAGTGCGCCAATCCCACTTTGGCCAAGTGAAGCAAATCGGGTAGAAGCTGAGGGACCGTGACCCGCAGAGGGGTAAGCTTTTGAGTCCGGCACCACACAGAGGAGCGCTTCCATTTATGGCCACAGCATTTCAACATTGACAAGGCTCTGGCCAGGATGTCCTTACTTTCCACAGGTAAAGCATAAACCCCAAACCCTAGAGCTGCAGGAGCCATGCCCTCAGGTTCAGCGACTCCGGGTCGTGCTGCAGAATCGTCCCTCCCTCTCTGGTGAGAAGGTCCGGGAACAGCGGTAGCCTGATGGACGAGGCCACTGACAGGTGCAGGAGGTCCGGACACCAGATCTGCCTTAGCCACGCTGGGACAACAAGTATTATCTTGCAGTGGTACTGTCTGAGTGTGTTGATCACATGTAGCAGGAGTGGAAATGGAGGAAAAGCATACAGGAAC